>NC_051154.1:315731644-316041232 GCF_013339745.2 Dermacentor silvarum
CCAACACTACCACCAAACCATGTTCAATCATGTTAGACAACAGCACCCGACGAGCTCTATTGCCTCAAACCGTCATCTGCATGGTGTATTCCTCTAGCGGGACCCTGCCGTGTTCAGTGGAACGGACGACACCGACGTAGAAGATTGGCCTGCATCGGCTTTCCCTCCGCAAGAAACGGAATGATTCAACGAAGCTGAACAACGTGATATGTCACATTTCAGGCGCTGCTAACCTGTGGTTCAGAAACCATGGAGCCCACATTCAAACTAGGTCAGCATTCAAAACTAGTTTTATAGAAGTGTTTCGTCACCCCGTTAATATTGTGTCCGTGGAGGACCAGGTTTGCGGGACGCGCACAGAACGTAGGCGAAGCGTTCGCAAAACCATGCACACTGGCATACTTGTGTATAAGCGTATGAATGTCTCCGTGGCAGAAGCTGGTAAAATAAGGCATTATGAAATAGATAGATAATGACCCGGGTTCCCGCTAGTTCTCGGGAACAACCCAAAGCAGAGTGGCTGATGGGATCAATTTGTGTCAAAGCTTCAACAAGCTTCGAAAGAAGCGAAGTTTAACTCCCCGTCCATCTATCTGCGCCCGACGAGCCACTCTCGAGTATCGCCATGATCCCCGATAACTCGTCCTTGCTTACATAAATAAAGGCATCTTAAATGCGAAGCACTTCTTTGCTTAGTCGGAGCCAAAGTTAAACGCAAGGCCATCCTAAGCCACGCATGTTGTCGCTGATGTGCACGCAGTAACATGCGCCCGCTTATTGGCTGCTATTGGCTCGGCCATAGAGTTAGTATACTAACTCTGGAGGAAAATATGGGCGAGAAAAGCGGCAACCGCAAAGGTGCCGCTATGTTGCTCTGTTGCTACCTCTCATTTTTGTAACACTAAAGATAATAAAATTAGGATGCACAAAAAAGCATTTACAGGTAGCACAGGTGGCATGGACAACGTTTGAAGTTCATTCCGTATATTTTGCAGAAAGGTTCGATGGCTGTTCACAAATTTCGATGTAAAATTTTTGGTGCGTGAAAGAATGCGTTTGCAGGCGCCCGAACTAGATGGCGCAACCCCACTAAAGTAGTCTTGGGATCACGTTGATTGCGCGTCTCTCTGAATCCCATCTGGTAGTCTGTGCGGACGAGACTACCGACGTGACACCGGTGGACAGGTCGAGGCTGCGCAGTCCGACTGTCCGCCGGTGTCCGCCGGTGTCACGCAGGGGCAGGTTCCCAGACCCAGCACTGAGTTCAATCAGAGGCCACGCCGGCTGAAGAGCGCGCGAACGGGGAGGGGCAGGTGGATCGCGCGCCCTAAGAATCTGCTCGGCGCGAGCTCTGCGGGAGTTCGCCCGAAAGCGGTAGTGCCGTCGCGGGCGAATTCTACGTTTCGAACACGGGAATCGGCAGCGAAACGGCAGCGGCGGGCGGCTAATCCGGAGCTACGCAAGAAGGAAGCGCAAGCGAGTAGTTAACGCCGGGAGACCGCTACCAACGAGGATCGTCGGCGGGAAGTGCAAAGGCAACGGCAGCGGCGGGAGGCTAATCCGGAGCTACGCAAGAAAGAAACGCAAGTCAAGCGTACGTGGGGGAAAATGATCCCTGATTGTCCTAGCAAGAGGCAGAACAAAGACGTAAGCGCCGAGAGCTCTCTTTGACCGACGGTGCAACAGATTTCCTCGACCGGGAGTTAGCAGGGAATATTAAGCAGTAGAAGTGAAAACATCACCCATAATCACACGACAACTACTTTAAAACAAACATAATCACAGAAACTCACGAACAATCACAGAAATCGACAGAAACCCATAGAAATCCACAGATAATCACAGAAAATCACACAAAATCACAGACACACAGGAGAACCACAGCTCCGCTGTTCCAGCAGATATAACATTGGGTGGAACTGGGTTCACTTTTTTGTAGGACGGAGTAGCTCATGAACTATCTCTGGTATCATTTACGCAAGATCCAACACGTCGTTTTCAGCCAATGCTCCGGACTGTCTTTGATGAGAAGGTCTCCGAAGTACTGCCAGTATTGCATCGGGGACGCTCCACGTGGGGACGCTCCACGCACGTATGCGGAAAGAATCTCGATACCTCGACCTAGATAGCAGAGCTGCCCCTCCTTCCAATGTCCTGCGCAAGCTCCAGTACGCGCTCTGCCCCGGTCGCGCATTGCCGCCGCAAGTCGTTGGCACACATCGTACAACTGTCCAATATGCTCTGCGTATGGCGAGTCTGGACATGATACTAGACAGTTTTAGCAGAGCGCCGTTTACGCTCCGCTCCGCTCAGATTTCACGCTCTGAGATACCGCGGGGAACTGCGTAGATTTCACATTTAAAAAGCGCGTCCTGCCGAGACGCGAGCGACGCGCTATCAACTCGGATGCAAAACGACGAAGAGGTCAAGTAGACACGCTGTCACGCTTCGCTCAGTCGGCTTTGTAGCGGAGCGAGGGATGCGGTCTTCGTTCCGCGGCCGGTGTGAGCGTTGTGCGCAAGCGACAATAGCGTTCCCGCTAGGCGGTGTGTGGCATTGCTAGTATATGCCGGTCTGAGCGGAGCGGACAGCCAGCGCGCAGCTAAAACACTTCTACTGCGTTCTGTCGCTGTCGCAGACCGCCAACTGGAGAGTTTCCATGGGCACCACAGTACGTTGTTCAACCAACCTACCGCTACGTACGCCCCTGACCGCGAGTTCCTTCCAGACAGATAACCTATGCCAGCCGTCTACTGCCCTGAGATAAGGAAAGCTAAACGCCGCATTTCCTGAGGTGAGAAACTGCGCTTCATCAAACCATGACAATGTATTCGTCGTAGGTATTATTCAACTTAGTCTTGCGGACAGAGCCACTGTAGTTTCCATTATGGACCCTACATTCTGCGCTTTCTTAAGAAAAAGGACAATGCAAGAGACACGACTATTTCTAGCGTGTCTCTTGGCAGGGCCAAAACGCAGCAAATTCAGCCTTCAGGGATGTGTGCAGCCGGAATACGTGCAGTACACCATCGAGTTCACCGTGCAGTCTTTGTGTTCTCATGAAGTCATTCTGGGGTGGGACTTTCTTTCATGCCCCAAAGCCGTTAATGATTGCACCCGTGCCGTGGTCGTTTTTCCCCCGTTCTGAGGCGCCTGCTCCTGTTGCATCGAAGATGGTTCTGCATGAGGATATTGATGAACATGACACTGATGATAACACTGAGGTCACTGATGACACATGAGGAACTCATACGACTTGTGCCGCTCTCAGTAACATCACGGTCCTCTTCACGCCAGTCCACGCTTTTGTCATTCGAAAAGATGCCCTTCGCTGCTGCTACGCTCCTCCACACTCATCGTTGCCAATGCTTCTAGCGCACTCAATACTGTCCATAACGCACTTGCCTTTCCAGTGTTTCGTCATGAATGCCTTGGTCCCATCCAGCCCATCGAGTCACTGAAAAATGCAATGCTGGATTCCTCCTTCTACGTCAAAATCAGTTCCCTCACCACACTACCCCCCCCCCCCCCCCCCCCATGAAATATCTACGGATGCCTTCAGTCCTTCCATTACCGCCAACCTCATGCGTAAACAATGTATTCAGCTGCTTCGTGTGCTGCATCAGTTTCGTTCATCCTTCGAATTGCGCAGCCTTTTTTCAGGACGATTATTCACTGTGAAGCACCGCGTCAATACTGGCCCACACCACTCACTGCTCCAAATACTTTATCGCGTGTCTGGTCCGGAGCGCCATGTCGTTATCATACAGGTCAACAAAATGATTCGCAGCAGCGTAATCCAGAGCCTCTGGGATTCTCCTGTCCCTTTAGTAATGAAGAAGAATGGTTACGTTCGATTTTGTGTTGATTATTATTCCCTGCATAAGATAACACGGAAGGATGTACCTCTGATTGGCGACGCTCTTGACTCATGACGACAGCTTGAAGCATGGAGCCTCAACACGATTACTGCACGCCGCTGGGACGCCGGCTCGAGCAGGACATCGGCTTGTAAGCAGGACGTCGGCTCGAGAGGCGCGGCTACGTGGACGCTGCAGCCTGCCAGTTTCGGTTTTGCGCACTCTGATCGGCGAAATTTCTCGTGCCACACTTCCGCCGGTAAACGCATTTTTCCAGATCCAAAAGTTGATATGGCTTGTACAGAGAGCTCGCTCCAAGTTTCCTACTACAACAAGCCCGCTAAAATTCAGAAATTTAAAGTTACCTCGTAAATTACCTCGTGTAACCCGTCAGCCCATTGTCGCCACCACCGACGGCAAGCCTACGAATGAATCGACCTTTTATTTCAGGATAGCTGTTTTCAAATTATACCTAAAGTTCAAATTTAATATTTCACCGATTACATTATTTACCATATTAGTACCATATGTTTCGCAGAAAAATATTCTATTATACTCGTATACATATAGTGCAGTTTAGGAATTACGTTGGCCCCGGTGGTGCAATTTCCGAGAAAAGGGTACGACGTACATTGTTTTTGCACGATATATTGACACGTGTACTTGTTTATCTTTCAGTGGTGACCGCTTTTCACCGGCTAACAAATGTTAAACGTTATCGCTCGGCGCAGGAAACACCTGCATGTATCGGAAATTTCTAGAACGTTATAACGATGCTTCTATCCGTTGTCTTGTCACCGACGCTTATGTAATCTGATTGTATGAGCGACCCGAATGGTCTAGTACTTTCTGCAAGACACGCGGGCCCCAGGGATTACTCTGGAACCATAGAGAAAGAAATTCAACAAGAGGGGACACTCGGCAAAAACTGGCAACAGGAAACACGTCACGCTATAGTATTGATTCCGAACGTTAGCTGCCGCGAATATCGAAAAAAAAAGAAAGTGAAATTAAATTACCAGACATTGTTTTATTTGTTAAATTCTTTGCCGTGAAAAATAAAACGTTTTGCGTATAAATGAACCTAAACTTTGCGACTCATTTTTCTTGAGTTACCTAGCGACAGGCCAATGACGCGCCAGATGCATGCGTCATCCGCCAGACACTCCACCGAAGCGAGCGAGGACGGCTGCGCGCGCGCTTGAGCACTCGCCCGAGGCGACCTGTCTGTTTCCTTTTTCTTTATAAATGTAGCCTGGTTTTTTGGGCTTCCGGCGTATTCTAGCGTTCCTTCCAAGGTCGATCCACATAGGTCGCGAGGCTTCCGGCAAAAAGCAGTACAGAACCAATGGTAACCGACATCAGCAAGGGTGCTTATGAGAGCAGCGATTGAAGCGCGACTATGTTTGGAGGGAACAATCATTGGGAAAGAAAAAAACCATTTTTTTAATTAAATTCATTCAACGAAAATAAAATTTCTAATCAATTTTATATACGAATGGCGAATGAAGAACAACTCTATTTTACTTGATCATTATCAATAAATACCTTTTTTCAGCCCCCACCGTAAGAGCGCCTACAGATAGCGGCGAGCGTTGATGCTGCTATCACTTGCAATGCAATGTAACTCTTGAAGTGGGCAGGCAGGCCCACTCGTAAAGTTCACTGTTATGGCACGTACACACTAGCGGCAAAACTAAAGCCCCTATATATAAAAAGTAGCGCCATCCACTTCCCTTCTCCTCCGTTCCACTGTCGCGCTCGGCGCGACCAGCGCGATCGAGGCGCGATATCGACAGTGGTGCCGCCTGCGTCGGGCCTGCCGTGGAAGACGACAGCTAACGCGCTACCAGAGGAAATCCGAGGAAAACTTCGATCGCGCCCTGCGGAGAAATTTTTGAGGCGCGATTTTGCTTCGTCAGTCTGTAACTAGTTTTAATAATGCCGTTTTGAAAGTAGCAACGCGACGATGCGAGACGGCGCAAATATCAAGTGTGCAGCAAGCGTTTGCGCACGCCAGATGGTAAACAAAAAAAGCCTTTTGCCCTCGCCTTGTCCGTTGCGGCAACTTAAGGCGCAGCAGCAAGCCATCACAACGAAGTTCTTGTCCGTAACACGTTTGATCCGTTTGTGCTTACAGCACTTTCGTCTCACAGGCCCGACAATGGCAGTCGGAGCGCGCTGGAAAGAAAAAGATATACAAAAGCGCAACGCGTGCTTCCACGTGACACGGATTGGCCAATGGGGGAGCGGAGGAGGCTGGGGCGACAGGATGCGGCAAGGAGGAAACGCCGGGGTGAGCGCGGTGGCGGCAAGATCTAAGAATGGCGCAACTTTTTATATATAGGGGCTTTAGGCAAAACAGGCAAAACGCGCGCGGCGCGCCGCCGGCGGCAAAACGCCGCAGCGGCAGGGCGGCCACACCAACCGGCGGCGCGCCGCTGCGACAATCACGTGACAGACTAGACTCCTCTCCCCTTCTCGAACTATCCGGGAGCTCACGCGTGCAGATGATAGTGCGAAACGAGAAACAAGCGCTCGGGCGGGTCCGCATGGCACCAGTTTCCCGCGCGGATGTCACGGAAGCGGGCCGCTCTCATTGGTCTCCTTCATCCGCGGCACGCGGCAAACCGCAAAAAATCGGTCCAGGAGCGATCCCTGCCGCGGCAACAAAAACCCGTATCGCGGCTGCTCTCGCGGCGCGCGTCTTGCCGCCGGCGGCGAGCCGCGCGCGTTTTTTCGCTAGTGTGTACGTGGCATTACAATACGCCCCCACCCTCGTGTTGCTTTGATTGTCGACATTTGTCTGAATTTGGTGACGAGAACAGTTTCAGTGTTTCTTAACCTGTTCAGTCAAAAGTAGTGAGTTGCGACCGCCAGATAATTGTTTACTTCAGTTCTTTTCATGGGACAGCGCTGGCCGACGGGCTTGGCGTCCGACGAAAGGATGAGCACTCTACGCCCAAAGCGTTCGTCGGCCTCCAAGGCAAGTATCTTCTGTGCAGCGATGCAATTTTGACACCCGTACGGCTGATCTTTTCCTGCATCGCTTTCCGCGCTGAAATCTCGAAACGCCCATCAAGTCGAATGGCGGGGCATTTGAATATACAGCTAAAATGGCAGGCCTCCGAAAACAAATTTCGTGCCTATGAGAACAAAATGACGTCACTTCTGTTTTTAACGAATATGACGTCAAATTATTTTTTTCCGCCGGAAGTGTTCCCTCCTCACACAGATGGCGCTAAGCCCCATGAACCTCTGATGAACCACCATGTTTTGAACGGATGGGCCTCTATGGAAGCTTCGCTACCAGAGCCGCTATTCTGGACATTCCGCCATTTTCTTCGAAGCGTGACGTACGCGCGACGCTTACAAAATGGCGCCGATAGCCCCGATTTGCTTTCGTAACGTGACGAAAATTTGACGTTTCGCCTAAGCAACTGTAATGTAGGCATTGAACATAGCGTGGCTGATAAAGCAAAACAGTTTTCCTCCCCAGTAAAAATAAAGCAGCTAGCTCAAAGCGTACGATTATTCCATCAAAATCGTTTCTCGCTTCCGTCGTCTGCATGCGCGCAGGCTGTCGTCTGCTTCATTAGGTAGGATGCGTGTCCTCGGGAAACGGAATGAGTCATCGTATATTGGCGCCCACGCGCTTGCTCTCTACCTTGAGACAACATACGCGACCTGTCAGTGATGATCAGCGCACGCTCTAGGCTGCGTTATGGCTATCTCGTGATCCGCAAGTGACAGCCCGAGTAGTCTGGCTGAGAAGCGGCCGAATATCATCGATAGCATTGCGCGCGCCACAGGTATCCGCTTGCGTGACGCAAGCGCCGGCACTGCCTTCTCTTGTTCACTTCGCTGCTTACTCGCACCGCGAGAGGAAACTTCAAGACGCCGCCTTGCGTACATTTATTTTTATAAATTAAAATTTCGCCATTGTCATAGCCTTTGCTGACGCGAAAAGACATTAATATTGATTACAATATAAACGCAGTGGCGAAAAGTGCAAAAAGTCGCAAGAAGTTTGCTAGTTTCAACTAATATTATTTCAAATAAACGTGTTTTTAATAAAAATGATGGTTCAAAACACAAATGCCACCACCACCCGAGAGCGATGCAAATGCTATGAGCACGCGTTGTGAACAAAAGATTTTCATGGCCCCAAATGACAGGCAAAATGCGGCGATACGCTTGCCTCTCCACTGCCATTGCATATGGCCGCTCATTACCATAATTCGCGCGGCTCGTCGCACCACAAATTATGGCGGAAAATCTCTGCAATGGCGGCCCAGCGCAACGTCACGCAACGTCAAATTGACGTTTACGAAACGGCCCTTCCTGTGACGCTCCTCGCGGGATATTCCTTCAGCCAATTAACAAGCTGACATGCCGGCTGTCTTGGAACGCCACCACATATTCGCGAAATTGCAGATGCATTGTACGAGCTTCTGCACGCTACCGTCCACTTTCTTTTTAAAGCGCTAAAGTCGCAATATAGGTGCCAAGGACCACAAAAATATTAGTCGATAAAACTTGCAGCTCCACGTCATGTTTCGTCATTCTGACGAGAACGCAAAATTGCATTTTTCAAAATTTCCGTTTCCCGGCACAAATTTCAAAACACGTGACCTCTGGACAGCCAATGAGACAGCCAAGATGGCGGATAATGGCGGCCGTGCAGCCGCCATGCGTGTCCAGAATAGAGCCTCAGGTATATTTCCCTTGTTCCTTCTGCATGGGACAAGACACCACTGCACTATTGGACTAAGGCAAGGTGAGAAATTTTGTTTCACAGTCTACGACGCAATTAGGCTTACGGCACTGGACCGTGACTTAAGAAGCAGTTAGCGAAAAATAGCTCGGCCGTCCTGGCGCAGGTAATTTGAGGTAATGAATCGTGCTGGGACATGTTTTCGACGCTTCCTATAGGGGATTATTGTAACTTATTTCGGTTCTGTTGAGGCACACTGGCCGCACAGGGCGCTGTGACGCAGTTAGCGAGAACCAACTCGGCCGTGGGGCGTAGTCTAGTGCATATTGCTAGGAGAAGTTTGTGCCGCTTTCTCTGACGCCAGACATTACTGAAAAGTAATTTCGTTACTTTTTGGGGTACTTTTGAGGCACGCTGGCCGCACAGCGCGCTGTGAAGCAGTTAGCGATAAGCAGCTCGGCCGTGGTGACAAAGTTAGTTTGGCGTGTAATTAATCTTAGAGGGACAAGTTTGTGACGTTTTTTTGTGGCCCTGAAACAACATATACCTTCTTTCGGTACTCACACCTGCCGAAAACGCGATGGGAGACTTGCAATTCGAAAATTCCGTCTTCTAAAGGACTGAAAACAGGCTTTGCAGCCACGCATTTGTCTTGAGTGCGACTAGAAGCCATTCTGCGAACGTCTAGCATGGTCCGCCTGGGAGCCTCTGTTGCATGCGTCTCTGTGTATGTAGCGTACCGTCGCGTCGCCCGACGCCAAGTTTTGGAAACGCGAAGTCGCCCATGTATTTGTACTGCTTAAGTGCAGAAAATAATGCCCGGAAATGGTGGAATGCTTGGAAATCAGATGTTTTCATATTTTATGGAAATGTTTGGGATGAGTCGGATATTTTCTATGCCATGCATGTAAAAGCGAATTGCTTTTGTTTGTAATGCCGCCCATTCACCGCTTTAGCACGTTTCGCCTCTACACGCAGTATTCCTATATCTAAAACCAAAATTCCACATGCTTGTAACATGTTGTTCCATGCTTGTAAATGTAACATGCTTGTAATTTATTTTTCAGCTGATGCCGTCCGATGTATCTTCATACGGGAACTACTGCTTACGTAAGGTCACAACGTTGGATGAACGCAGCAAAAGCGCGGAACGAGCTTTTATATAGAGCAAAATAAATATTTCCTTGTGAAATTGTATTTGTGAAATATATTTGTGAAATATATATTTGTGAAATTAAATATATGAAGTTATATTTGTGAAATAAATATTTCCTAATTTCACAAGGAGAGGCGCTGCGATCGCCGAGTAGTGCAGACGTGCTCACGTCGGCTCCGTGTTCGTGAAATGATTTTGCTGCATTTTCTTGTGTCTTGTTGCCTAATTTTTACACCAGTCGATCTGTGAATCTACCAGAACTCTGTCGACACCTCATTTTCAGGTGGGACATTCTATTTTCCTGTGCTACGAACATTTCTTGTGGATCGACCACGTCACCGCCGCGCGTGCACCGGGCTCCCAGGTGCACCGGCTGCGTGCCAGATACGTGACGCGCACTCGCGCGAGCTCCGTATCACCGATCGAGTTCTCTGCCCCATCAACCAGCATGGACGATCTCGAAGAGACCGCCGAGATGGACTGGCGAACAACTCGCCTTCGCCAACCGGCGAAGCTGAGTGTCGACTCTTCCTCCCAAAGTGACTCCCCCCCAACCTCAAGCACTCGCTCTCGCTCCAAGACCAGGCCACCAGTCAAACCGCAAGTTCTCAAGGCTGGACGCATGGCTCCGCTACCTTCCAACGAAATCAAGATTATCATTCACCCCAAGGTAGCCCTCAACATCGCCAAAATTGGTAGTCCTACCGTGACTACAGCCGTATTCCAAGCCGCACAGCTCAGCCCAGCAGATATTCAACAAGAAACCGTGTGCCCAACACCCAACAAAACATTGTCGTTGTCAGTACGCCAAGCCCGCAGAACGCCGACTGGTACGTCTGCATAAAATCCATTCAAGTCAATGGGGTCACGCACGATGTTAACGCGTATGAGACGGCTGCCGAAGACACCACGAAGAGAGTCATCCGCGGAATCCCCCTCACCGATACCCCACAGCAAATCAACGCGAATATCGTAAATACCCGCAACCCGCTCGCACTAGCCGCAAAACGCATTGGAACGACAACCATCGTTGTCATCGCCTTCAGCGGCCCCGACGTGGCATATCTGGTTTGTTACGGAGCCACCTTAATCCCATGCTTATTACACCGCAAGCAAATAGAAATTTGCTACCAATGCGGCCGCCTCGGACACCGCATGGATGTTTGCCCTTTTCCCAATAACAAGATCTGCCGAAGTTGCGGAGACCGCAACCCACCTCCCGACCACACGTGTAACCCCAAATGCTCGCTATGCGGCGGTCCTCATCTGACGGCAGACAAATCGTGCACGGCTCGCTACAAGACACCGTACGTTATTCGCAAGCGCATCGGCGAACGCCGAGCAGCAATGCAAGTAACCCTTCAATAAAGTGACTTCCCGCTCATGAACTACAAGCACCGCTCCAGATCGCTGTCTCCATCACGCTCGAGGCAACATTGTTCCCGGACCCCTTCACGTTCGAGACAGCGCCGTTCCCGATCCAGATCTACTTCTACGCCACCTGCCAAGCCTCCTACCAATGAGGTGAGCTTCGCAGAAGCCCTTACAGGCGCCTCGCGAGAGGGTCGCAACAGACCTTCCCCAACGCCCACTAACACTAATGATAACGCAGAAATAGCTCACCTCAAAAAAGAAAACGCCATTATGCGCAACCAAATTCACAAGGTCTCGCAAGAGGTTCGCGACCTCAAACAATCCAAAAAACCCGCTCCTACACCACCCGCCGAAGTGTCCCCCTCCTCTAGCCATGACGCCCCAAGAAAACCGGCCCCCAAAAAGCGGGCCCTTCAAGAGGCTTCAAGAGGCGGGCCAAGTGCGCTCAGAGGTTAAAGACATGCTAGTGTCACTACAAAGCACGACGGAAACACTCCATAATGCAGTCGAATCCGTACAACACACCCTTCTCGCCCTGGCACAGCGCGTTACAAACGTTCAAAACCACCTACAAACTCTCCCCATGCCCGCTCCCCCTGCCTGCGAAACCCCGGCACTGCCCATGATGGCATCCCCCAATCCCCATCATGGCCCACCCTAACAACGATACACTTATCTGGCAGTGGAACTGCCCAGGCTATCTCCGCAACCAACCAGCCATGCGTCAACACCTACGTACCCTCACCCGGCAACCGGACGTCATCATGATTGAAGAAACCCATATCGATTCGGTCACCCTCCCAGGTTACCAACCTTTCATCCCGTCAGACGCTTCTCGCCGCCTCTGCACCTTCGTCCGCAACAGAATCACCGCTATTGAACACAGTCTGCACGTCCGAAACATCGAACACCTTCTCGTTGAACTTATACACACTAGGAAACGTAAGGAAAGTATTTTTCTCCTTAACGTGTATAGCCATCCTCTGCCAAAGTTCGAAGCCGCTTTCTGACCCTCTTCAAGAAGGCCCTTAACGTAGCTGGCACCAACCCGCTCGTTATCGGTGGAGACTTCAACCTCCCCCACACGGTATGGGGATATGGCTACTTTACGACGGCGGCTCAAAACCTCTGGCAAGACTCTCAGGGCCTCGGCCACACTTTCATTACCGACCCCATGTTCCCTACACGCCCCGGTACCTCCACTTCCCACAACACTACCCCCGACCTCACATTTACCAAGAATGTCACCAACGCCCAATGGAGCAACACACAACATGATCGCGGTAGTGACCACTTCATCATTGTCATATTTATCTCTCTGATAGCTGCAGTCACCGCCAAACCCCGAGAGTTCACCTGGGTTGTCTGGGATGCATTTCGCAAGCACCGATCCGCTGACCCGCACGCAGAACGCATAGCGGACATTGATGCATGGACCCGAAATCTCCAATCTGATTGATACCAAGGCAGCCACGCGCACCGTTACCACCGGTGCCCCCGTCGAGCGCATGGACAGCAGACTAGCTCATCTCATCGCGGCTAAAACATCCGTCCTATCCCGTTGGAAAGGGCAACGTCTCAACAGGCGCCTCCGTGCTAAAATAGCCCTCCTCAACAAGGATATCGAAGCCCATTGCCTCACCCTCAGCCGTCAACAGTGGATTGAACTGTGAAATACTGCTGACGGCAAGATCCACTGTGCCTCTTCTTGGAAGCTTCTCAAACTTCCTCGATAGTCAAGCCACCCGCTCTTCCCAACAAGATCGCCTCACTAAACTTCTCTATACAGAAACGAAGAAGCAGGGCCGCGCCCAACTCTTAGACCACCTTACTAACAAGTATCTCCCCGTGGACCCAGTGCAGTCTCACGGCTCCTACACCGGGGCCCCCATCCCCCCACTGGACGAAAATTTTAGTGTCGCTGAGATTCAAGCCGCCCTACACAAATTAAACAGCCGGTCTGCCCCTGGCCCCGATGGGGTCACTAACAAACCCATACAAAAATACTTCCTTACTTTCTTTAGAACTCTTACCAACTTTCTATCAACTTTAGTAACACTCTATATACTTTTACTTTCTATTAACACATCTTACAAGAAAGTTGGTAGGATCTGTCTTTACTTCGGTTTGAAGAAAGTTTGTTTAAAGAAAGTTTAAAGAAAATTGTTAGGCTCTGTTTTAACTTTCGTTTGTAGGAAGTTTTTCAAAGAAATTTGGTAGGCTCTGTATTGACTACGGTTGAAAGAAAGTTTCTTTAAAGAAAGTTTTAAAAAAGTTGGTAGGCTGTGTTTTAACTTTTGTTTGTACGAAGTTTATTCAAAGAAAGCTTAAAAAGTTAATAGGCTCTGTTTTTATTTTCGTTTGAAGAAAGCTTGTTTAAAGCACCATTAAAGAAAGTTGATAGGCTCCGTTCTTGTTTTCGCTTGAAGCAAGTTCGTTTGAAGAAAGTTTAAAGAAAGTTGGTAGGCTCTGTCTTTACTTTTGTTGTAAAGAAAATTATAACAATTGTATTTGTTTCATTCATTTGCTCATTTAACACTGCAATAAAGAAGCATAACATGCAATATCGGTAATACAACAATTAGTACGAATAAACTAAGTGTCATACTGATAATTGCTTCCTGCAGTTTAAGAGAAAGCGAGGAGACAGAATAATTTTTGTTATTACGCGTGCATATATAATTAGCAGCAGCTAAGGTAAAATATCTTAGCCTGCCCCAGTGAAATTGTATATAACGTTTTCCTACTTCAAAAAAAAAGGTAGTTGTACACTGACTGGTACTCGAACCCGGGACATCTGCGTGTGAGGCAGAGACGTTACCACTACTCCACGTATTATATTTTTTTTTCTTTATTGCATGGAAATATTAGTAGTTATATGCGAAAATTAGTTGTGTTACATATATACATACATGACAAAACAAATCCACACGCGCTAGGCAGTCGAATGAAAGTTCAAAAATCGGGTAAACAAACACAAGCGTCCAGATACGAAATCCATTCAGGAACGGGGTCAAAGGTTGCAACAACACTCCGCACTTGAGCAGCCTCTTCTCGAAAGACAGACCTTGTCGAGCGGGGTGGCTCGGCATGTCTGTCGATCATTCGGCTTCTCCATAATGAATACAGTCCTAATAACATAAACAAATCATATGGTGCATTACTGATTGTCTTTTTGAAAGGAAGGAACCGGATACCGTAAGGTGTTAGAGGAAATTCTTTTTTGATAGTTCTTTGTAAAATGTCCCAAAAATAAAATGCATCACGACAAAGAATAAAGCAATGTTCTATTGTCTCAGGTTGGCTGCACAGTCTACAATTTGTATTCCACGGTACATATAATCCTTTCTCATGAAGCCATGTTTTAACTGGCAGAGTGGAAGTGTGCAGCTTAAAGAAGAATGTTTTCGCTGCTGGCGTTATACACATTCGACGAACACGGCAAAGAACATCTTGACCAAATAGAGACAGATATGGCTTTCGATACATAGGTGCAGGGAAAAGGTTATTTACAAGTGCTATATTTAGCGATGTTCGATCAACGCTAAATAAATATTCTAACGTGAATCTGGCTTTTAAAAATGAGATAGTATCCACGAGTTCTTTTAGGAAGCCCCATAACGGCAGTTCTTGAGCAGAGTTGGTCGTGACAAAAAGAAAAGGGAGGTGTGAAGCAAGACGTGTTCTGTTAACTGCAAGGAGGAAAGGATGACGGACATTTTTAAGGTAAAATAATCGCATGACCAATTGTCTCACAAACAAATGCACAAGACTGAGACCTCCCTTCTCAAGTGGAAGAAAAAGATTATCCCTTCTCATGGCTTCCCATGATGACTGCCAAATAAAAGATGCAAATATTCTGTGGAATGCCTGAACATGGACGCGGGAGCAGTGCAATACCTGCAGAACATAAAGAAGCTTAGAAGCCAGGAATATATTGCACGCCTTAGCTCTTGCGAAAATGGAGAAGTCGCGTCCCTGCCAGGTTGTCACCTTTCGACGGATTGTGGTTATCGCGGATGTCCAATGAGGTCCACTATTACGGAAGTTATCGAGAGGCACACCAAGATATCGCAGCGAAGACTGATCCCAATGAATATTCGAGAACACAGAGGGAGTTAGAGCCCACATGCCTAGCCAAAACCCCCTACTTTTATCAAAATTTACACTAGCTCCTGCCATTTCACAGAAACGCAAGGTAGTGTTTATTGTCTCAGTAATACTGGGCTTATCGATGCAAAAGAAGGCAATGTCATCCGCATAAGCTAGAACTTTAATTTCTTCATCTGCATACCTGTATCCCTTAATGCTTGAGTTATAAAGCACGCTTAAGCAAAGAGGTTCCAAGTATATTGCGAAAAGTAAAGGCGAGAGCGGACAACCCTGACGGACGGATGACTGTACCTGTATTACACCTGAGAGGGTACGGTTCACAATTAACTTTGTAGTACACCCTTTATAACAAAGTGCTATACCATTATATAATGCATCACCTAACTGCAGATGTCGCAGTAATCGGAACAAAAAACTGTGCTGAACCTTATCAAAGGCTTTGGCGAGGTCAATCTGAAGAAGAGCTACTTGATCCATGCTACCTTCTAAGCACTCAAGGACTGAACGTGCGATATGAATATTTGTTTGTATAGAGCGTCCTCGAATTCCACATGTTTGATGGTCACCAACTAATTTAGCAATTACTGTCTGCAACCTATTTGTAAGTACTTTTGCAAATATTTTATAATCGACGTTACATAATGATATCGGCCTATATCCGTTTACACTCTTTAATACTTCATTATCAGTGCTCTTTGGGATTAGGGTCGTATGGCCCTGATAGAAAGTCGGAGGAAGCTCACCATGTTTATAAGCGTCTTTGAAAACCTGCTCAAGAAAGGGACACAGGAATTCCTGAAATTTTACATAAAACTCGGCACTAAGGCCATCAGGGCCAGGTGTCTTGTTTTTCTGCAGAGTTTCAACAGCAAGCTTAATTTCTTCTCGAGTTATTGGCTCGTCAACGCTGACTCGATCATCATCTTGTAATTGTGGCATAAGAGAAATAAATTGATCGGCTTTTTCTTCGTAATCCTGCTGAAGCGTAACTGCAGTGAAAAGATTTTTATAGTGATCTTCAAATATGGTGATTATCTGCGACGTTTCTGTATATATGGAACCACCAGATTCAATTTGTAATATCTGCTTTGAAAGCGCGTATCGCTTTTCATCACCAAGAGCCCTTTTTGTGGGCTCCTCATCTGTGAAACGAGTTGTGCGTGAACGCACCACTGCTCCTCTGTACGTTTCCGTCTCATATTTCTGTACCTCTGCTCGAACTGTATTTATCTCGTCGCTATACAACCCTGGCTCCTGGCTTTCGAAAGCGTGCAGCTTATGAAGTAGATTATAAAGGTGATGTTTTTCTGCATTTTTTCTTTGAGATAGCTCACATGAAATAGCAATCGCTTCATTTTTTACTCTCTGTTTGAACATTTCCCATTGAGCAAACAGTGGGAGCTGTCGACATTGCGTTATCTCTAGAAATAATTCTTTCACTTTGTTTACAAATTTTTCCTCTCGTAAAAGTTCTGTGTTAAGTTTCCACAATTCCCAATTTGGAGTAAACTTGCGAAACTTTCTGGGACCCCATGAAACAGACACTAAACAATGGTCTGTGAAAAATGTAGGCTTCACGGCGTAGTTGTGAATGTGAGACCAGAGATCCGTCGAAACATACACACGATCAAGTCGAGCATGAGAGACGCCTTGAAAGTGCGTGAACCGCACGCAAGAAGGCGTGTAGGCTCCCACGTCTATTAGATTGTGGTCTTCCACTAATTGCTGAAGCAAAGTTGCACTTGCATCATAACGCTTTGTTAGGTATGAATGGTCTCTATGATCACAAACACAGTTAAAGTCTCCCAAAACTACCAAATCTCTGTCAGTGTCTAGGAACGGAGCAAGAGACAGAAAGAAAGCCTTCCTGTCGCTCACTTTTAGGGGAGCATAGACACAAATAAACCGCCAATTACGGGAACGAAAAGAGAGGTCACAACATAGAAAGCGTCCTTCCCCATCAACACGTAGCGACAATGAAGCGTGATTCAACTGCTTTCTAACTAACAAAAAGCACCCAGCGGAAGCACCACACGCTTGGCTAACACACACCTCATAATCTGGTTGAAAAATTTGCAGCGCAAGGTTAGCATCGGTAGCAGAAGAAATCTTGGTCTCTTGCACTGCACCAACATCAATTTCATGCTGCCTAAGCACATGGAGTAACTGCTGCTGACGCCGTATACTCCGCAGCCCACGCACGTTGAGTGTCGCTACACATAAGGGGAGGGTGAAGGCGGTAGCCATTTTGCTCACCTAAAGCTTTTGTTCTTCATCACCCTTGGCCACAGGTAAATCTGTGGTCTTGCTCCCTTTGCACTTCTTTATAGCACTCTCCTTACTTCGCTGACAAAACCGCCGCGGCACACCATCACCAGGGGAGGGAACCCGTTGAGCACTAGAAGGCACACTCTCGGGTGCCTGTACTGCACTCCCCGTTGTTTCATCGTTGCACGGTGCCGGACGCTTCCTCGCTTGACTGCTGTCCATCGCCTCTTCTTCCTTGTCGCCATCGGGGGGCTTTTCTTTAAGGTTTTCTAGGTCATGTGTGCAAACCGAGTTATTGCCAGTAGCTTCGCTTGGGATGCTATGGCTGCTCGGCATTGGCTCTGGAGACTCCTGTTCTTCGTCCCTGATGCCGCCTGTGGCTTCTCCGGTAGCATCGACTATCTCTGTAGCATCCATGAGATGGTCCAGTTGGGGCTCTTCTGCGCTGTGTTGCCCAGAACGAAGCTTATTGGCATAGGTCGATACACAGGCGTCCACCGAGTGGCCAAATCGGTGGCACTGCAAGCACCTCGGCGTTCTGCATTGTCGACGGACATGTCCCACACGCTTGCAACGAAGGCACAGCGGAGGCCTGCCGGGGATAAGTACCAGGCACTGGTGTCCATAAATGGACATAATGTGTGGTATTGAGCTTACGGTGACAGTATCCTTGAGCACCAAGGAAACCTCCCGGTTTGTCGTCACCCACTGTTCCATACCAGTGCATCTCCACACCTCTCTCTCGACAGACTTAACCTGACCGTACGCCTGGAACGCCTCTTCAACCCGTCGAGCTTCAAGGTGAGGCGGAAGCCAGAGTAATTTGAGCTTGATATTTTTAGTCTCCGGATCTATCACCATGCACTTCAGTCCTTTGACACGGAGCTCACCACAGGCGACGAGTTTATGTTTCGCCGCACTACTAGTGCAGGTAACCATCCATACATGGCTCATCTGATACTGTCCTACACCTATAATATCTGCAGTATCCACTACTTCAAGCAGAGCGTCTCGGAAGTCAGGAGCACGGTATGGTCTGCCACTCAAGTCCGCATGAAGAAAAATGGAATTCAGCACATCGTTACCGGTTGGTAGACGCGGGAGGACAACTTTGTAGCTTGCATCTTCATTCAGAAACGGAGTCGACGATCCTCGGCCTGAGGCCGATACGCTGTTTCCAGCAGAGAGCATTCCAAGCACAGCCGTTCCACTCGGCTTCTTCTTCTTCTACTCCACGTATTATAGTAGCACCAGTAGGAACTATACAATGCCTAGACTTTCTGACATGTCGTAAGGCCATTTATTTGTTTTCACGACGCTTACCTTTATTCGGAATTCGGCTTCTTAAGAAACCTTACCTTTACGCTTTTATGCAAACTATACACAAAATTTTCGCAAATGCAGTACCTGCGGTCACTGTTAAAAGAGCCTTTCTTTTCAAAACTGCGGGTGATTGTTGTGTTGATATATTGGCGGGATTCGTACGGCAGCAAGGATTCCGTCAATGCTTGCTTGGGCACAGAAGTGAATAATTTACGATTGTCAGTTTACTGAGTAGTCAGTTGTGTACCTGGCATGGCCGTATCTGTTTGTTTGCGCTTGCGTGCAAGCAGTATGCCTGTTGCACTTCAGCCGAAGCTTCAGCTGCTTTAGCACGCCAGCCATCGCCACGTTTTGTTACCTTTATTCCTGACGCTAAGAGGAAATATCGTCTCATCAGTTCAAGATGAGGGCACATATTCTCGAAAACACTACACTTGACGCCATAATTAACGTGTATATGGGCGGTGACCACGGATATCTGCTCGGTAAGTGTCATATTAGCCCGTAGACCGTCCGTCATTTCAAACAGACGGAGCCGAACAGGCGGCGGGTGGATTGGCTCATGCTTCAGCTACGACTTCCCTTGAATGACAAATGCGAATCTCGAAGGCTATGCTACTGAAGCGTTGCGAATCAGGGAGGCAGGTTCCTTTTCGTTAACCGCAGTGTGGCGCTGCTGCAGTGTTTTGCTGCCAATTAATCCAATCCAATCCAAGTTGCTGTAGTGCATGGACCACGTTGGCTGTGCGCGAGTGCTCGTTGCAGTGAGGTGGTAGTTGAATTTTATGTTAGAAGTGCCTAGGCAAAATGTGCTTCTTATCGTGTGCATTAACCATCGCACAACCTCTGGACTCGTGAAATGCCGTGTGTTCGCCGTGGGTTTCGTGCGATACGCCAGTGTCAACAGTGTCTTACTGCTCCCGTGGTGCTGTAGTTCACTGCAGCTCTACAGTGTTTGCGCCCGAGAGTTGGTGCCACGGTACCCATGAGACGAAAGAGCGTTTGTTGACTACGTCTTGAAAGAGCAAGTTTGGCGCTTGTGCGCGTTGTTGTAGCTTATGGTTCATGTAATGAGCTTTGTGTAACAAGAGCAGAGCGCATTCTGAGCGTAAGTGGTCCATGTTTCTGGTGCACATATAGTAAGCAATTTTACGAAAGCTTCTGTTGATGTTATCGCGTACTTGCATTTTCCTGTGAAGTATGCTACCCCGTCTGATTGCTATGTTATGTTTGGCCGAGTTGGGTTCCAAGCCGGGAGAAGGAAGAACGTAGTACTTTTAATGCGGCATGCTTGCCGAAAGAAGGTGTTGAAAAAGAAGCGCCAACGGCGTGATCCGCAGTCCTTTATAAAGGAACGCCGTGATCAAAGGGCGAGTGAAAACATATCAGCGCACATGCGCGAAACAGATTATCGTCCGGAATAGATGAGCCAGACTTGGGCGCCGGCTGATAAGCGGTGTGCAAACGCAACAGCTCTGACTGAATGGGAACAGAATTATGGAAACACTGCAAGTTACTGTTTGTTGGGTAGTTTCCCGGCAGAAAATTATTCCATATTTAAGCATTTCCGCGAGTACACTGCAGGTGTGTATACGTCGATGTGTCATGGGCTTCACGCGTTGGCACAGGATAGCTATGTTTGACGCTTGCGCACATATTAGCTTGTATGAAGACTTTTTTTGTATACAGTTCACTTTCAAAGCCCGCATCGCGAGAACCTGTCTGTATTCTATATTGAACTATAGAACCTGTCGTGTTCTATATTGCAAGGCAGATATACGCAGATATTGCAATGACGAGGTTTCTTTTTAATCGAGACATCCCAATCAGACGCTGGTTTTACTATATATACATATTCATCTAAAGAACAGTATGCCAGCTCTTCCAGTCATAGGTAATGACTGTGCCTTGTAGTAATTAAGGGCTGCGATTTCGTGGCGCTACTTTGCGCTCTATCCTATGTCATTCTTACCACCCACCGTGAACGGCCGGCTATTCCAGTTCATAACAGGGGCGGCGCGTCGGTCAAATCACTGACGAAGAGCAAGAAGGAATATCATCGCTAAACAAACACGGCCTAGGGTTCAAAAGACTTTTCATGTGCTCAATATTTTTTTTCATAATCCAATGCTCTTCTGCTTTATTACATATTTGAGTTTCGGTGATTTTTCTGGTAGTCTTATGTTTGCTGCATTCCCGCATGGAATCTCACTTGTTCCAACATAACTGTGGAACCTCCTGAGATATAGTGAAGACAGATTCGTACGAGACGCACATTAATGTAGCTGCTAGTGTGAGGCTCTTTTCAATTCAGTATTACACTGATATGACAGGTTTCTAGATTCACATTGCAATAAATTATTCATTTCTTGCAGTTGAAGGCTATGCGGATTCTGGAGGCATCCCACAGGAACCTGCAGCACTGCTGCAAGCTGGAGAGCACCACTATAAAGCACCTGATCTGCGTGCTTTTACAAAGGTGCGTACAAAACTGTCATTGCATTGTGTGTTGTAGGATATGTTTCTGTAATATGCAATCATTTTACTGTGTGTGCCATTTTCATGATTTCTAGTGGCAAATCACTTGCATATAACTTTTGGTGATCGGGGGGGCCCTCAGTTTAATGAACTTACCTTTAACTAGCCTCCTCTGAGCTAAATATAACCCTGACTTTAGTAACTGCATGATAAACTCTGTACAGACTGTATATTAATCTAGTCAGTTTGCCTTTTTAAGATAATCGTTGAGAAGCATGAGGTCTCGAGATGTGTATCTTTTTCTCGTTTTTATTATGGAGTATTGTGAAGCTCACTTCTCACACTATTGCCTGTGCGCCTATATTGTTCCCTCTAATCACTCACACTTATGTATTGCATACCGTACTTCATCTCCTAAAATTAGCATACAAACAGCAAGATTTTTGTCTTTATTAGGTAGCTGCTGAATCCCTAGCCACAGTATGATAAGGTAATTCCTCAAGCATATAACTAACCAATAACCTTTTAATGGGACAAGTTCAATATGCACCCGAAGTGCAGGTTGGCTTCAAGCAGGAAGCCGGTCTCCTTTGTATTTTACAGAAATTTGAGGTGGTAATGCAAACTGCTAAATCACAACAATCCGCACAGCGCAGTAGTTGCAAGCCACCACGACAGTGCAGCTGAATGCTGAGTGTTCGCCGTTACATTGGCACTTTTTTTTTCTGCGGGCTGTAGCAAGCCACGACAGTGCAGCTGAACACTGAGCGTTCGCCTTTACATTGACATTTTTTCAGCGTGTCTCTGCCCTTTTCCAGTAGACATTGGATAAAGCTTGTTCTTTGCTGTCACTTATCTGAAATGCAAGCAATCCTTTTTACCTTTTCTTTCATATTACTTGTCAGCTGCCTAATACAAAAGCTTCCAGTGACATGGTAACAGTGCTGACTACTGCCCAGAACATGCGTGCATCTGTGGTTTGTGGTACCACATGCTCACTACCTCGGATTTACTGAGATGTCACAAGGAAGCTTGCTTGATGCTCAAGCTGCCGCCCTGCACTTGGTGGAAATATTGAAATAGTCACTTCTTAATATAATAATTTGTTGTGGTTTTAGCAAATTTAGTTTTGAAACTGTGAATAATGCGCACTAGAGGGTCTATAAAAATGTTTTCTACCACCTAAAGACATGGTTTAGGCAAGAAGTGCTTTACGCATGTCATCGCATTTATTGAGTTCGGCATATCTCGCTGAAGCCATTCTAAAAACTTTGAGTATCTTTACTGCAACTGATTTACAGCTACTTTATACAAGTGTACGATTCCTACATGTAACACATGCATATTATGTGCAGCAGTTTTGCTTCAGCAATGCTTCAGTCACTTTTTGGGTGGCATTCCAATACCCACAAGGACGTCGCCCAAAAAGAAGCTTTGAACCCCAGAGGTGTGAATGCCATTCTAAGTATGTGTGGCAAGGCAGTCAGTTGAAATCTTCGTTTTGATTGTGGGTCGATCATTCAAAGTCAAATTCTTGTGGATGACTGCATCATGCTATCTTGACCAGATACAATTCATAAGGCTAACTATTATTGCATTTTTCCTCCTTTAGGCTTGCAGCAAGAGGGATATCAAGAACACGGGAGATATCCAGACCACATTATAGTCACTGCTTGCTTGTGGCTTCTTAGGGCATTTATGAAAGGGTTGGAAAATAAACATCAGTGTTTGAAAAGATTGGTGTGTTTCACTAACAGGTACATACTTTTATATGTTCAAGGTTGCATCAGAGCACTACCATACAATTTTTAAAAAATGCTGGAAAAAGTCGATAAATGTCACCAGGATGTTTCTAGGGCGAGCAACAGAAAGTTGGAAAAAATCTACAAGAATGTTTCTAGAGCAAGCAACAGAAAGTTGAAAGAACGTTACAAGGATGTTTCTAGGGTGAACAGCAAAAAGTAGGAAAAAAGTTACTAGGATGTTTCTAGGTCAAGCAACAGAAAGTTGGGAGAAAGTTACAAGGATGTTTCTAGGACGAACAGCAAAAAGTAGGAAAAAAGTTACTAGGAAGTTTCTAGGTCAAGCAACAGAAAGTTGGAAAAAGTTACAAGGATGTTTCTAGGGCGAACGGCAAAAAGTAGGAAAAAAAGTTGCTAGGATGTTTCTAAGAAGTAAAAAGACGCCCTGCTTTTAATGTTTGAAGGATGTTCATTCATCGTTTCAAGAAAGTTTGTAAATGAAATTTTAATTGAATATCGGTGGCCAATAGTCGACAGGATGTTGGTATGAAGTACTTAAGAAGTTTAAAAACAGTTTGAGAACTTTCAATAGACCGTTCGTAGGTGTTAGTAACATTTGTCTAAAAATTTAATTGAAAGTTACTAGAATTTTTTGTAAGGGCTTAAGCCCTCCGTATCCTAGATGACGCCTCCGTCACCCACCTTACAGATTATATCAATGACTGCTGGCGTAAGGGTGCAATTCCCCCAGCCTGGAAAACAGCAAAGGTCATCCTTATTCCCAAACCTGGCAAACCTTCTAGCCTCGATCACCTTCGCAACATCTCCCTAACCTCATGTGTGGGAAAGGTTATGGAGCATGCCTTCCTCACCCGAATTAACACCCATCTGGAAGACACTGCAGCGTATCCCCACTCAGTCATTGGCTTCCGGGCTCACCTGTCGACCCAAGACGCCATGCTACAACTTAAGCACCATGTACTTGAAGGTAGAACCCACACTACTAAAGCAATACTCAGCCTCGACCTCGAAATGGCCTTTGATAGCATAGCCCATTCCACAATTCTCCACCGCATCTCACGCCTTAGCCTCGGTGCGCGCACTTATAATTACGTCAGAGACTTTCTCTCTAATCGCACGACCTTCCTCTCAGTGGGGGATCTCCTCTCCGACGCCCGGACTCTGGTTAGCACGGGAACCCCCCAGGGCTTCGTTATCTCGCCAGTGCTCTTTAATCTCGTCATGATCGATGTTGCGAAGGAGTTGCAGCAAGTAGACGGTGTCAACCACACCATCTACGCTGACGATATCACCATATGGGCCCATCAAGGCAGTGACGGCCAAATGGAAACGGCACTACAATCCGCCATTGAAACAGTCGAGACCTATCTCCAAGGCACGGGGCTTCGCTGCTCCCCCGAAAAGTCCGAACTCCTCCTCTACAGGCCTACTCTCCATGGACGTCGTCCGAAACATTCCACCGATAAACGCCAATACGAAGACATCGCGATTCACCTCACGGATGGCAGCCCCCTCCTCCTCGTCAAAAATATCCGTGTGCTCGGTATGCTTATAGAGGCGAACGGAGCGAATGGCATGGCCCTCGCAAAAATCCAGGTCAATGCATTCAACACCATGAGACTTTTGAAGCGGGTCTCTAACCGCCGTGGGGGTATGAAAGAGGAGAATCGCCTCCGATTAATTCAGTCATTCGTAATTTGCCACATCACCTACGTTGCTGCGTTTTTAAGTTGGTACAAGGCTGAACAAAACAAGCTCAACATCCTCCTACGCGGTATCTATAAAGAAGCCCTCGGCCTCCCCGGTTACACTAGCACTGACCTCCTCCTTCAACTAGGCGTCCATAACACACTGGACGAGCTCATCGTGGCCCAACGCCGCTCTCAGCTGGAGAGACTCACACTCACAGCGACGGGCCGCCACATCCTCACCTCGCTCCGTATTACCTACCACCATCAACACGGCCATAAACACCAGATCCCCTCCACCATACGAGCCTGGATTCACGCCGACCTTATCCCCAGAAACATGCACCCCGAATACAACCGCGCACGCCACACAGCACGTGCCACGGCTCTCACCAAAGCCCTTGCTCGCAACGACGGTGTGAGTTTCGTCGGCGCCGCCGAATATCCCCACGGTACCCGCTTTGCAGCCGTCACCACACGTGAAGGCTCTCTCCATCATGCTATCAGCCTAGTAACCCCACACGCTGAGGAAGCTGAAGAAGTGGCTATCGCGCTAGCCACACTAGACCCAACATGCCATACCATCGCCTATGATTCCCGCTCCGTCGTTATCAACTACATCAACGGCCGTATCTCCCACCAAGCCTTGCGCATCTTGCAACAAGCACCCCGCTCAACTGACCATCAGGTTACACTCGTCTGCTTCCCAGCTCATGTAGGCACCGTCCACCCGCACCTCCCCAACCTCAACGAGGTTACCCACTCCCTAGCGCGAGGGCTCGTTAACCGCGCGGGAGACGGGGAGGTTGCCCCCACCGGTAGGGATCGCCTGACACGCTACAATGATGTAGTGAAATACTTCTACTTAGAGCGCAGGACTTTCCCCGGCCCGCACAGCAAGTTATCCCGAGTGCAGGCTACAACTTTCCGCCTGCTACAAACCAACACTTACCCCTCGTTACAACTTTACAACAAGATTTACCCAGACATTTACCACAATCCCAGGTGCCATATCTGCAAGACACAGCTAGCCACACTTACACATATGCTTTGGGACTGTACACAACAATACCCCGACACTAACCCCACGACCCTCTCGTCGAGATGGCACGCTGCCCTGCGTAGCTCCAACCTCGACGATCAACTCTGGGTGACCCAGCAAGCCTGCGAGGCGGCAAAGAGGCAACACCTCGACGTCCCCACGTGGGAGGCCTAGGCCCAGTCACCACCTCTTGCTGGTTTTAACAAAGTTCATTCAGTCAGTCAGTCAATTTCACAAGGAGTCTTGCGTCTACTTTGTGAAATTGCACGCGGCACAGATTCGATGGGACTTGACAAGATCGTTCGCAATCATTTTTACCAAATAATAAACCGAGTCCACCCGAAGACCGTGCGCGGTCGGGCAAAAAAAGAAAGAAAAAGAAAGAAAAGGGCGCTGCCGGCATGCTAGCTAGCGTTCAAAATGCGCGCGCCGAAAACCGAAAACGGAAGTGATTGATGCCGACCGCTCGGCGCGCTGCCGTGAATTCGGCCACTGGGCTCTATGGGGGTGTCCGCTCTTGTTGAATTCCTTTCTCTATGCTGGAACCTTCGATGACTCACGTATAAAAGCCGACGCGTTTCGCCGCTGATCAGATTTCAACGATCGCCGTCTGTGTTCACCGTTATCGTTCTGCTTCGAGTGCAACTTGCTTTTGTGGGCACAGGTTCGCCAAATAAAAAGTCCGTTTCGTCGTTCACAGTTTAGCGACTATTTTCTTCACCGTCACTACTACGTGACAATATTGCTGACGTATCGACTGGTGGGCCAGCCTGTCTCAATGTGACTTTCGCAAAGGCTCGTCCACCAGCCGAAACGGCAGAAATATATCCTGCATGTACAACTCATGTCGTCGCCTTTTCTCTCTGAAATCACTATATATATATACATATATATATATATATATATATATATATATATATAAAGACCGTTGCGAGAATTTCCTGTATCCCTTGAGAAAGGTCGGTCCACCGACCGAAAGTGTTGGGTAAATAATAAACCTAAGATAACCGCGAAGTTGTGCTTCTGATTTTGCTTAATACGCTTGGACCATTGAAAAATCCAGTTACTACTATATATATATATATATATATATATATATATATATATATATACACGCAAAAACACGACGAAACAATGGTAATGCCTCAGTGTACAACCAATGCATACAAGCTGTACTTTCCAAGAACGATAGCCGACTGGAATAAGTTGCCTTATGACGTGGCCACCTTATCATCACCTGATGCAGTTTGTTCTGCAATCAGGGGTGCGATCGCGCAAACAGCTCGCTTTCCGTTCCTTCGCTTGCCCTCTCTGAATTGATCAGAATTGTGATGCGTCAGCGGCCGTCAGAGACAGCCGCGCGGTACCGCAGATTTCCCACTTTGTGACGTAGCAGTCAAACGAAACGTGCGGAAAGCGGCTGTTTGCGCGATCGAACCCCAGTTCTAGTCAATAAGTTTTGTGTGCTCAGTTTTATTTTTCACTAGTATGCTTTTGATGCTCTATTTTCGGATTTGAATGTAACGGGTTTGTATTTTGTTTTGTTTATTCCTGATTTGCTCCACAGAAACTTTACTGTGTGCCTATGTGTTTCACTGTTTTTCTGTTCTATAGTTGTTGTTGTTGTTCTCCTGATGGACCAAGAACTTGTAAACGTCATCTACTCCCTCCTGCCTTGGCTACCAAAAGGCGCCCGGCAGTATTGAATAAAATAAATAAATAAATATATCAGGGTTCTATTCATATTGAGGGGCGGCGGTAGAATAGTTCCCTCCCCCCTCCACATTACCGCCTACAACTCACTCCATGCTTGCCGCTCCCCAGCTGTTCAAAATATCTGACTGGCATTTTTCTTATTGCGATCCTCGAGTGTTCCTTTAAGACGTGGGGAAATATTAGAAAGAAACAACATAGAAGTTGAGAAAATTGCGCTTTTCTAGTGCTCTCTTAACAAAAAATCACCGTCATTCCACTCCTGCGGAAGTGGTTGGTCAGTGAAGTTGTAGATATCCTGCGCCTGTAGGGCAACTGGTCAGACACGGATCCCATGATGTGCGCCCATTACGCACATTGCTCTTCAAAGTGATATATGACACACACACAAACGTTTCAATGAAGTTTAGAAAACCTCTATTTTATTTATCACTTTAATATCACTTCTATAACTGCTTTGTGGTCGCTGTGATACACACTGATGTTTTTCGTTCTTATCTGAGAAATGTTTTTGGCCAAAGTTAAATCAATGCATGGCCCGTGTACGGTAGTTGGTTGACTCGGATCGTTGAAGTCAGGAAGGCCAAACTCTTCCACGAAGTGGGTGTACGACTGCTTTATTTCCAGTTTTGATATGTCTACGTAAAGGTCTCCGACAACGATCACCGGCGAGGGACTGGTGGCAACGTACGTTGATCAATGCGGAAGTGCGGGGGACTCGTCGTCAGTCATGTGGTTTGATGGCTTTTTTATTTGGGAGTTTCACATTGAAACGAAAGCTGTGCCGTATGTTCTCTTCACGCCTCTCCTTTACGGGGGTATGAGCCATTGCTCCTGGCCCTGCACAGCCCACCTGGGTTGGGTTTTCAGTCTACGAACGCAAAATTTTCCCGGGATCCTTGATCGGGTGTCGGGAGGTGCCATCACAACGCGCCACTTTTTGTTAACGGAACGCAGCCATTTCAGAACCATCGTTAGGAGGCAAGATCTGAGCTTGAAGTAGCGCAAGCGCCGCATTTCACCTTGCAAATAGAAAAGCAAACGCAACGAACAAAAAGCGACAGAACTATCGCCGCGACTCGTTACCGTTGCCACGTGGACACCGCGCTCCAATTGGCTGACGAAGATCAGGATGGCCGGCGCGTGTCTCGCGCGCATTTTTTAGGGGCGAAGCTCCTTAGGGTGTGGGTCGTTCCCTCCTCTGTAGTAGTAGTAGTAGTAGTCGTAGAGTTTCACACTATAAAACCTAGAGGGAAATGTGGCGCTGCTGCGCCGTGGTATGCAAGGGAATGCCGGTATATTGTGGATTCGGATTGGCATCGTTCTTGCAGAGCCCGAACGCCTTGAAGACGCGCCTGGCTAGCACCGTTCCGTCTGTCACAATGATTCATTTCCTGCTAAAACAGCACGTAAAAAACTGCTTTAGCTTTATTATTACACAAAAACATGTTTTGTTTAGGTTTGAGGACTTACTATTGGGTGCACTTTATATGAAACGCAAAAAGTATCAGCTGGCCGCTAAAGTTGGAGGGCAGACGACAAGATTCTAGCTCGCTTTGGAACAACTTGTCGTCTGTTCTTGCTTTTCTTCGCTTGATGCTGCATTGCAGGTGAGTAAACTTTATTGAGAGATGTAATATGCGTGAATGAAAGCCTTTTATGTAGATTTTATTTTAAGAATGCGTTATTTGTGTAGCCATATCCACGTTTTAGACGAAGCCTCGTACAACACCAGAGAACACAAGCCTCGCAGACACATATCCCGTCATTCCCATGAGGGCACGGCAGCCCTTTAAGAAACTCGCATAGATGATGGCGCCAGTTTACCCTCTAGGTGTTATAGTGAGAAACTCTATGGTAGTAGTAGTATGTAGCCACCTGTAGTTTTATGAAGTGTTCACTAGATGGCGTTCCGCTTCCACTTCCGGTTCCGGTTCCACTTTGCGCGCGTTCGGTGCGAACGCGGGCAAAACGCCGACGGCGTCGACAACAGTTCTGCGCGTTGCTGGTGCTGCTGCATGTCCAAGTTTATACAGCTGATAAAACTACCTTGAGTCGACCTCATGGCTGCTTCGCATACTACTCAGGGTTCCCCTACGGGAAGATGGTGTAATTTTCTCTCTCGTTCCCGACGCGCGCTCTCTTTATCTCTCAGGTCCGTAGCTGTGGTTTACCCGAATGATCCCCCGGTGCTTCGCCCACTCATCATCATTCACTTCGTGGATATGCTGTGATTTTTTTTTATGTCGGCAAGCGCTGCGTTTCTTTTGTCCCCGAGAAGTTCGGAAATGATGCTAGGATGCGTTGCTATATCGCATTAGTTACGTTAATGCGTCCGAAATACAAAAATGGCGGATGTACAAACAATTGTGCCTGGATGCTCATATCGGAAAGAGGGTGTCAGAAATACTTACCCCCGTATCCAGAAATACATCTTAACTTCAAGCCCATGCTTGACTTGATCCAAATGACGTTTGGCGTGAACGTGCCCAGGATGCCCATTGCGTTTCCTTCGCCGCGTTCACAACAGGCGTCATTTGGATGAAGTCATGCATGGGAGTTAAGGCGCATTTCTGAATACGGGGGTTAGTTGCGTGTGTTGCAGCTACCCCACGTCCGCTTTGCCCGTCCCCTTTGCCGTCGGAAAATGTCCACGCCTCCGAAATTTCTGAAGAGAACCCTGACACACACACTCACACACGGATATATATATACTAGCAAGACTCCCACGTTGATAAAGACACACTGTTCCAGAAATAGTCATGTCATGCGTATATCACTCTAAGAAGAAAAGGAGGAAATGGGGTATTGAGGTTACTCCTTTAGGGGAGGAACTGATCTGCCACAACCATTCCTCCCTTTAGGGGGTAGTGAGAGGGGATGAACTGTTACTCCCCATGCGGAGGACTAACAGTTGCTCTTTTCCGATGCTCCTCAAGGGAGTAACGGTTATTCTTTCCGATGCTCCTCGAAGATGGATTTAATTAAATTAGCCATTTATTCACTAATAAAAAAATTACTGGGCGAAAAAAAAACGCACCGGCAAGTAGGATTCGAACTCACGTCCTCTCGTTCACAAGTCGGGTACCCTAACCACTTCACCATGGCAGCTCGGTTGAAAAGTCAGGTTACTGAGTCGAGGTTAACCAGCTTAACGCAGGTGCGGCAATAACAGAAGAGACTCTGCATTTGGTGTATGCTATGCCGGGAGAGTCTAACGTTGCGCATACTTACAAATCTAAGCGACTACATAAAGAACGCTGCCCGATTATTCTTACGGTGATTTAAACTGAGACATTACGTGATCTTCGTGTAGCGAGCGCAAACGGGGCACGCAAGACGACAGAGAAGGACAACTTCTCTATCGCTTAGCGTGCCCCTTTTGAGCTACACATCGCTTCAGTTAAATTTATAATCTCCTTGGAACGAAAGGAACTCCTTGGGTACTACTGGCCAAGAAAATCTGGCAATCCATTTATGACTTGCGCGCTTAATGCGTATCGTTCACATGCAATACCAGGAATTAGGGACATTTCATACAGTTTCCTTTTTTCGCCACCACGTGGCGTATCGACCTTAAAGAATTCGAAATTCCCGCGATGACGTATGCTATGACGCACAACCAAAGAAAGCGCAATAAAAAGAAACGCACCCTGAAGCTGTGGCTTTACCTCGGTGCTTGGAAACGAGCGCGCTTGTGTATCAGCGTTATCTCGAAGACGGCCAGCTACTTGCTCTACTGACAATGAATCTATGGTTTTGCTAGACACCTGGCCAGAAAGCTCGGCCGCATTCTGGAGAGATGTCTGGCCGATATAAAGGCTCCCGCGAAGCTTCCGTTGAATATATATTTTTTTCTTGAGCAGAATTTTTATTTATGCACCACTGTGGCCACGGTCTTGCATATACGTCAGGGTTCTGTTTCATGGGTTTCCTATAGAACTGGCGTGATCCATTGTTTAAGAGGAAGCTTTAGCTCGGGCCTATCTTCGATGCCGGATTCTCAAATACACGTAAAATGCAGGAATGCTTTTATGAGAAAACCGCTGAACCGATTTGATAGAAATGTGTTGCATTAAGAGGGAAAGTTAAATTGCAAAGACTGCAGCAAATAGAATTTTCGTTTCTATAGTGTAATGTTTTCAAAGAATCGCAGGATGTTCGTAAATTTGAAAAAAATACAAGCATGAAGTTTCCAAATCCGCAACTTAGCCATTAAAAACAAATATGGCATTTCTATAAACTGCACCCGTTGGAGCATCAAAAGCGAACGATTTTTTTTTTGCTATACCTTAAAACTTACGTGAATTTGTTACAATGTTTGGAAGGGTTTTGCAAATGCAACATTCACAACATAGTGGTATATTTTAGGATGGTGTATGATATATGATTGCTATCTGCTTTGGATGTATTATTAGGTGCAGTTTACAGAATTCCGATATCATTTTTAGCTGCTGAGGTACATAGCTCTATAAGTGAAGTTTTCTTATTAGAAAATTTGGCAATTCCTTAAAATTTTACGTAAAAAAACGTAGACGGCCTATAATAAAATATCTCTTTCTGCAATCACTACATTTTAACTTTGTTTTCTAAATTCAACCTAACTCATAAGATTTAGTGGATCGGTTGCTGTAAGAAACTATTGCCGATTTCCCATGTATTTCGATAGGAGCCCCCAAGCTCAATGTTCCCCCTAAGTTCGAGCTTGAATAATATACTTGTTGGCATCATACGTTTGTAAACGTGTGATCGTGGCCTAATGAGCTAGAGCACCGGCGTACTGAGCTCAACGGCCGAGGATATGTTTGTAAAGCGTCTTGGGAAGGAATAGGAGTAAAGAAAGGGAGAAGGCTGGTATGTTATTCAGAAGCGTCTCTGGTTGGCTAAAAATTACTAAATGCTTTGGTCGTGATACCACCTCAGGTTCCATCAGCATAATTTCTATTTCATTCCGCTAGTATTGTGCAATTATTGCCAATCAATCGATATTAAAACACCGGCGTCATGGCATTGTATTCCGTCGCAATTATTTATCGCCATCACTTCAGAATCATCTCATCGTCGTGATGCCGTCGTCCTCATATGCCTTCGTCGTTCTATCGACATCATTCCTACCTCGTGATTCCATCGTCGCCACTGCATGCACCGTCGGCCTGCGGTCATTGTTCTACCATCGTGAGGTAACATTGGCGAGTGATGATCATAACAAAGCGGGTCAATCAGGGGGACAGTGCATGGCATGGCCGCATATAGCCGAATCACTTGAAACATCAGTTGAAACAGTACGGATTCTAAATAAAGGTGTCTTAGCTAACACGGTGTGTCGCTTCTTGCTCGCTAGATTGTGTGAATGTTAATCGCATTAACTTCGATAATCATCTTAACATGGGTTCTGCAGGAATTCTTTTGTCTTCGCCACACTAACGAACTCTTGTCCACATTGTTCCCAGCCTATTAACACCTCGAATTTCTAGAGGTGATCGTGCTCAGGCATGTGATGGACGACCCGAAGTTTGATGGAGGTAGCGGTATGATTTCGACAGCGGCGCCGCCTATCGACAAGGGGAAACACATTTCGATGGGTGGGAATAGCGGCGAAAGGCATACTTTAAGAGTTGCTAGACATCACACATTTGAATCAACCTGACAAAGAGTTAGAAATATATATGCATTGCAGTCTCGCTAAAGAAATTGAAAACTATTGGATTGGTGCGAAACTCGCTGCAAAAACATTCATTAGACTGTCTCAGGTATCCGAGCTATCCTTAACAGGAATCAATGAGATGAGTTTCGATAGAGCTCGTTACATTTTTCAAAAGCGGAAGACGTGCCTAGAGGCAGAGTCGACTGTAATATTTTGTTGCTGCACAAAAATATCTAGATTTTCGGCGCGATCATTGTAAAGGAAAAACAAAAATTAAAAAGTTTTCAAGAATTACTTACAGTACCTCGATAAAATTGTATCAAATAAATTCCGAAAAGCTCATTTGCAACTTTTTTGTATCTTAAGGCACAGGGCAACTTACTACTCGTTTCCATTAATTTGCTTCGTTATATTTTCAAGCGAGTTGAATATTCTGCCGTAGGTTATTTCACAATTAGCCCAACTAAATAAACTGAGACTTTCAAGTGTATATTGTTCTTAGACAAATGCTTTAAGTCTACGCGGGTGCGGCAAAATTTCTCAACATTGGGGAGGGGAATATGAAAAACAAAATAGAAATGCAGAGCATTTTATTGCCTCAGTAAATTTTTTTAATGCTATTTCCACTCATTAAGTGGCTGGACCCTCGTGTTCGCAGCATTGTATATGTTTTTGAAAGCACTAGGTGCGTTGTCTGCGAATTTACGTGAATAATCAAGCAGATCATACTTTATTCTGGGCGAAAAAAAAAAACAAGGAAAGCCTACGTTGTAGATGCACTGTACTGAAACACAATTAGACAGAGTCTAAATTTGCATATATTTCTAAACAAGGATGCCTAAATTGTCGATTAAAAAATGACATAATTATAATGAAGCAGAATAAAGCAATAAAAATGGCATGTTCCGTGCGAAAATATGATGAGCGTTAGCCTTGTGGGTCAACAATTTCTGTTTAATGAAAAAAAAAAAAGCTTCTAGTGGCCGTGTATTATCGTATTCTTGAAAGCCAGTAACCAGCGTATCTAAATTTACATTCGCGCCAAAATTATTGGCTCGAGTTCCATCACTGTATCCGAATGACTATATGAGATTCAAAAGTGAGATTAAATGGCGGGCCGCGGCGTGTACGGTAGTGTTCACCTATGCCTTCGGTATGGTATGTTGCCGCACTCTTTAAAGCACGAGCATGGTGATCAACCGATGTGCTTTTCTACAACTTCATCCCTAAATGTAAGCCGGGGTTCTGCCACTCCCGGTGGTTGTTAGCCTGATCCCTCCCTATTTTCTTAACTGTCGATTGTATGGTTTGTTTTCCTACCAAATATTCACATATTAATCTGTGCGTGTTCGGCTAGTAATGAAATGTTTATTTCTCTCACAGTTAAATTAACAAGTAACCAGCAAGAAGGAATGCAGGGCAAAAACCTGCTTTGATGGAGCTTGAAGACCGCCCGGCGGCCGTTGATCACATGACAGTATCTTCACAATAATCGAGAACTCGAGATAGCTTCGTATAGGCAAAAAGGCTAATGGGTCGAACAGAACCGGGCCGGCCAAAGTATGGTACTTTCGGGCTCGGGTCCGGCCGGGACTTGAAAAAACCGGCCCGTGCAGTGCTCTACTTCAGATAGTCTGATCAGCAGATTCCCATACCGTCACATAGTAGTCACGTTCAAGTAAACAGTCGTAAAACTGTGTATGACGAAACTGATTCTTTATTGGGCGAACATGTGCCCACAAAAGCAAGCTGCACTCGAAGCACAACGAAAGCGGCGAATACAGTCGGCGATCGTCGAAATCTGATCAGCGGCGAAACGCGTCGGCTTTTATACATGAGTCATTGAAGGCCCCACAATAATACCTGGTACCCGCATGTCTTCCAGAAAGTTGTAGATACTTCGCGTCGCTCATACAATCAGATTACAAGAGCGTCGGTGACAAGAGACAACGGATAGAAGCATCGATAACGTTCGAGAAACTGCCAATACATGCAGGCGCGTCCTGTGCCTAGCGATAACGTTTAACATTTGTTAGCCGGTGAAAAGCGGTCACCGGTGAAAGATAAACATGTATACGTGTCAATACCCTCCCCTTAAAAAGCACCGTCCCGATGCTACAAACAAGAAAGCGAAAACAAAACCACGCGTACAGAGAGAGAGAGAAAAATTGTGGTTGATCCCTCTTATATAGGAATCGGTATAGAACACGAAAGTGAAACGTGTCTTCACAGAAGTAGTGTAATATTATTGCACATTGATATATAATGTCTATTGGTGTTAATGTCTATTGGTGTTTTGTGGCTAAAGCGCCCTTAGGCGTTGATGCACCCACGCTGACGCCTGGTGGCACGTCTCCTCCATCACGACTACCAACGTCGATGACCATGAGCAACCGTCGTGCATATGGAAGCTGCACTACGCTGCACACGCTAGCACAACGCGAAAGACGAAGCACGTAACTGACACACTAATACAACGCGCAAGACAAAGCACGTAACTGAATCGTCACCGAGTCGAATCAGCGCGTACAGCGCGTCGTAATTGCAGCCTCCGCGATACACTTCAGAAACATTTTCAGAGCTAATTGCGGAGGCCACGCTCCGCTGTGCTGAGTACGGTGAACGCCACCTAAGTGGCGTTGGTAGTGCTTCTTGATGCCAGCGTCCCTTCGAATGCTGGCATCGAGGCGTCGTAGTGCTGAGACCACCGAAGCGTTCACTGTCGGTGCGCGTTAGTGTCATAATGCAGTACTTCTCTTTTCTGCTCGTAGGCGGCGGCACCGCCACGAGCAAGAGCGCGGGTACACGGAGGAGTGTTAGATATATAAGGCGCGTCTGTGTAGCTCTCTGCAAATGCGTTTGTGGCGCAATGGGTTAAACGCTCGGCGATCTATCGTCGCGGACCGAGAGGTCGTGGGTTCGATTTCCAAATTTTGCATGTTTGCGGAACTTTTTCTTCTGGTTTCTTTCTTTGTATTATGTTCTATGACGTATTTCCGTGACGGAAATACGTCAGTGAAGTCTTGGTGGACCCCGGCATAAAACACTTTCGTGTTAAAAAAAACAACAAACGATAACAAAGTACCGAAGTTCTTCAGCGGGCGTAGAAAGGCTTAAGACGCACCACGTAGATCACTTCAGGTCGTGCCCGGCGCCGCCGTGCGAAATGCCGTCTGGCACGACCTCATAGTCCAGTGCGCCAATACGTCGGATTATCTTATATGGTCCGAAACAGCAACGTAACAGTTTCCCGCTAACTCCTCGTCGTCATACCGGATTCCAGACCCAAACACGGTCGCCGGGCTGGTACGCGACGTAGCGTCGTCGAAGATTGTAGTGTCGGCTGTCGGTCCTGTGCTGGTTCTTGATGCACAGGTGGGTGAGCTGTCGACCTTCTTCGGCATGCTGCAAATCGCTGGCAACGTCGAGATTTTCTTCGTCTGTGACGTCCGGTAGCATGGCCGCGTTCCTTCCGTAGACCAGGTTGAACGGCGCCACGGGCGTCGTTTCTTGCACGGCCGTGTTGTATGCGAAGGTCACGTGCGGAAGGATGGCACGTCGTGTGTTCGACGTCGACGCACATTGCCCAGCATGTCGGCGATGGTCTTATTTAGGCGCTCGGTGAGGCCACCATTCGTCTGCGGGTGGTAGGCGGTGGTCCGGCGATGACATGTGTGGCTGTATTGCAGCATGGCTTGAGTTAGTTCTGCCGTAAAGGCCGTACTTCTGTCGGTGATGAGGACTTCTGCGGCACCGTGACGCAGGAGGTTGTTCTCAACGAAGAATCGGGCTACCTCGGTGGCGCTGCCTTTGGGCAAGGCTTTTGTTTTGGCGTAGAGGGTGAGGTAGTCCGTAGCTACGACGATCCATTTATTCCCGGACGTCAACGTCGGAAAGGCCCCAGTAAGTCCATCCCGATCAGCTGGAACGGTCGGCGAGGTGGATCGATCGGCTGTAGAAGTCCGGCTGGCCTTGACGGCGGTGCTTTGCGTCGCTGACAGTCTCGGCATGTCCTTACGTAATGGGCGACGTCGGCAGAGAGGCGAGGCCAGTAGTATTTTTCTTGTATCCTCGCGAGCGTGCGGGAAAAACCGAGGTGTCCAGCCGTTGGGTCGTCATAGAGAGCTTGCAGAACCTCTGGACGCAATGCTGAGGGTACCACGAGGAGGTAGTTGGCTCGAAGAGGCGAGAAGTTCGTCTTTAATAGAATGTCGTTTTGCAAGAAAAACGACGCCAATCCTCGCCTGATCACCTTGGGCACAATGACGGTATTGCCTTCCAGGTAGTCTACAAGGCTCCTTAGTTCCGGGTCAGCTCACTGTTGTTGGGTCCCAAGAAAGTGTCGTCATCCTGGTCGTCCTGTGGCGGTGGTACGACGGGGGCGCGAGACAAGTAGACAAGGGTTGATGGGTCCCGACAAAGTGTCGTCATCCTGGTCGTCCTGTAGCGGTGGTTCGACGGGGGCACGAGACAAGCAGTCGGCGTCAGAGCACTTTCGCCCTGACTTGTAAATGACGGTGATGTCGAATGCTTGAAGTCTCAGACTCCATCGTGCGAGGCGACCTGAAGGATCCTTCAAGTTAGCTAGCCAACACAAGGCGTGGTGTTCGCTCACAACTTTGAAGGGCCTGCCATAGAGGTAGGGGCGATACTTTGATGTGTAGCCCAGATGATGGCGAGGCACTCCTTTTCGGTTGTGGAATAATTTGTTTCCGGCTTCGACAGCGACCAGCTAGCGTAACTTACAACCTTTCTAGTCCGTCAGTCCTCTCCACAAGCACGGCGCTGAGTCCTACGCCGGTTGCATTGGTGTGCACTTCGGTATCAGCGTTTTCGTCGAAATGTGCAAGTACTGGCGGCGATTGCAGGCGTCGCTTCAATTCTTCAAATGCTTCGACTTGCGGCGTCTCCCACTTGAACTCGACGTCAGCCTTCGTGAGGTAAGTCAGTGGCTCAGCGATCCGTGAAAAATCCTTGACGAAGCGCCTGTAATAGGCGCGCAGTCCAAGGAATCTCCGGACTGCCTTCTTGTCGGTTGGCGGAGGAAAGTCAGCGATGGCCGCAGTTTTTTGTGGGTCAGGGCACACTCCAGACTTGTTGATGACGTGGCCCAAAAACAAGAGCTCCTCGTATGCAAAGCGGCACTTTTCTGGCTTTAACGTGAGTCCGGAGGTCTTGATTACTTGCAGAACTGTTTGAAGGTGCCGGAGGTGTTCCTCGAAGCTTGAGGCAAACAACGACGTCGTCCAAATAGACGAGGCAAGTCTGCCCCTTCAAGCCTGTCAGTACATGATCCATGACGCGTTGGAAAGTCGCAGGTGCCGAGCAAAGACCTAAATGGTATGACCTTGAACTCGAACAGTCCGTCTGGTGTTATAAAGGCAGTCTTCTCCCGGTCCCTCTCGTCGACTTCGACTAGCCAGTAGCCGGTTTTGAGGTCCATTGACGAAAAACTGCGTTGTAGAGTCGATCCAAGGCGTCGTCAATACGCGGGAGAGGGTATACGTCCTTCGTCATTTTATTGAGGTGACGATAATCGACGCAGAAACTTAGGGTTAAATCCTTCTTCTTTACTAACACCACGGGGGACGCCCACGGACTCTTGGACGGCTGGATGATGTCATCCCGTAGCATTTCGTCGACTTGTTGTCTTATGGCCTCGCATTCGCGCGCCGAAACTCGGTACGGGCTCTGACGGAGTGGGCGGATATATTCGTCGGTTATGATGCGGTGCTTGGCGACAGGGGTTTGTCGAACTTTTGACGACGGGAAGCAATCCTTGTATTGCAGGAGCAGAGCTTTTAGCTGCTCGTTCTTATGATTGGGAAGGTTCTGATTGACGTCGAAAGTTGGTTCAGGTACTACAGTCGTCGTTGCAGGTGTACTAGAATCAGTGAAGGTGAAAGCACTGCTGGCTTGTACTATTTCGTCGATGTAGGCGACCATGGTGCCTTTGTTAATGTGCTTGTATTCGTGGCTGAAGTTAGTGAGCATCACTCCTGCTTTCCCTTCACGTAGCTCAGCTATGCCTCTAGCAACGCAAATTTCACGGTCGTGCAGTAAGTGATGATCGCCCTCGATGACACCCTCCATGTCTGCAGGCACTTCGGTACCGACGGAAATCCTTACGCTGGAGCGAGGTGGAACGGTGACTTGTTCTTCTAGCACATTCAAGGCATGGTAACTGATGTTTGTATCCGGTGGCATCACATTGTGCGTTGAAAGCGTTATCGACTTGGACCTTAAGTCGATGACTGCACCGTGTTGGTTTAGAAAGTCCATGCGTAGGATAACATCCCTGGAGCCGTGCTGCGGGATTAAGAAGCTCAGCGGATAAGTGCGGTTGTTTACCGTGACTCGCACAGTGCAGATTACAGCCGGCGTTATTAGGTGTCCTCACGCTGTCCGGATATCGAGTCCTTGCCAGGCCGTTTTCACCTTCTTCAACTTGGCGGCGAACTCGCCACTGCTTACGGAATAGTCGGCTCCAGTGTCGACGAGAGCGGTGACATTATGACCATATAATCGCACGTCTAGATCTGTAGACCATCGTATGGCGTTACGGTTAAATCGTGGCGTCGGATCACGGCTGCGTCGGCTTGCTCCGCTGCAGCTGCGTCGCGTTGGTAGGTCTACTTTCGGCGGCGAAGTGTTGTCGTCAAGGCTCTTGCCAGGCGCCATGCCGATACCTCGTCATGAGGATTCGCGAATCTAGTTCGTCGGCGGCGGAGTATCTTCAGCATTGCGTCGTACAGCAACCGCACCTCCATCGGTTGCTGCCTTTAGTTCCCCGGGTAGGGGCTGGGAGATCGGCCCCGGGTTGGGCCGGCATACAGCCGGCGATGCGGCGAGATGTAGAGGCCTGGTGACGGCGAGCATGAGGGGCGTCGTAGTTGCCACGGCGCTCTGGCGAGGTAGTCGGCGATGTCACGTGGTCGCTCGCCAAGATGTGGACGTGGCGCGTTGACAGCGAACCCTTGCAGGCCCACAAAAGCAAGCTACACTCGAAGCACAACAAAAGCGGCGAACACAGACGGCGAACGTCGAAATCTGATCAGCGGCGAAACGCGTCGGGTTTTCTTCATGAGCCATCGAAGGTCCCAGAATAATCCTTGATACCCGCGTGTCTTCCAAAAAGTTCTAGATAATTCGCATCGCTCATACAATCAGATTACATGAGCGTCGGTGACAAGAGACAACGGATAGAAGCATCGATAACATTCGAGAGACTTTCGATACATGCAGGCGCGTCCTGTGCCTAGCGATAACGTTTAACATTTGTTAGCCGGTGAAAAGCGGGCACCGGTGAAAGACAAAATGTGTACGTGCCAATATGATGATGAAAGATTGAGTAAAGCAGCTTAAGACGTAACCTGCTTCCCTGTTCAAGCAAAAGGATCCAGTCATGTTATTTTTTCCTCTTGCACTTACAAAGCGGTTGTATATCCCCAGGTCGAACATTGTCGCGACGGATTGTACTTCTTCTAAAGAATTATTATGCAAAAAATTAATTGTTGGGCTTTACATGCCAACACCACGATCTGATTCTGCGTCGGCTTGCTCCGCTGCTGCTACGTCGCGTTGGTAGGTCTACTTTCGGCGGCGAAGTGTTGTCGTCAAGGCTCTTGCCAGGCGCTATGCCGATACCTCGTCATGATGAGGCACTCCGGGGTGGGAAACTCTGGATTAATTTAGTCCACCTGGGGGTTCTTTAACGTTCACCCAATGGTGCATTGATACGCACATCAGAAACCGCATTCAACACAGAGCATGCCTACACCAACATTGGTAAAACTTGATTTTTACGCTGCTCTTTTACGTTAATACTTATGTGTTTTAAACTTTGTTGCAAGAAGTGAAGGGCATGCCCTGCATTTCTAACTACGGTATTAACATGTTATGACCACGAGCCATCCTCTGACAGCGTAAGACCTAAATATTTCACTGGTGAATTATTTTTTATTTCAACTGGCCACTTAACAAATACTTATATACGATTTTGTTACATTTTTCTAGTGAAGCTAATGTCTACATAATTATTTATGTTTAGGGACATGCTATTAGTGACACACCATTTTTATACTCGCTTCAAGTCTGCCGCCAATAAAACAATGACTCATTAGATGCCCTTGCACACAGTACACAATCATCCACAAAAATTGTATCCCGGTTCGATAATAACACACATATTGCTAATAAAAAACCTTGCACTCGGCCGCGCAACGCTTGAAACAGCGAAGCTGTGTGATCGTAGCCCAGCTTTTCCCGGAAGCGCACGCGAACTTTTCATCTTATCACTCATGTAGATGGTAATTTCTTTCATGCGTCTCGGACATACGGCCGACACTGCGCGTTGCACAGCGCAGTTTGCAACACCGACACCGCGTTCCAATGCCGACATCGCGTTCCAGGAGACCCGCTCCGTGAATGCGTCGCTCTCTCTCTCTCGCTCTCATAGCACGCAAAACCTCTTCACCTCGCAGAGTACGAGCGTACAAACGCGCCAGCTGTGGAGGAATACGACGACGCTCGAACGCAATCATATGGTTAGCATAAATGCGTGTTCTGGCAGCGTGGCCGTTATAGCCTAGTACAATAAAGAAAAAAAAGGGCCGTTATAGCCTAGTGGTTCCGACGCTCGCTTTGGGACCGAGGTACGCGGGCTCGAAACCCACCTCGGCAAGAAAGTTTATTTGTTTTCTTTTTTTTTGTAGTTTCTTGATGCGCGCCACAAATTACGGCTGGCTTAAACAGCTTCGCTGTTAAAAAAAAGAAATTCGGCAGAGACATTTCAAACTGCTTACGTGTGGGTATGCGAATACGATATATTCCCTTTGGTGCAGTTTTGTACGGAATGGCGTTCTAGGAACTAGTTCCTTTTGGGAGGAAGGGAGGAATGCCACCATTCCTTTAAGGCTCGGTGGAACTGTAACGGTAACTATTTTTACGAAGGAACGGCAGAGGGAACGGTGTTCCTTCTGTAAACGTTCCATGGCACTAAACAGGCGCGCCGACGCACGCACGTATGCAGCACATCATGCAGGGCGCAAAGAACTACCGCTTGTCTGTCTCGTGACTATGGTGCTTTTTTTTTTCGCGAGTTCTGCATTATATATTTTTTTATGACTAGGCTTCAAGATTGTCACGTGACGCTCCCTTCTGTAGTTTCTTTCCGCCATGGCGGCCTGTCGGACACTAACATCGAGATGTATCTCTTGCCGAGTTCAAACAAGGGTCTTTACTAAATTAAGAATATCCATTCTGGACATTTCTTTTTCCGCTCATACTGGAATATTGGATCAGCATTCATTGAATGCCTAAGTATTGTTCCTTTCGATGCGGTTTCTTGTGCAAACATTCAATTATATCCACCTGAGACCCCTTGTACAATACATTGCACATTGCCTTCCACTTGTTTTTTTCGAAATTCACTCGGAAGTGATTACGCAAAATATTCACTCTGGGTTAGAAGTACGTTGCATGTGTAACTACTGTAAAGAAGTGGTTTACTCATATTCTTGTCATCCGCTTTCGAGAAATTTGACAATAAATTGGTCTAGACCTCTGTGTCGTCCCACACGGCCGAAAGACTTCGAGGCGTATTTCGAAGTCACCGAGATTTCGTGAAAATACCTGACGCGGCAGCAATATGGCAATGTACTACACGTAGTTCCATCTTCATCTCAGCGTTCAAACAATGAAATGCAGTTTTTACCACAGCTAACATGAGGAGATGATTTAGATAGTCATTTTTTTTTTCACGTAGATGGAGGCGGAGCTTTTGGCATCTATCCGTGGTATTATAGCGCCCACCGACGCCACAACGCGGGGCCCTTTGGTCGGCGCTCTTAGCCGGTGCCTTAGCGCCGGCTTTCAAAGAAGTGAAAAATTAAGAAGCACAGCGTGTGCTCGAGGCGCAAGCTCAGCACGCGCAGTGTCGTTCCAGAAGCTAGCCACGCTGGTCGTCGCAGCCGCCGCTCGGCTCACCACCTTCGCCATTTTGAGTAGGGACGACGGCACGGCTCGTACGGCCGCTGTCACGTCATCCTACAGTGGTGCTACGCTATTCAAAGTTAAAAAATTGTTTTTTCAAATTCATGACATAACAGTAGGCAATAAAAACTACCGTGAAGAGCGATTATGTCTCGTTGTTGTGTCCGGGTCTCAGGAGGCTATTGGTGCATGTGAGTAACTTTCTATTTGCAGATCTGAAGCGCAGTATCCTGACTGCGCATTTGAAGACCGAAGTGGAAAGCGCCGTATGTGTTGCACTTGTAATAGACGAGCACCAAAGTGGCAGTTAAACATGTCTGGAGTATGTCCGGTGCTGCTTGAAAAAAATTCGTCTAGGAGCGTTGCTTTGGATTCTTTTTATCTCCAGATAATGTGCCGCCGGCAATGTTCAAATTCTTATAATATACTTAGTTTGATGTGAGATCTAAATTGCACACTTTATTTCGTCGCAGGATTATCCGACACCATATTTTAATTTTAAAAAAAAGTCGTCGCAGTTTCACCTGAAAGGCGAAGCATCAATTGCGATAGCAAATTTGAAGAGAGCTATACGGAGTAATGATAGCAGCTTTATAAGCTGTGTAAACTTGGACATGCAGTAGCACCGGCAACACGCAGAACTGTTGTCGACGCCGCCGGCGTTTTGCCCGCGTTCGCTCAAAATGCGTGCGGCGTTGGTGACTGTTGCCGCAGCCTCTGATATAAATAGGCACTTGGTGCCGCAGTTAGCGTCGCCTCCCTACCCCTCCCCCCCTCCCCCACGGCCTCTCGCGCGTCGGAAGAAGGCGCGTTTGCTCTACATATATGGTGATTGTAAAGGAGGAAAGAGACGCTTACATCTGCAGCCCTTAAGCGAGCACGGCGCAGAACGCGCGTTTGTTCGCCGTGCGTTCACCCCCCGTGAAAGCGCGCGCCCATCGCGCCCTTTCACTCGCACATACAGCGTTCGGCGCGCGGCGACTATTTCAACTCCATTGACGTCATACGGAACCTCACGGCGACGGCGACGGCTACGGCGACGGCGACGCCGACGGCAGAAATCTGCTTTTGAGTGTCCATATAATTGCTATCGCAATAAAAATCAAATGTAACGTTAATGTAACGACACGTTCCAATGTTAGAAAAGTAACTAGAACGCGTTCGATTCGCCTTAATGTAACTAGTAACGTGAACTCGTTCCAAGATTGGGAAGGAACGAGGAACGAGCTTTCGTTCCTGTTTTAGAGGAACGTGTACAACGCTGCTTTGGTGAAATGTTTTTTTCCGCACGTTCCACCTCCGTGCAAGTTCTCCCCTGCGTTCTAACGGCGCCTTGGTGATGCCAAATGAAAACGCGCTAAACGTCTGAACGCACTCGCTTGCCCACGAGTTCATAATTCGAAGGAGCGCTCCGCGGCGTTCAATTGGACATAAATACAAGGGGTCAGGCAAGGAGACACCCGAAAGGCGAAGCATGAATGGTGATAGCAACTTAGTAGAGAGCTATACGGAGTAAGGATTGTAGTTTTATCAGCTGTATAAACTTGTAGATGCAGCAGCACCCGCAGCGCGCAGAACTGTTGTCGACGCCGTCGCCGGTTTGTCCGCGTTCGTACCGAACGCGCGCGGCATTGGTGACTGTTTCCAGGGCCTCTGGGGGCGGCTCGGAGGTTTTTGACGAGATCAGAACGGGAAACTCGTCGAGCAGCGTCGGAAGTCTTTACCACCTTCTCGCCTCGCAACGTTTTTATATAAATACACATTTGGTGCCACAGCTGAAGGGTCTAGTTTGCAGCGGAGAAGTGGAGAGGGTGTGGAGCTTGGTCTTCTTTTTAGGCCGCGCTGAGGCGTGCTCCCTCAAGGGCTGCAGAAGATAGCGCCAACCTTTCCCTTTCCCTCAAGAACCACTTATCATCATCATCCGCGCGGCAGCGCAGGCTGTCGCGTGGAGGGCATCTTGCTCCTTAAATCGCTCGTCAATTTGGCGAGCAAATTCGTCTAGACGGCTAGTGAGGTTGGAGAATTGTTTGGGTGAAGGCTTGGATGGCCGTCTGCACCACGGCCTGAATTTTGGCCTCCACGAGTTCGAATTGTGGGTATACCCGGGTTGCCGCGGCCGATGTTGGTGTGGCCGAGGAGGTAGTGGGAGTTGCAGCCCTCTTCTTGGCCGGCTGTTCGCGAGTAGGAGGAGAAGGTAGTAGGGGAGGGAGTTTATGAGCGGCCGAGATCATTGTCGCCGGGGTAGGGCTGAGGACCTGCAGGAAGGCATGCAGCTGCGACTGAAGGCGTTGGTTGGTGTTGTGGAGGGAGGCGAGCTGTGCGCGGACATGCAACATTTTCTAGAGGGGGTTGGCGGAGTCCTGGCAGACTACGTCTGCCCAGCTCACCTCATTGGTGTGGCGGCCGGGTTCCTGTGCAGGTGGTTTTGGGGGGACTGGAACTGGGGGCTGCCTGAGTCCGGTCCAGGAGTGGGATCAGGCCATAGGCTTGGTACGGTTGGAGGGCTGTTTCAGGAGATGGCTACGGTTTCAGGCTGATTCAAATGTAGCACCTATATAGTACAGAGGAGTAGTAGAGATGCTTGGGCACCCAGTCTTGTTCGAAAAGTCTTGTTCGAGGTAGTGGTGTCGGCGTTGTGGGTCGGGAGTTTTGATGAGGACGACGTGTTGGAGGGTGTTAATGATTACGGTGTCTGGCTTGGCCTTTGGTGTCCGAGGCGGGCTGCTTGCAGAATCCCATCGCGAAGCGCAACGCCGTTCACGGTCCGAAGGTTGAGGCCGCCACGGGGACGGAGGATGATTTTATGATCGTTGATGGGTAGCTTGGGGTGGCGTAGGGCAGAGAGTTGGGGCGGCGGGGGCCGGCTCCTCGCCAGAGCTTGAGGTGTAGATGGCTGCATACATTTCTCGGCAGCGACGGAATTCGGAGTAGCGGTGGAGCGGGAGTTGCGAGTCGAGCTAGGATGAGTTGGCTAGGATGAGTTTATCCGGTCGTAGGGGACAAAGTCGGGTCTCCTCCGCGCCCCGCAGGCCCGGTTTTGATTCCCGCCCAGATCAAAATTTACCTATTTTTCTTTTCAAAGGGATTAGTTTACTTTGTTTACATGAACCTGCCTTCTAAATTTGTCATCAATTCGAGCATTTTTTACGCGTTTTTACTTTTTGCCGTCGGCCATTTTTGGTAGCGTCATTCGGTCACGCCGCCTACTACAACTACGGGTTTTCGCGTAATGGGGCATATAATGCTTTCGCATTGAAAAAGTGGAAAGGAATCGGCCCCAGCACGGAGCCTTGCGGCACACCAGACGTAGCAGCAACATCATCTGAGCAACTCCCATTCAAAACAACTCTTCGACTTATACCTGTGTCACACGGGTGCATTTGGAAGGTCTTCCAGTCGACGGCCTTCGAAACGCCACAACTCTATCGACTCGAAGGAGTTGTCGCGCTGCTACACGGCACTTTTGAAAGGCCGTTGAGTGGTTCAGGCGTTTCTCGCAAAATTGTGTGGCACTGCGTATCTTTATTTTCGTTTTCATGTAACCAAAAGTTAAAGAACATTAAAACCACTTAAAAACGCTATAATTTATTTTATGTTGCGAAATGGCGGCGATATGACGGAATCCGGCAGCACATGGAGTAGAGGGAGAGTGTACTAGACAACATGGAGGAAGGAATGAACACAAGCACGTCGCTGTTGTCGAGAGTATGTGCAGTTCGCACATATGAAGTGGCGAAAATAGTTTATTGAATAATTAATAACACTCATGTATAGTATTTTTAGAGCATTTTGGTTGGATTTGTTCTTTCTAACCGTGAGTACGAGCACACTGTGAACGAGACGGCATGTTCGCGCTGTTTCCGCTCCCGTTGCTCAAAGGCCATCCAGATTTCAATAGAGATGTAGGGTGCTCCGTTGACTCGATAGACTATTGACTCGGCGGCCTTCGAAACCGCACGTGTAGCAGCTCGAACTTGACCTTTGAGTCAACTGACTATCGGTTGGAAGGCCTTCCAAACGCCCGTGTGACACGGGTATTACTTACTTAACAACACGGAGTTACAGCCTGTATATTCATAAAAGTATTCACGTGTTCATAGTACCGCTAATCTTACCTGGTCAACCTATTACCGCTGATCTTACCTGGTATATCGACATTAGTAACACTGCGGATCGAACGTTTGGTTATTGGCTCCTGTACACTTATAATGCCACCATCCTCTCTCATGTTACTATAGAAAAGTCTAATAGGAACAAAATTTGAGTATACATCCAATGTGTGAAATTCCATTGTATTTATTACCTCATTAGAACTCAAATTTACTCCACTCGTTTTATATGTTCAACTTATGATCGAATAGCTACTCTAACCCCAAATAAAGCTAAAGTTGAATTTGTAACCCGTAAACTGATACAGTCGAACCCGGATATATCGAATCTGAAGGGGATCACAAGAAGTTCGTTATATAGGTAATTCGGTATATAAAATAATAGGCCCTCAGGTAAGCGGTGGCTCACCGGTTAGTGCATCTGAGAGCCGCTAACTTACTGCACGCAACATGGGGGAAAAAAGCAAGCACACTTTATTTACCCGCAAAAAAAATGCTGGTTCACTTTCAACTTCATTGAAAAGTTACACTTGTAGCGGCCATCGCTTGCGGAAAATAAACTCGTGAATAGGCACTCAGCCCACACTACGACGCCTCCAAAATCGGATAGAAGAAATGTTGACGTTCGAGGTAGCATGAGAGCTAGCTGAACAGCCTGACGGGGCTCAACTGACTGCACTATCTCTTCTCCACCTCCAGGTGCCAGAATACCTCAAAGTGTACAAAGGAGTGCACTATGAGGTCTTCTGCGTGGCGCCGTGTTCGATATATCGAATGTGCTGGTGAACGAGCGTTCTTTATACGCGTGCACCAGCCCGATACATTTGCATGGAATTTTCAAGGGGATTTTACAGCTGTTCAATATACAGAATAATTCCTTATAAGTTGGCTTGATATATCCGCGTACGACTCTATCTCCGTCCCCATATATATGGCATCGTATTGATCAGCTGTACAAAATACGTATCAGATTTAGTCACATTAACTTCCTTCAGCTCTTTCTGGCCTCACACAGCCCTTGAATGGTATCACCTCCCCAAAGAAATCATAAAGAGTACAAATAAACGCAAGTTTCATGCAACATCAACTACCGTACGTTGTGTAATCTGAATTTGTTAATTACTTACTATGTTCCTTTTAAATTCTTTGTAAGGTCAGGTAATATGGTACAATTGTAAAGCTGCCTTCGTCGTGCGCACTAAAGTTTTTCCACGTACCACCAGCTAAAATTATATGATTAGAAACTTACTTTTTAATCATTGCATTATTTATTTAGCCTGCTCAACCCACTTCCTTCTGTAATGCCTTCGAGTGCTGACGGCGCAAATAAATAAATTACTAAACTGTAAAAAATATTTCTTGGATGAGAGGTGGTCACCTCCGGCAATGTTTCATCATCATCATCAGACTATATTTATGTCCATGGCAGGACGAAGGCCTCGCCCAGTGATCTCCAATGACCCTATCTGGCGATGTATAAAATATGCGCATTATTTAATGCTACATAGTTTAACACTACGTAGCTAAACTCAGTTATTCTTCTGAAATAACTAGTCAGTTGTTCCTCTTAGCCGCTTATTTTGTCTGTGCATGAAAGTCTCTCGTTTTATTTGCTCAAATGACAACCTAATTAACAAGCTTTTGAAACTTATATCGCTTTGGTAAATAAGTTGCTATGTGTTTTTGGACTCACGTGCTAAAATAAAAAAAAACGTACCTTGCTTTATAAATGCAGTGAATGAAATTGCTGCGAAAAGACAAAGCCGTGTAATACATTTCAGCTTTTCATTACATGCCTATAGCCAAGAAGTTTATGCAACCAAATGATTGTGTATTATTACATTCTCAAATTCCTACGGCATTTCCCCTATGTGGAGAAGCCAGATTAACTTTTAAATGATTCACAATTCGACTTTGTGATGTTTCGACCATATATTTGATAGATGGAAATGTGCATGACCAATAGGAACATATGTTGGAGGCAAAAATTCTTAGCAAATTTTGCAAAATAATCTGTGTTTACCAACTGAACAGCATATTTCTACCCTGGAACAGATAGGAAATTGAAATGAATCACATGCATAAAAGTTTGCAGTGCGACTATTATGAAGTAGAGTTTCAGTTTTATTTCTTTCAATTTATGATATATGATAGTTGATGTGATGACTTCAATTTCCTGTTTTATGTTTAGGCAATTGACACTGCACAAACTATATTTTTATCATAACACGGAATACACGCCCAGAGTGCGGCTCATAAACACATCGGGATAATGAGGTGTAATTTGTGGATACATTTCTCGCTATGGGTAATATAGGAGCCCCTTTCTCGCAAATATGTCTTGGTTGAGAGCGCATGTGCTGAAAGTAGACTGATTGTCCGCGCTTTCCGTGCAGCTACCGAAGCGATTGTGACAGCCTTTCGCTGTTTAAAGGTTTAAGCCTTTCGATGCCAAGCGCCTGAAATATACACAAACAACGCTCTTGTCCAGAACCAGAAAGGTCGCAAGCATCATGCGAAGGGAGGGATTACCCTTGTACGGGTTAGTTGCATCCTTGAGCAAAAAAGAAAAACCGGGGAGTGACAAGTCATTTTTAACGACGGGCAGTCGCTCTTATCGTTATCACAAATGACGACTTGCGGCAACGTACTGCGCTTTGTCGGGAAGCTGTTATGGTTCATTCTTTAGAAAGGGTATTTATTTTTTTCCGCAACGTAACTTACGTCATCGGGGCAGATTTTAAAACATAAAGGTCTTGGGTCAGGCGGTGGTACCTAGGTGACATGAACGCCCGAGAAAAATGGACTTGTACAGTCACTTTCTTTTGGAAGCGCTGATAACGTTGTAATTTTAACCACAATAGCACTTCGTACATGGTATTTTTCCTAACAGCTTAACAGAAGGCTAATCAGTCCTCATATTAATAAACTTATCACTTTTTACCAGAGACACTCTCAGATGACTTCAATATATTTACAATAAAGGGCTCCGTAATTTCCACCATGGCTTTACGTAGGTACGTTGGCGCACTTCATGTAATAATCCCAGTCACCCTACTCACATACAGCGCATTACTAATCACATCTACCATAGCCTCGGCTACATGCCAAGAAGCAATTTACTACCTATTTTGATTACTTAAGACTCGGTAGGCTTAAGACAGGCCAAAATTCGAATAGGAATGCGTAGTATGGAATTAGTATGGAACCTACAGTGGTATAGAACGTATGCATTACACTCGAGTCTGTCCAGAATTAGACAGTAATATTCATTTACTCTGACTATTCATCTATCATCAGTGTTAATAAACTAAACGCATCCTGTGCCGATCTTTCCCCCCACCTCACCCCAAATTCAGCTGGGCGCAGGCTACCACCCTGCGTCTGCTACAAACAAATACGTACCCTTCACTCGCCCGCCTTCACCTTATATTCCCTGAAGTACACCCAACTGCCGGTGCTGTGGCACTCACCCGGCTATGCTTCCGCAGGTGCTGTGGGAGTGCCCAGCACTGTACACACACATTAACACCACGACCCTCTCGTCGAGGTTGCGTGAGGCTCTGCGGAGCTCCACCCTCGACGACCAAACCTGGGCGACACAGCACGCTCGTGAGGCGGCGTCGAGGCAAGCCCTCGACGTCCCCTCATGGGAGGCTTAGGCCCGGCCATCATAAAGTGCTGGCTCTATAATAAATGTTTATTCCTCCTTCTGAGCTTCTATCGCTAGGTTTGCGTCGTGAAGTAGCCTGAGCTTGCACAAGTTCTACAATTCTATGCTCCAATATTCCATCACCAAGAGCTCGGCGCTTGTCATCACGAATAAGCTAAAAAGCAACCTCGCCTTCAGAACGTATAGTCAGCGTCACAAGCTTTCATACCCCGGAAGGTGAAAAAATACATTTCTACGCCTTAGTCACGCATCGTAGTATTCGGATTTACAGCGTATACTGGTCTAGAGTAAACAAAACAAAAGTTTTGCATAGTTTTACTGGCTGCGGGGTAGCTGCGTTGAAAATGAACTTATTCGCAGAACCTCGGCCGCGTAAACTTTTGGCGGCGACTGTGCGATTTAACACCTGCATTTTCTTTATTCTGCACACAATTTTTTTTTAATGAATGGCCTTCCAGCCAACGTCATGCAGTGCTTACACCTGGTTAATTTTCAGGACAGCAGACTCAGACATGACTTATTAAGTAGAAGTGCTGAACTATTATGTAGCACGTCATTATTATCACCAATCAGATGTAATGAATATGTAAACAAATAAAGAATAATAACATTGCCTGTGAAATTTTACTAAAATCTCAGGACTACTTCAGAACTTCGCCTGTTCTTCTTGTGTACGTCCCTATACTTTCTAGCAAACTGAAAGGGAGAAATTCAAGGGTGAAATTGACATCTCTTGTGGCACCATGGCAGAAAAGGGAAGGTGTAGCTTAGTGGGCCCATATGAAAGGATCAGCTGCGATTGTGCTACTCACGCACAAGGAACGACACTTTTGCATTTTTTTACAGGCAGTAAAGTGATAAATGGTGTCCGTGGACGCTGGAGTGATCATGACAATACCACCGTACCGATATGGGTGATAAACGATTTTAATAAGAGATCATTTCTGCAAACCTCACGGTCCTTTCTCATGGTTCTTCAATTGTCCAAACACGTTAAATTTAGCGTAGGAGAAAATTCTTACAGAATTACTGAAGAATTGTACCAGTAATTATATCATGGTGCTGCGATCTGATTCAGCAATAGAGTTAGTTAAGAACAGAACAGCAGAATGCCATAGTAACTTTGGTGATTCTAGCCGAAAAAAATGTCTTCTTGCAACGCTTTGTGGGCATAACTCAAAAAGGGTGTGGTCTGTGATTGGAATAGTTCTCTATTTTTACACGACAAACTACATTAACACGCCCCGGTGTCTTTTCGCATTATTTCCAATACTCCTCTGCGTACGTCCTGGTAAAAGGGTATGAAGACCTTTAGTATTTCGGGAATTTCGTGAAGGTATATGGGAATGGTTCAAATGATAAGACACGTGCGCTGCATATTGAGGATAGAATGTTTATGTTTCGAGGTATTGGTTTGTACTAAGCAAAAAAGCTTGTGAAATAATTCGGACAGCCTTCATTTGCACCGAAGATCCGGTAAGCAAAAATTCTGCTTTGATATAATGCAAATATACTCAGTCAAATAGCTTCTGTATTCCTTTGTAAGAATACTACGTCTGGGGCTGCAGCCAAGTTTTCTACTTCTGCGTCTTTTAATTGCACTCACGGGAAGCTATTTATTTTTGTGGTACGTTTCAGGCTGAACAAAAGTCGCACAAACACGCCTTTCCATGACATAGCTGAATAGGCAAAAATATTTCTTAGTAATGTCTTCATAAATGTTTGCCTTAAGAAAGAAATCAACTTTGAAAACAGAAAGTTGGGTTTATTGTCTAAAATACATTACACCTAAAGTGCAAAACAAGTTTGGAAGCACGTTCGCATGTTCACGAAACCAGCCAGCTATTTTTTTAGGAAGACGTTGGTACAGTAGCAAGAAACAAAACAAGAACCGCAACTAAATGACCTGCGTTTCGGAATATGCCATCTGGCGGGAAACCGCCAAACTAAGCAGCGACAAAGTGATAAGAAAAAATAGCGGCGCCGCTGGCTTCGAACCTGCGAACTGCCAATCGTAGTATCAGCGATCCTAATCGGTGGTCGCGCAGAACGCTCGGCTATCGGTTTGAGTGCTGCCGGAGGCAAAAACTAGGTTTATATACGTACCACAATAAATTCTGCGACCTTGTTATGAAAACTGCGATTTTGGAACGACTTTTTTGCCATTTCAAGAGTTGCTGCTGAAACTAGCTGAAAGGCGAGTCATTGAAGTAGATAAATCCCCAATAATACGTCGATCGATGCAATAGGCTCATCGCAAATTGCTTTTTACTGGCCAAAAAAGCCTCCAAAATTTGGCCTTTTCCATAGACTCCCATACTTCAAACTTCGCCCGCAATTTGGAACGGGTTTTCTGTCGTAAGTAATGGTACCGCTTGCATGAGATGTCGGGCTAAGCTCCTAGAGCCTATTTCCACGGTAATATTTTGAAAGATGGCTTCTACGATTAGTTATTTGGGAAAAACGACGCTCTCCCATAGAAAATGCGCATGTTTTCAGAGGCGGCCGCTAGAGGCGCTGTTCGGCATGTCCGAGATTCCTGGTATTGGGTGTGCACGCACACGAAGTGCACGGCTCTTCAGATTCCACCTTTTAAATTTCAGGCAATTTTCTCACGAAGATGCAAAGTGCTGCTTTACATCTAGTTCAGACAGACAGTACACCAACTTCCAACTATTCATGATATATAGACAATACCGCGTTCGCCGCATCACTCCACGAGACGGACGACAACAGCAAGGTGCATGGGGAGTAACTGTTGCAGTTCGTCCTCGCCGTTGCTCTCTTTCGGACCAGGGATTGTACACTTACTCTCCAAAATTTGCACACGCCACGCACACTCCTGCAGTTACTCCCTTGAGGGACGAAAGTGCCGTTTTTTGGACTAACTATGCAGTTACTCCCGTTTTCCCCGGAATACTTCTTAGAGTGTACGCATAATGATATAAGGCATTTGCAGCCCATCGGGCTGTATTTCAACTTACTGCTCTATATTTATATTACTCTATATGTTAATACATGTTTGCCAGTGTTCATGTACTGTCTACAGTGGCTTTGTGGACTCGCATTCATGATCTTCTACTCTACTCAGTGTTTTTCACCATATTTTGTGATATTATTTGTTTCACAAATGACATGTGATAGTCGTGGAGAATGCCACCTAAAGGCAGCAACCTCTCCTTTCTTATCATGTTACGAAAAAAATAGGGCGGGATAGTTGCAATCAACGGCATTATGTCTAAAATTAGTAAGAAATAGTAAGGCGAAAGCCTTAGACAGCTCATGGCTCGAAAAATACATTGTCCGGCATTACGCCGTCCGGCTTTATTGCACCAAAATTCAATGGCACCAAAATTGTGGGTCGAATTCCCACGCCCTTTGGTGTTAATTACGGCAAAATGAATTAGGGCAGAGTTAGTTAAGATAGAGCTAATTAAGGCACTCAAACCCACGGCTTTTGGTGGCAGAAAAGAAGTAATGGGAATTAACAATGCATTAGAATGAAAATGTCAGGTAATGTAATGAATGTCTCGTGAGAGGGCAGGCTTTCACCTTCAGCCTCTTTAGCGTATGCTAAAGTGACTGTCAACTTTTTATTCCCCCCAAATGATCGTTCTCAGTCAATTGTAAGTAAGTGAAGTGACTCTGAACATTTGCGAGCATAAAGTCGCACATTGGAATCAATCGCCTGATGTTTTCGGTTAAAAAGTCCAGTAGTCTTGTTTATGTAATTGAATGTCTATTTATTACCTCGAGTCACTAAAGTGTCCACCACTGTAGTAAAAGCACTCACACGGAAATTGTTTATCTCTTGCTCAAAGAAACTGAGAACGCATTTCTCAAACGTTTTATATACATTATCGTCTGAGGCTAACGCGAAACAAACAAAAGCAAAATTCATCGCTTCTTTTTCAAGCGGTCAAACACAGACACGGTTTCGCATATGTCTGTTGTGTACCCTTCTTAGGCGTGCCAGAATTATATGCGAGTGGAGATAACATTTTACTTCGTTTAAGTTGTAATATTATACACATGGCAAAGAAAATTGCGCCGTGTATGTTTACCACATATTCCAACCAATTTCCGCAATGACAGGGCATCAGCTTTAACATATCACTGACATTATAGAGGATTTGAAAAGATAGCATGGCTCCCGACAGCGTAACATAGGCGCAATATGAATCGCGAAGACCGTGGTGTGTAATCTACAATATACGACCGTGGCAAAAGCTCTCGAAATGGAAATCACTGGCGCTCTGTGAGTCGCTTTTTCGGCCATGCAGCTTTAAATGATGTCATGAGAGGCAGCCAATAAACTCGATTTTCTTGGGACAAAAGGCCCAACCAACTAAACTGCTGGTTTACATAAACGTTTGTTCCTCCTCCTCCCTCCTGGGACAAAAGAGAAAGTTACTTGGTAGGGCCATCAAAATTCTCACGGCATGGCGAAATAAAGCGATGGAAACGTTTCGCTCACCAGCGCAGCTTGGTTCTCGTGTTGCCGCCAGACTTCGCTCAAGAATGTCGGCAAGTCGATATTTGGAATCACTGCGTTCTTGACGATGGACTTTACAACGCCATCTTCGATTACAACGGACACATTGGAATTGCGGAGCATGTTCTCAGCGGTGAGCGTCTTGCGCGCAGGTGAAGCTGGCGAAGTCATTCTGAATTAGGAAGAGAGAAACTTGCGCTGTTAAAGTTACGAATAGCGCGACGCTTGTTCTACGAAAGGTTTAAGAAGTCTGCCGCAGCAAAACAGCCACAGGCATGGTCGAGGCAAATGCACTCTCAGAACAGCTGAGTGAGACTGACAGTCTTTAAAAAAAAAGAAAACACAGGAAGCACTACATCACGTAGACGATCAAAATCACCGCTAAGGAGCCCATGTGCAAGGTCGTAATAGGTGCTCGGTATGGCAAAACACCTGCGTTAGTTCGGCATGAATGTACACTATCCGAAAGAGTTATTTGACGCCTGGAAACGTGAAGAAGGACAAACCTGGCGATAGACACAGCAATCCAGCGTGTTAGATATCATTTATTTCTGTGGTAACTATTCAATTTTCGAGTGAACAGCTAGTTATATAGCTACACTCTTAAAAACGTTTGCACCCTTCGGGGCCTATCTTGTCCCACAACGGTAATCGTCAGAAGAAGAACAGAATTCTGGGGTTTTACGTGCGAAAAACACGATTTGATTATGGCGTACGCCAAAGTTGGGGACTCCGGATTAATTCTGACCACCAGGCGATCTTTAACGTGCCCCCAATGTACGGATCACTGGTGTTATTGCATTTCGGCCCCAACAAAATGCGGACTCCGTGGCCGAAATTTAATCCCTCGACCTCGTGCTTAGCAGCGCGACACCATAGCAGCCAAGCCACCGCGTTGGATAACGATTAACGTCATCTGTCTTGCCAGCATTTCCTTTCTTTTACGCTGCGAGTCCGGTACTTCCTAAAGTCCCTATACTTTCGGAAAAGTACCGCCATCCTTTGAACAACGCCGCTTCTCTCTCTCCTGTATCTCCGATTGAACGATGATAGCGCGCGCTTTTACTTGTTTATCTTTTGTTGTTTACTTTCCGCATCAGTGCCATGTCGAAAGTCCCTCTGCGCAGCCGCGGTCGCCGGCAGCGCTGACAGCGGCTGCCACCCGCATTTGCTTGTGGAGTGCAAGGTCCATTAAAACGGCCCATATTAGAATATTAGAAACTTGGAGTTGTGGTGAATTTTTGACGAACAAAGGATAGTGCACACACATAAACTGGGGCAGAGACGACACCACAGGACTAAATTTACAACTTTATTGGAAAACAGCGCAATATATAGGGTGTTTCAGCGAACACTTTCAAAAATTCTTAAAGGTTGCTTGGGACCGATAGACAATTCTAGTTCATGAGCTGGTCTACTCGAAGGGGCGGACATTACTTGCATAAGAAATTGAAATGCATAATCGAATAATTAACAAAAAATACTAATTAAGTTTCTAACTAATTACCTGATGGCCCATATTGCAATTTACAAATTGTAGCCGTGGATTTCGCAAGGCGGATCCACTTGGAACGAATTCTCGGGAGGACACCAGTTTCGAGATATTAATTCCTGAACTTTGCGGAGAAATGCATTGGCGTTCCAGTTATTTTCTTAACAAAACGTCGCTTTAGGCATTGAAGCACAAAATTAACTGGAACGCCAATGCATTTCTCCGCAAAGTTCGGGAATTGATATCTCGAAACTGGTGTCATCATGAGAATTAATTTCAAGTGGGGATCGCCTTGCGAACTCCACGGCTACAATTTGTAAATTGCAATATGGGCCATCAGGTATTTAGTTAAAAACCTAATTAGTGAATATTTGTTATTTATTCGATTATGCATTTCAATTTTTTTGTGGAAATAATGTCCGCCGCTTCGAGTAAACAAGCTCATTAACTAGAATTGGGCTATCTGCCACAGGCAACCTTACAGAAATTGTGAAAGTGTTCACTGATCGAGACACCTTGTATGTATACACACATGTTTATGGCAAGAATATATACTGCGCATGCCAGCAAACAATTGTCTATCAGTTTCTAGAGTGGGATCTAAGCCATTCAGGTTTCGTAGATTCGTCTACTACTACCTAATAAAAAAATTAAACTCTTCGCTGAACACCCACTTTCGCAGGGCAGGGATGGCGAGCCATTTTCTTTTTCATTACATTTGCAATATTATGCGGCGTGTGCCACAAAACCTGGCAGCAAGCAACCCTCAGCTTAGCACAAGCCGCATCGTTGAAACTGCAACCGTGTCAAATGAGCACTCTGAAAATTGCGCTGCGACTCCGTGCGACTGCACCGATTTTTGCCACTCCAATAGCAGCATGTCAAGCAGGCTGCATAATTATTTGGAAGCACTAAAGTCCCTTATAGTAAAAGTACCACCATCTACTCTCTCCTCCGCTGTCTCTTGTTTTTGTCTTTAGTTTATGCTTGCGAAAGCGACTCGACGCTGGCGCCCCTCGAGAGCCCCCGTTGGAGCTTCGCAGCCGACCAAGAGAACAGGTTGGCTTCAGGAAGGGATATTGTACGATGGATCATATCCATGTCATCAACCAGGTAATAGAGAAATCTGAGGAGTACAATCAACCTCTATATATGGCTTTCATAGATAATGAAAAGGCATTTGATTCAGTGGAGATACCAGCAGTCATGGAGGCATTACGTAACCAAGGAGTACAGGAGGCATACGCGAATATCTTGGCAAATATCTGCAAAGATTCCACAGCTACCTTGGTTCTTCACTAGAAACGTAGAAAGTTACCTATCAAGAGAGGGGTCAGGCAAGGAGACACAACCTTTCCAATGCTATTCACTGCGTGCTTAGAAGAAGTATTCAAGCTCTTACACTAGGGAAAGCTTAGGAGTGAGGATCAACGGGGAATACCTCAGCAACCTTCGGTTTGCAGATCACATTGTCCTATGTAGCAACAATGGGGATTAATTAAAACAAATTATTTTGGACCTTAACCAAGAAAGTGTAAGAGTGGGATTGAAGATTAATATGCAGAAGACAATGATAACGTTCATCAACCTGCCAAGACAACAAGAATTCAGGATCACCAGTCAGCCTCTGGAGTCTGTGAAATAGTACGTTTATCTAGGTCAATTACTCACAAGAAACCATGATCATGATAAAGAAATTTACAGGAGAATAAAATTGGGTTAGAGTGCATACGGCAGGTATGGCCAAATAATAAATGGGAGCTTACCACTGTCGTTGAAAAGAAAAATGTACACTCATTGCATTCTACCGGCGTTAACATATGGGGCAGAAACTTGGAGGGTAGTAACCAAACTGGAGAACTAGTTAAGGGCCGCATAAAGAGCGATGGAACGAAACATGTTAAGCATAATGACATGTATACGTGCGTGACATGTATACGTGCATAATGACATGTATACGTGCATGTATACGTAATGACATATATGGAGGTGCGGTTGCTGTACGACGCAATGCCGAAGATCCTCCGACGCCGCCGACGACGACGATTCGCGATTCATCACGACGAGATATCAGCACGCCGCCTAGCAACAGCCTTGACTACACTTCGCCGCCGAAAGAAGACCTTCCGACGCGACGTAGCAGCAGCAGAGCAAGCCGACGCAGCCGTGATCCGACGCCACGAATTAACCGCAACGCCAGACGCCGGTCTACCGATCTAGACGTGCTCATCGATGGCCATAACGTCACCGCTCTCGTCGACACTGGAGCCGACTATTCCGTCTTCAGTGGCCCGTTCGCCGCCAAGTTGAAGAAGGTAAAAACAGCCTGGCAAGGACCCGATATCCGGACAGCGGGAGGCCACCTAATAACGCCGACTGGAATCTGCACAGCGCGAGTCACGGTAAACAACCGCACTTACCCGGCGAGCTTCGTAATCCTGCAGCACTGCTCCAGGGATGTCATCCTAGGCATGGACTTTCTAAATCAACACGGTGCAGTCATCGACTTAAGGTCCAAGTCGATAACGCTTTCAACGCACAACGCGATACCACAGGATACAAGAAAAATACTACTGGCCTCGCCTCTCTGCTGACGTCGCCCATTATGTAAGGACATGCCGAGACTGTCAGCGACGCAAAACACCGCCGACAAGGCCAGCCGGGCTTCTACAGCCGATCGAGCCACCTCGCCGACGGTTCCAGCAGATCGGGATGGACTTACTGGGGCCTTTTCCGACGTCGACGTCCGGGAATAAATGGATCATCGTTGCTACGGACTACCTCACCCGCTACGCCGAAACAAAAGCCTTGCCCAAAGGCAGTGCAGACGAGGTAGCCCGATTCTTCGTTGAGAACATCCTCCTGCGTCACGGTGCCCCGGAAGTCCTCATCACCGACAGAGGTACGGCCTTCACGGCTGAACTAACTCAAGCCATCCTGCGATAGAGCCAAACAAGCCATCGCCGCACCACCGCCTACCACCCGCAGACGAATGGCCTCACCGAGCGCCTAAATAAGACCATCGCCGACATGCTGGCAATGTATGTCGACGTCGAACACAAGACGTGGGATGCCATCCTTCCGTACGTGACCTTCGCATACAACACGGCCGTGCAAGAAACGACGCACATGGCGCCGTTCAACCTGGTCTACGGAAGGAACCCGGCAACGACGCTTGACGCCATGCTACCGGACGTCGCTGACGAAGAAAATCTCGACGTTGCCACCTATTTGCAGCGTGCCGAAGAAGGTCGACAGCTCGCCCGCCTGCGCATCAAGAACCAGCAGAGAACCGACAGCCGACACTACAATCTTCGACGACGCTACGTCGAGTACCAGCCCGGAGACCGTGTTTGGGTCTGGACTCCGATACGCCGACGAGGACTTAGCGAGAAACTCTTACGTCGCTATTTCCGACCATATAAGATCATCCGACGTATTGGCGCACTGGACTATGAGGTCGTGCCAGACGGCATTTCGCAATCACAGCGGCGCCGCGCACGACCCGAAGTCATTCATGTGGTGCGTCTTAAGCCTTTCTACGCCCGCTGACGAACTTAGGTACATTGTTACTTTATTTTTTTTTCTCTTTATTACGCGTGGTTTTGTTTACGTTTTCACATTTGTTTGTAGCATCGGGACGATGCTTTTTAAGGGGAGGGTATTGACACGTATACATGTTTATCTTTCACCGGTGGCCGCTTTCCACCGGCTAACAAATGTTAAACGTTATCCCTCGGCGCAGGACGCGCCTGTATCGGAAGTTTCTAGAACGTTATCGGTGCTTCTTTCCATTGCCTGTTTTCACCGACGCTTCTGTTATCTGATTGCATGACTGACGCGAATTGTCTAGAACTTTCTGGAAGACACGCGGGCATCAGGGATTAATCTAGAACCTTCGATGACTCAGGTATAAAAGCCGACGCGTTTCGCCGCTGATCAGATTTTCGACGATCGCCGACTGTGTTCGCCGCTATCGTTGTGCTTTGAGTGTACCTTGCTTTTGTGGGCACAGGTTCGCCCAATAAACAACCAGTTTCGTCGTACACAGCTTTACGACTGTTTTCTTCAGCGTCACTACTACGTGACAATAACGTTAAGAGACAGGAAGATAGTGGTGTGGATCAGAGAGCAAACGGGGATAAGCGATATTCTAGTTGACATTAAGAGAAAAAAATGTAGTTGGCCAGGCTATTTATTGCGTAGGATGAATAACCGGTGGACCACTAGAGTTACAGAATGGATACAAAAAGAAGGGAAGCGCAGTCGAGGACGGCAGAAAACTAGGTGGGGTGATGAAATTAGGAAATTTGTAGGCGCAAATTGGAATCCGCTAGCGCAAGACAGTAGTAATTGGAGATCGCAGGGAGAGGCCTTCGTCCTGCAGTGAACATAAATATAAGCTGATGGTGATGATGATGATGAATCATGTAATTAGGCGGAATGAAAAAAATTATTTCAGTATCTCCAAGCGAAGGCAAACAACATTAACTTGTATCTGTCCAGCTACGTGGCATTTGCATATTTTTAAATCTTGGTGCATGATAGTTGCGACACCCTGTTTACTTACCCAAAACCTGCCATGCTCATGCGCTTCTCCATGCAAAGTTCACGATTATTTCGTCCCAGGACTTCAGGAAAATAAAACGCATGGTTTCATTTGACTGTCCTTCACTTGTGAAAGTAGAACGAAGTCAAATGAAACCGGCCGTGAAAGGGAGCCGATCCCAAGGCCCTATCAAGAAGAAAATTTATGCACACAAGTACAAGCGCCTAAAGAAAAAAAAATCAGACATTCAATTCCGCGCCTATATATGCTAAAGAAAGAACACTTTCTCTCATTTTCCGTCCCAATCGGAATGATGCCCATCAACTTTCCATGCTTGTATGCTTATTGCAGAAATGAAAATTAACCAGTGGCTGACAAAATGAGCTGACTAAATTGGAGTCTGCTGGGGAACTTCTAACATTTTCTTTTTGCAGAACTTCTAATATTTCTTTTTGTTACTTGTATGTCGCATGTCCAGTGGTTTGGCTATTCCTATTCAGAGGGGTTGTACGAATCCGTCCAAAGACTTGGGACCAAATACACAAAGCCTTTATTTCGTGAGTGCTCCTCCCTATTGGTCGGCTGTCTTTAGTAAGGATATGTCCACCGTCAAAATTGTCTGGAATTTTACGAATAATTCTAGCATAAGGAGTTACTGTGAATATAGACCCTGGTTCAGTACGAACTGCTGGATTTCACATAGGAAACCAAGATTGGTCATATATTACTTACATAAAAGAAAAAACAGTCTTTAACATCAATACGCTTAGTCTTATTTTTTTATTTTAGTCTGTATGCATTAATTACCGAATACTCAAAAATGAGCAAGATGTCTTCCCCAAAAAGCAACAAATGCCCAGGAATTTCTGGAAATTTATCATTTTTTATTTTTACTTTCGGCGCACTAATATATTTTATTAAGGAAGTCAATTTGTTTATTCGACACCAGACAACACATTTCACAGTAGCATACCGCTAAATAAGTTGAATGAAGACCACTTCGGCATTACTTTGTACGTTAGTTCCTCTGTAAACAATATATTTCCAAGAGACATTGTCCTCTATATAACTACTCAGCTATTACATGTAGATATCTTAATTTGTTCTATTCTTTGTAATAACCCGCTGAGACATTTATATTGTGAATGTTTACAGCGTAAGCTGTTATGGACTCATTGCAATAGCCGTTTCGGTTGGCAACGGCGTCCGCCGCCGCCGGTGTCCGTCGCAGCTATCGCCAGGAATGAGAAATGAAATACGCACTTCACGCCCGGAACGAACCCGGGCACACTGCGCGGGAGTCAGCTTCTCTACCACTGAGCCACACCAGCGCTTGCTAGCTTTCAGCGGAAACATGCCCTATACACGCGTCCTAGCGCGCGAGGAGACACGCGATGTGAGATGCGCGCCGCGTAGCGTCGATACGTGCACACTTTGCATTGCAGTTGCATATTATTGAACGCCATGTAGTAGTTTCGTAGGTAGCGGTACAAGGTAGATAGAGAAACAATGAGGGAGAAAAAGAAGATTATGGAGATGTATACAACCATGCTAGAATGAAAAACCTGCATAGCATACCTGATTAAATCAAGCAGGCTAGGTGAGTGTCACCGCCCGTTTCAGTGGCGATGCCAATAAATCATCACCACCCCCATAAACAGCATCGTATCGTTCCACCTGTCAAGGGATGTGACATGTGCGCCACGTAGTCTCGATGCCTGTGTTTGCTCTTCGGTACACGTTATGGCATCTCCTCGCAAGGTACGAACTGCTGCTGAAGAAGCGAATCGTAGAGCTACGCGCGCGGCTCCACGCAGGTAACGTCGAGCACAGCAGACCGTTGTGCAGAGAGAAGCACAAACCGTAGCTCGCCGTCGACACAGGCGGACACTTCAGTTCGTTCTCGTAAAAACGACGCTAAGGGACTTTGACAATAAACAAAGTCTTTATTTTTTTCTGTAGCTTTACAGAAACGGTGACAGGAGCAAAAGGCATCGAGGCCTGACAGAAGCTCCTGCTCCCTTCAAAAAGTTTGACAACAGCGAGAGCTTTCATGTAGCACAAAAGTAAATACAACAACGTCGTTTTAAGATATTGTAACAAAGAAGACAGCATTGTCAGCTAACAGATTATGTGATAAATAAACACTACAATTCAAATTAATCACTACTTCCGGACATTTGATACATTGGTATTATGTAACATACACTCAATATAAACATAGAGATACATCCGAAATTGTCAACATGATAACCAGGGTGGAATCAGTACAAGTAAGATTGTACGGTGTTAGATCTTTAAACAGCATGAACATATATAAAATATCACAGGTACCAAGCAACAAAAATTAACATGTAATTACAGCACGCATTAGATTTATAATAGGAAGTGAAAATAATCAGTTGTACTCGATTTCATTTTCAATTAACAAGACCTTGAAAGATTTCTTAGTAAGCATATTGTACTCTGTAGATCCCAGACGATTTAGCAAGGCCGAGATTTGATAGGTTACATGTTGTCTGCCATACTTCGCCGCGAAGACCCTCCGGTGCGTGATGCCGAATATGAAGCTCCTCTGGAGCCGCTGCTCCAGCTCCAGGACTGCGCTGCATGCGCCGCGCAGGCCTGTGACTTTTATTCTGAAGAAAAATATTGTTTTCCATAATGACCATCATTATGTAGGTATGTTTTTGTGCATATTTGTATACGTATCACAGTTTATACCGGCTGTTTCATTAACTGCGCTAAATTTGTAAAGTTTGAGCAACTTAAATCACAGTAACGTTATTGCCACCTTGTCAGTGTGTGGAGTGGCAACCTCTAGATAAGGAGTAATTAGCGCGGTTATGTGTAATTATAAAGGACATTGTCTGTTGGCAGTGCATTTTTTTGCTGAGGAACTAGCGTAGAAAGCGAAGCGAAAGTGGTCTTCATTCATTTCATACGGCGAGGATGGTACTGTGTGACGGGTGGTCTGGTGACTTACTTGTAAAATATATTAGTGCGTCGAAAACAAAACTAAAAAAGTATGCTTTCCCGAAATCACTAAGCATTTGTTGATGCTTGGTTGAACAAATCTTCCTCATCTTTGAGTATTCGGTAATAACGTCATATAGACTAAAATAAAGAGTAAGGTTGAAATAAAGAGACTGGTGTTTATTTTTTTTACGTAAGCAATAGATGACCAATCTTGGTTTCCTATATGAAATCCAGCAGTTCGTACTGAACCAGGGCCTGTACCACGAGAAGTTCTTATGCTAGAATTCTTCATAAAAGAACATTCCAGTCAATTTTGACGGTGGACGTATCCTTAGCCAAGCCAGCCAACCAATAGGGTGGAGAACTTAAGAAATAAAGGCTTTGTGAATTTGGTCCCAGGTCTTTAAACGGATTCGTACAACCCCTCTAAATAGGAATAGGGAAGCTGCTGGACATGCTACACACAAAAAACAAAAAGAAATATTGGAAGTTCTGCAAAAAACAAATGTTAGAAGTTCCCCAGCAGACTCCAATTTATTCCGTTCATTTTGTCAGCCACAAGTTATTTTTCATTTCTGCAACAAACACACAAGCGTGGAATGTTGATGGACATCGGGCCGATTTAAACAAAAAGTGAAAGAAACAGTTCTTTCTCTGGCATATCTAGGCGCGGAATTGAATGTCTGTTTCTTTTCTTTTTTTTCTTTGGCGCTTATACTTGTGTGCATAAATTTTCTCCTTGACAGGGCCCTGGGATCGGCGCCCTTTCGCGTCCTGTTTCATTTGACTTCGCTCTACTTTCATAAGTGAAGGACAGTCAAGCGTTTTTATTTTGCGTTTATATTTTCATGCGTTTATATTTTTCATGGAATCAGACATTTTTAATGGCTTTTAAATTTTTTACGATAGATTGCTGATGTGTTCCTGGAACGAAATAGTTGTGAACTTTGCATCGAACGGCGGATGAGCATGGCAGGTTTTGGGCAAATATATACACGTGAAAATGGAACTCTCTTTGCTGTTTTTCTTTCATGACAATGAACCTCGGAGTCTCTATGGGCATTTCTTGCTATGATGTAGTAGACCCTAAAAATTTTTACGCCCTTATGGGGGTTTGCTTGTCCCATGGGTAACGCTCTTGCGGTTAATGGTTAACAAAATTTTACAGCTCACGACAACGGAGCTCTAACTTGATGTGTGAGGAGAAAAAGCGTGCTTTAAAACTGCGTAATAATTCTGACAGCCTTGGGCACACAGAAATCTCCGGGAGGTGAATTTGATTGCGATAACTCCGAAATTTTTTAATCGACTTTTCGTGACGTCTGGCACAGCTATCTTCATATTTACTTGCCAGGAAAAGTCGGCAAACAGGATACCTTTATTAGTCCCCACTAACGATTTGATCCTACCTTTTAAACGTGAGGGTGTTAGCCATGGGGCAAACTAACTCCCTTTATACACTCATAGAGGTATAAAGGGCTCAGAGTGATATACATGGGCCGCAGAAGACTGGTCATGGACGTCTGGAGTCGAACGGCCGCCCAGCGACAAGGTGCAGCTTAGCTAAACGGTACAAATTTGCTTACATAGCTAAGATCAGAGACCACAGAGAGAAATAAACGGGAAGGAAGCGGGGGATTGCTTGTGTTGTAGCCTTCTAAGCTCCCTAAATATTCCCATACTCTATAGTCATGGATGTCACAACTTTCTTGGGGCCCGCCGTGGTGGCGTAGTGGCTTTGGCGTAGCGCTTCTATAAGCGCGAGGACGCGAGATCAAATCCCAGCCGCGGCGGCCGTATTTTGGTGTTGGGGAAATGCAAAAACGCCCGTGTACGGTACATTGAGGGCCCATTAAAGAACCCAAGGTGGTCAAAATTATTCGGGAGTCCCCTACTACAGCGTGCCTCATAATCATATCGTGGTTTCACCACGTCAAGCTCCAGAATCTTAAATTTAACGTTCTGGGAACTTTTTTCTTTGTTTTCGTTTCAAGGTCGACGATCTTAGCCTCCGGAAACGGTGAAGACTTCCCGTGGAGCTACATTGCCGCTAATTACTCGCAGAGCAAAGTTCAGTCAACGCACAGTCTCCGTGATCTACTGGGTGCGGCTGATCCAGAACGCAGGGAGGCGCGCCTTGTTTGGATCAGCAATGCCACGCTGTAAGTGGGAGGCCCCTTCTTGCCGTCTTGAAACAGCGTGACCGGCGAAAGCACTTGCCATAGTTCCCTATGGATATTGTCGTCATTGGGGTGAGTTGTAACTTTGCGCTACTGTAATTTGTTACGTAACGTTTTCATTATTTGTTAGTGAACCAGTTCAAGGAGGTCGAAATGAGTAGATGTACTGAATATATACAATGAGAGAGAAAACAAGCAGATGAAAAGCAGGGGGACAGGGTCAACCAGACGAGTGTCCGGTTTGCTTTTCTACATTTGGGGCATGAGAAACTGAGCAAGTATAACTAGATCTCAAATCAATGCATGCCTCTCAGAGCATCATGTCATAGCGCTCTTTCCATGCAGCGCCAAGAAAAAAAAAGATCCCCGCTGAACGCGGGCCTTATAGATGCACAACAAACTGATAGCATCCTCAATATGCTATACAGTAACTATAAATTCATGTAACCAAACTATATAATGCGTATTAGCACCACCGCATGGGCGGTGCAATTATTCAGCGTGGGTTTTCCCGATAGTATATATAGACCAAGCGATGGGGCTACCTAGAAAAACACTTATTTGAATTTATTGGTGAAATATCATTTTGCGAGTGACCAAATGGTTGGCAATGTGTGCACTGAAATGGTAACAATATCGCCACAGCGATTTATTATTAGTCTACGATTATAATTTTCATACCTCCCCCCCCCTCCAAAAAAAGAAAACAGAACTACCAATACAACCACTTGAATGCGTTGTATGTGCTGCATGTAATTCCCGCAGTGCTGCTCCGGCTGCGTTGTCATAGATAACCTGTCAAGGTGTGCGCAGAGCTTTTTGTCTCGTCTCCTCTTATTAAAGAAATGAAATTGAATTATTCTAAAATTCAATGTTTTTTCATCTTGCATCACTGCATGGGTGACGCTTAGCGCTTTGTGAGACGGCGCAAAATGTAGGACTTTTGAAACTGTTCTGCACGGTAACGTCTAATGGCGTTTCAAAGTGATACGTTGCACGGTATGACAGACTGCTTTTAAACGAAGTTTTTTTTAGCCTCTTCCCCACGGTTAGGCGTGGGTCATCAGCTTCTCCGGGTATACCGTATTTACTTGCGTGATACCCACACAATATTGGGAAATTTTTACCGGGTGCGGGCCTTATATGATGTAGGATTATATCTACCGTAGCTATAACCCTACATCATATAAGGCGTCATGGAGTCCGTGAAGCTTAGAAAAGCGCTTGGAGTGCTGTGCAAAACCAGCGCCGCCGTGCCTCTTCATTGGAGCTAGTGTCCACCAATGTTGCGGTTTGGTGCCCGTGTGCGGATACGGTGATGATAATGCCATCGTCGGCAAGATAACTTTTGCCATATAGTAGCGCCTTGCCGAAAGTAACCAGCATGGGAATGAAATTTTCCTTTTCCAAACTTTCGCACCTCAAAGTGAGTGCTTTACACGAGGGCGGCCCGAGGTCGGGCCTCATCATCATCATTATGAGCCTATTCATGTCCACTGCAGGACGAAGGCCTCTCCCTGTGATCTCCACTTACCCCTGTCTTGCGCTAGATGATTCCAACTAGCGCCTGGAAATTTCCTAACTTCATCACCCCACCTAGTTTTCTGCCGAGTAAATAAGGTAACACGGGTAAATACGGTATTTGTGCATATAATAATGAAGCTTATACATTATGTGCTCCCAATGAGAGTACCAGCAAGCAAACTTGTATGAACCCTCTATCATCATCATCATCATCATCATCCTATATTTATGTCCATTGCAGGACGAAGGCCTCTAACTGCGATCTCCAATTACCTCTGTCTTACGCTAGCTGATTCCAATTTGCGCCTGCAAATTTCTTAATTTCATCACCCCACCTAATTTTCTACCGTCCTCGACGGCGTTTACCTTCCCTTGGTATCGATTCTGTAACTCTAATCCTCCACCGGTTATCCATCCTACGCTAGAGCACTGCACGGGCCGAGTTTTTCAGCCCGGGCCCGGCCCGGGCCCGTTTTTACATTAGGCTGCCCGCCCGAGCCCGATCAAAACATTTATGGCGAGACCTGGGCCCGGCCCGGGCCCGGAAATAATCTACGTTACCCGCCCGGCCTGGCCCGCCACGCCTTTACCTTAGGCCCGAGCCCGGCTCGAAACTGGCCTGAACCTGGCCCGAGACCGAAAAATCCAAGTTTTTCAGAGTTGAGACGCCCGAGAAACACTCGCTGCACGTTGCATGGACACCACCAGAAAGCCCGAGCCCGGCCCGGCCCGCGTAAAAAACCCGAGCCCGGCCCGGGGCCGGGTCAAAAAGCACACGCCGTGCCCGAGCCCGGCCCGAGCCCATGAAAAAACTGCTCTACCCGGCCCGGCCCGGCCCACGGGCCGCGCCGGGCCCGGGCTTTCGGGTAAGCCTGAGCCCGTGCAGTGCTCTATCCTACGCATTACATGGCCTGCCCAGGTCTATTTTTTTCTCTTAATGTCAATTAGAATATCGGCTGCCCCGTTTTCTCTGTGTTCTATACCACTCTCTTTCTGTCTATTAACGTTACGCCTAACATGTTTCGTTCCATTGCTCTTTGTCTGGTCATTAACTTATTCTCGAGCTTCTTTGTTAACCTCCAAGTTTCTGCCCCATATGTTAGCACTGGTAGAATGCAACAATTGTACACTTTTCTTTTCAACGACAGGGGTAAGCTCCAGGTCAGGATTTCGCAGTGCCTACCATCTGCACTCCAACGCAATTTTATTCTTCTGTAAATTTCCTTCTCATGATCAGGTTCCCTTGTGAGTAATTGACCTAGATAAACGTACTCCTTTACAGACTCTAGAGGCTGACTGGCGATCCTGAATTCTTGTTCCCTTGCCAGGCTATTGAACATTATCTTTGTCTTCTGCATAATAATCTTCAGCCCCACTCTTACACTTTTTCGGTTAAGGTCCTCAATCATTTGCTGTAATTCGTCCCCATTGTTGCTGAATAGGACAATGTCATCTGCAAACCGAAGGTCGCTGAGATATTCGCCGTTGATTCTCACTCCTAAGCCTTCCCAGTCTAAGAGCTTGAATACTTCTTCTAAGCATGCAGTGAATAGCATTGGAAAGATTGTGTCTCCTTGCCTGACCCCTTTTTTGATAGGTAACTTTCTATTTTTCTTGTGAAGAACCAAGGTAGCCTGTGGAATCTTTGCAGATATTTGCCAAGATATTCACGTATGCCTACTGTACTCCTTGATTACGCAATGCCTCTATGACTACTGGTATTTCAACTGACTCAAATGTCTTTTCATAATCAACGAAAGCCATAAAGACAGGTTGCTTGCTAAGGTGGCTGACTGGGCTAGTTGGTTATTCATACTGGTAATACACAGCGCGAGAACAAACGCGGAGACGAATAGCAGACACGGACAAGAGCTGACTTCCAATTGATTATTTTATTCACAGACATGCTTATATATGCATCTCAAGGAACAGACAAGTTCGATCCAAATGGTCGCGAAGCTTCGAGCGAAAAGCGGTTCAGAACGAACTGTCGCCGACATCAGCAAGGGTGGTTGTGAGAGCAGCTATTGAAGCGCGACTATGTTTGGAGGGAACAAACATTGTGAAAGAAAAAAAAGCGTTCTTTAATTAAAGCGATGCACAGTTAGATTCATTCAACAAAAATATTATTCCTTATCAATTTTATATACGCATGGCGGGAAAAGAACAATGCTATTTTACTTGATAATTATCAATAAATACCTTTTTTCAGCGTCCACCGTAAAGCTTGTTTCACATGCAAGCGATTGAGCGAATGGAGCGAACAGCGGCGTGGCGCTGCGAAGCTTTTCGTGAGGTTTCGTTTCACCTGCATTGCCGCCGCGCATTTTCCACCGCTGTGAATATCGGCGTATGCATGCGCAGGTTTTCCTGCACTCATCCTCCACTGGTTACGAGGCGAGGCGGGCCGTCATTCGTTCGGAAGCGGTGCTGCCGCGCTGCCGCCCCTGCAGCCGTGATGAAATTCCAACTTGCTCGAACCTCGCCGCTCCAGCCGCTAGTGCCGCCGACGCCGCTCAAAACAGGTTTCTGCGCCGCGGCGGCAGGAATCGCGAGCGTTTTCGCTTGCATGTGAAACAGGCTTAAAAGCGTCCACAGATAGCGGCGGGCTTTGACGCCGCTATCACTTGCAGTGCAATGCAGCTCTTGAAGTGGCAGGAAGGGGCACTCATAAAGTTCACCTGTTACAATACGCCCCCCTGTCATGTGTTGCTTTGCTTGTCGACGTTTGTCTAAATTTCGTGACGCGTGTAGTTTCATTGTTCCTTAACCTGTTCAGTCAAAAGTACTGAGTTGCGACCGCCAGATAATTGTTCACTTTAGTTGTTTTCGTGGGACAGCGCTGGCCGACGGGCTTGGCGGCCGACGAAAGGACGAGCACTCTACGCCCAAAGCGTTCGTCGGCCTCCAAACAAAGTCTGTTCTGCGCAAGGGTGCGGTTTCGACACCCGCATGGCTGAACTTTTCCTGCATCGGTTTCCGCGCTGAAAGCTCGAAACGCCTATCACGTCGAGCGTTTGAATATACAGCTCTAATAGCAGGCTTCAGAAAACAAATTTCGCGCCTTTGAGAACAAAATGACGTCACTTCTGTTTTTAACAGATATGGTGTCGCATTATTTTTTCTTCCGCCGGAAGTGTTCCCTTCTCAGAGAGATGGCGCTATTCCCCATGAACCGCCGACGAACCGCCATGTTTTGAACGTATGGGCTTCTATGGAAGCTTTGATACCAGGTGTATTTACCTTGGAACAGATGCAAAGAAAAAGAAGTATTTCCACTGACAAGGAAACAAAAACAAAACCAAAACCGAAAGAACTAAAAATCACGGTGGCCTGCTGCGCATGCCCTCACATTACAAGAATCTGAGTTCCCTGTCACATAGGGTAACCAGAGAGGAGACCAAAAAACTGCTGGAAAGCGAGACTGAGTTGCCCTCATACCATACATGCACGGTGTGTCCCATCGCATCAATAAAATAGGACAACGTGTAAATGTTCAGGTGGTCTTCAGTGCTCCTGAGAAGTTGTCCCAGCTGGCAAGAAGGACCTGTCCAGTTAAGAGACGCGGAAAGCAATGTAACGTCAAAGACAGAAAAGCAAAGATCGTAGACTGTGTTCAGGGCGTCATCGACAGGATTCCCTTGTCATGCGGTGAGTGCTACGTGGGACAGACTGGCAGATGCCTTAACGAACGCTTACGTGAACACGCCAATAATGTCCGAAATGGATGGGAAGGCTTTCTGGCCCAACATGTTAGGACGTGTGGGTGTACCCCGGAGTTCGAGCACACCACAGTTATCTGTAAGATGAGGGATGAGCAAGAACGTTTAATCAGCGAGGAAGCTCAGATGGTCGGGAAAGAAGCGGGTGTGGGAGTAAACCATCGGTTACCCTATCTGACAGGGAACTCAGATTCTTGGAATGTGAGGGCATGCGCAGCAGGTCACCGTGATTGTTAGTTCTTTCGGTTTCGTTTTTGTTTGTTTCTTTGTCAGTGGAAATACTTCTTTTTCTTTGTATCTGATTTCTGACATGCATGTAAAAAGTATGACTCTCAGTAAAATAATCAGTTGTAAGTCAGCGCTTGTCCGTGTCTGATATTCGTCCCCGTGTTTGTTCTCGCGCTGTGTATTACCAGGTTGATTGTACTCCGCAGATTTCTCGATTACCCGATTGATGACATGGATATGATCCATCGTAGAATATCCCTTCCTGAAGCCAGCCTGTTCTCTTGGTTGGCTGAAGTCAAGTGTTGCCCCTGATTCTATTGGAAATTATCTTGGTGAATATTTTATACGATACTGAAATCAAGCTACTGGGTCTATAATTCTTCAATTCTTTAACGTCTTCCTTCTTACGGATTAGTGTAATGTGGGCGTTCTTGCAGCTCTCTGGTACACTTGAAGTCGTGAGGCATTGCGTGTAAAGGGCCGCAAGTTTTTCAATCATGATATTTCCTTCGACTTTGATTAAATCGACAGTTATTCCATCTTCTCCAGCAGCTTTTCCCCTGGTCGTGTCTTGCAAGGCCCTTCTAACTTTATCGCCAGTTATAGAAGGAGCCTCTGTATCCAGTTCATCACTACTTCTAATGAAAGTAGCTTGGCTGCTCTGGGTACATGTCAGTCCAGAATTCTTCCGCTGCTTTACTATGTCATCGAAATTGCTGATGACATCACCGTGCTTATCTTTCGGTGCATACATCTTGCATTGTCCTATGCCAAGTGTTCTTCTCACTGATTTCATACTGCGTCCATATTTTACGGCTTCCTAAATCTTTCCCATGAACCCTCTATACTCACCGTCAAAGAAGTGGGACCCGCCGTGGTGGCGCAGTGGTTGTGGTGCTGCGCTGCTCCTCCACTCCACAGAGCTGAGCCCAGCGCTGCCCTTCGAACGAAAACTACAGTCAGTAGCATGTTCAAGGACTGTCAGAACTTCTAGATATGTGCGTGACTTCATCCATTCGGCATGTACTGCACCAATCAATCATGGCATTTATATCGAATTGGAGGCAGGATCGACCATCATCATTAGTTATTCCGCGAAATATAGCGCAATCGTCAGCAAAAATGTGATTGCTGGAAGAAATAGTGATTGTGAGGTCGTAAATGCAACTTAAAAACAAGAGGTCAAAAGACTGACCCCTGTGGTACACCCGAATGTACCACAGTGGATGACGAATTGTGACCGTTAGCTCCTACATATTGCCAAGCGATTAGTGAGAAAACATTCAGTCCGCTTAAACAAATTGCTCTCTAGATTTAGTAGGCTCAGCTTGCACAATAGCACTTGGTGACAGACCTTGTCGAAGGCCTCGCTAAAATCTAAACAGATGCTATCGGCACATAATGAATCATCCAAAATACGATGTAATTTATGCGTGAACTATATAACCTGGGTCTCGCATGAAAATTATTCTTGAAATCCGTGTTGTGATGACGTAAAAAAGAGTTCGACTCCAGAAAGTTAACCATGTTGATTAATGTGACGTGTTCTCTTAGCTTGCAACAAGTATACTCGTAAGGGAGATAGGCTGATAATTATTCGGGGAACATTTTTTGCCTGATTTGAAGATTGGAACCACCTTCCCATTGTTCCATTGTGTAGGAATGGTATATGCATCTTAAAATTGTTGAATTTTCTTGTTAGTATCATAGCTATAAGTGAAGGTGTCATCTAAAAACTTGCTACTATTATTATCATGATTGGCGCAAGAGTGAATTAACAAGGTGTTTATGAATTAAGCAATAACAGATAGACCAATAAAAAGTGTTATTCAGAAGGTTGGCGCACATGTTAACAGGGACTCGGTTATCAAGACCGTGTATCAGAGATACGTAGTTATCTAGCAATGGGTTAATTACGCGCCACATGTTTCATACATTATTTGTCAGCATATCTGGCAGTGTGTAAGAAATAAAGCTGAATTTAGAAGACTTTAGAGCTGCTACAAAAGCGACATGCGCAGTTTTATAAGCCGCCTGGCGAGCGTAAGATGGCGCCATCTTAGCAGATCGATAAAGCCGTTTCATACGGTTAGATAAAGGCCTATAGTGTGGCCGTTGTACAGTGATGCTTGTGGATGTGAGGTGATATGCGGTTAGGAATGTATTTTGTGATGAGTTCGCCTATTTTTGCAGCCAACAGGTTCCAGTTAGGCTGAAAAGAGCGACCACCAAAATTATGAAAAAGTGAGTCGATGAAAGTAGATAACTCACTAATATAGCTTCGAAACTAACTTTCTTGTAATCGCAAATTATTTTTTGGTTTGGTTTTGTTTGAGGATGGCACAGTAATGTAAAAAATGAGTAGAGTGTGATCGCTGATACCGGATAAATAAGTTATAGCAGAAGGTAAGTCGTGCGGGTAGATACTATTAGGTCAAGTATATTTGCGACAGTACTAGTTATTTTCGTAGCGTGGGTGAGCAATTTACATAAACCAAAAACAGAACATATGCCAGTAAATTACTTAGTTTATCTCGAGAAGGGAGATATAGGAGGCGGATTAGTACTCAAAATTATGTTAGGGATGTTAATATCAGCCACCAGCATAAACATTGGTGCAGAAGGAAAACGTTAAGAAACAACATTAATTTAACATGAAGCTCGCTTAAAAACGTAGACAGCAAAGATGGTGACATGTAGCACACCCCTATAATTATTTTTAAACGAAGGATTGTTAATAATGCTCTTACTAATTCAATGTCATGTATAATTTGTACGCATGACGATGAAAGGCGGCTAAGAGCACGCCACCTCCTCGGCGGGCAGTGGGACCACAACGATAGATAGGAACGCTGTCCACGCCCTCGAAAATTTTATTATCACGTGCAGGGACAGGAAGCCATGTTTCGCTGAGCGCAATGATATTGGCGCGGCATGCATCCATCGCGGCTGATAAGTAGTCAGATTTATTAGTAATGCTTCTAGCGTTATAGGAAAACATGGACACCTATGAAGGCGATGAAGGTGATGGTTCAAATGGGGAAAAGTGTACCCCGGCCAGGCATTCGTCTTTCTTGAGGGGTGATATGCTTGGAAAAGGAGCTTGCACCCTAAGTTCCCTTATAAAATCTCATGAGCAAAAAAAAAGAAAAAAAAAGAAGTTTGGGCCACTTCCGGTGGAGCAGTTCTCAGTGGGAAATTGGTAGAGCCCACTGAAAAATAGTGGGTGTGACTGCTTTCACGACAAATGCGTGCAGGGGCCGGGCCTCGCCTCGATGACGTATGTCCATTTTCTTTTTTTTTCCTCTCTGTTTAGCGGCGCGGTCGGTTGTGCCCAGGTCTATCTATGCTTTGTGCCATGTGCCAAAAAAAAGAAAATGGTGATACGTCATCGAGGCGAGGCCCCACCCCTGCACGGATTAGTTGTGAAAACAGTCGCACCCAAAAACATTGATGTTATTTGTTTCCATGAAGGCATATCTACAATGGGCACGTTAAGTTAGCGCGCTGCGAACTCCAAAGGAGCACGCTCGAGTGCGCTCGAGTGCGACGCTTCGGAGCTTAACTTAACGGCGATTTTCGCCGACTGCAGGGACCTTACTTTCGGGCGCACAAACGCGTCGTCTCGCGAATGTTATGTTGCTTCCGCGACCGCTATCGCATTGCGCGCGCTTTTTGAAAATGGCGCCGCCGATAAACACCCTCCTGCAGTTCTTGATAGACAATGAAGAGCTAGAAGAACTTGACGCGCGGCGACGGACGCAGCAGCAGCGGCTTATGTAGGCGATGGAAGCTGTTCGTGCTGTTCTTCAGAGGTACCCTATCAGAGGATTTATTTCTGCTGCGCGGTATGCTGACTGATGACTCATTGGCGATCGCAAGAGGACAGAAAGCCTTATGATCCGAGTTATCCAGGAATATGTGATCAACCTTGTGCCCAGATACACGGACACACAATGCAAAGAGCAGTGCCCCAACATCTTACATGATAACATGAGGACCTGAAGAAGTCATACTGATGAACGTAGCGACGAGAAGGCGCCAAACTGCGACTGTTCGGTTACGTACCTGAGCGTCTGGCAAGTAATGATCGAGCCGTCATTTTCGGTTCGTGATAAGCTCAAACTGCGCCAACACGCGAAGTTCCCGATCATGCCTTAGAGCAGACGCCCGGCTGCGCAGTGGTGGCAGGAACGAGTGGGCAAGGAGCACGGACTTGCATAAGTGGAAAGAGTCGGAAACACGTCATTTTTCCGGAAGCCGTAGCAGGCGCGCGCTCTCGCGGACCGTTTCCAGGGTGGAGCGCGTAGAGCGCGCTCCGTAATCACGCACCGGAAGTCGCTTTTTAGCCGTTAAGTTTAAAAGAGCGCGCTCTGCTGGCTAGAGCGTGCTCGAGCGCCTTAACTTAACGCGCCCAACGGTTTTACTTTTCCCGGTGGCAATGAAAGCGCGCGATATTTGAAAAAAAAAAAAAAAGCTCGAAACAAACATCACGCGACTAGGCGCTGAGGCGGAAGGACATCAGTGCCCTCAAAAAATAACGCTAAATGAGGACAAGCAGAAAATTTTTCCTTGAGTTTTTCTCTAATAGATAGCGACCAAATCCGCAATCACAATAGGACGCCTCAATTTCTCGACCGTACATCAAGTCCTGATTTATACCATCTTTTAGTCTAACGAATTAAAAAAGCGTGCCATACTTCTTGGGGGCAGATTTTTTTGCAAGTAAGTGACGAAACGTAGGAGTTAGGGGTCGCGTTGTATCACTGATGCGTGGGCTTTGGTTGGTGCAGCAGTTGAAGCGCCATCGTGAAATCTGTGATCGCCTTGTTGAAAGTTTTAGATGACGAGATAAAATGAGAGAGAAGGTGATAAGGTCGTAGGGAGCAGCACCATTGCACCGATTTCAATGAGGTCTCATGTGTTTAAAGGATTAAGCTGAAATGTAGGAACTGCAGGAAGCTAATTATTTTTATGTAGGTAGCGAATTAAAACAAAATTTTCAAAATTTCAACACTTCAAAAAATTCGAGTATGAAGTTTACGACCCTAACTAAGCAATAAAAACGAACGATATCACAATTATCTAAACTGCTCTTAATAATACATCTAACGCGAAGAAAATGATGTAATGTACACCGCTTTGAAATATATCACTAAGTTGGGAGTAGGACTTTTGCAAACCTCTCGTAAACACTAACAATTTCCCGTAAGCTGTAAATATATATATCAGATTAGTTCGATTGCATTCCTCTAACAGATTCAGATTACCGAACTGCGATATCTGATTTTGGAGAAGTGTTACGGAATTGTAAACTTCCGGCTTCTACTATTTCTTAAGTTATGAATTTTCGGCAATTGTTATTAAAAAAAGGGAAGTCCCTTATCAAAAGTCTGCTTCATAGAGTTGATAGAATTTAACGTTTTCACTCAAGTGCAACACATTTCATTCACATCGGTTGACCGGATGTCTCAAAGAAATCCGAGGACACCTAAGCACTTCTTATGATTTGTGAATACGAAAGCATTAATGTCCAATTAAACGCCGGTGAGCGGTCCTTCGAGTTATTAACTCCTCGCGGGCAAACGAGCGCGATGATACGCTTGACCAACGCCTTCTAGATAACACAAGGCCGGTGCACTTCGATCCGTGACGTCATGCTACTTTGACCGACTGCCATGGAAACTAATATGAATGCTCCCGAGTAAGCCACGGTGTAAAATTGTGATCGAAGTAGCATGATGTCATAAAGCAGTGTGCTCAAGTCTGCTATTTAGGAAGCGCTGGTTTAGTCCGGTGCGTAAGACACTCCGCTTCTGAGCGTGGTGTCGTAGGTTCGAAACTCACTACCGCCAACGTTTTTCCTTTCGAATTTAATCTGTTTTTTTATAGAATGATTTCTTTATAGCGATTGCCCAGGTTAAGTTAGAACTCAGGCGAGAGCTTGCGCGGGCAAGGAACGTGCGGATAACACAGGCTTCCGGGAGCGAGAGTGACGTGGCGTCGTGGCCATACCCTCTCCCCTCACAGAACACCTGGCGCGCCAGCGCCACAGCTGGTATTAACTTTCGCCCGTTCCGCTCCATCGAGGCGTGCACTTGACATGGCGCCGCAGCCAATAGGAATTAGGTGCTGTTTCGCTGCGCCATTTTAGCACCAAACGTAGACAGGGAATTGTTATGGGATACTCTCATGCACGAAGGCATAGATGACGATTTGGTGGAGCTGCTCAGGGATATTTATAGAGAGAACCGACTACGAATTGTATGGGAAGGACGAGAGTGTAATGAACTGGAGAAAATTGACCAGGGACTGAACCAAGGATATCCTATGTCTACATTGTTGTTCACGTTATATGTTAATGGCATAGAAAGACAACATGAAAACAGTGAATTAGAGTTGGATTTCTCATACATGCGTAATGGACAAATGCTGTAAAAGATTGCAGAGAAACATGAAAAAACTCCCGATATAGCTTTCTGGTGCTCAATACGTGCTTCATAAAAGTTTTTTTCCTAGCGTGAAAGAAGCCAGCGAATACCCGCGAAGTGCCCCGAGCAGCGAGTCGCGCGGCAATTTTGCGTGTAACCGCGGGCTTCTTTCGCACTCGGAAAAACACTTTTATGTAGCGCGTATTGAGGAACGGAAAGCTTTATCGGGAGTTTTCATTGTTGCTCTACAATTTTCTCGTTGACACTTTTAATCTAATTGTAATATTTGACAAGTTTATTGATTAATTAAGACTAAGTATATTTGGCGGAATGCAAAAAAAAGTATTCTGAATATCTCCAAGCGACGGCAAACAACATTGCCTTGGTTCTGGCCTGTCCGGGGCATGTGCATATCTTTAAATCTTGGGGCATGATAGTTAGGACACCCTGTAGATTACAACCCGTTGCAACTGCTGCATATTTTTTTATTTTGAGAACTGAATTAAACAAACATTACCTTAGCGTTTAATGAATCATATTTCTTTCAAAATATGTCGGTCATAGTCTCTGCTTTGTGCCATGAAGCACGTCGATAGTGAAACCACTACGTCTGTATTTTTTGGCTATTGCGGTTCGTCACGAGGGCCACGGCATGCCATCTGGCCAGTGTGAGTTGTAAGAGTGGGACAATTTTTACTGCTCGATAAAGATTTTCAATACATCCCAACCTGCCATCGAAATGGCATGGTTGCGACAACTTCCTGTGACTCCAAATATGGCTATTTGGAGTCACGGGATATTGTTTTCAATCGATTTTATGAGTCTGTTTAACATATCAAGGCCGGTTATTGTTACCGCAACAGGTTTCTACGTGTTAAATGATCTGATTCCCATCTGTCGGTGTGTGAGAAGTGCGGGTTGAGATATATGGACACGCTATAGCGGCATGGTGCCCAGCCTTTTTCAAGGGGCTGGCAGCTGAAGAATTGATGTTTCCTCTGTAAACGGCAACATTTCCTTCCCGGGGAGCGAATGGCTCCGACCGCTGTTTCTGCCGGTGAAGCCCCCACCAAACAACTAAGTGACGCGCACGGACTACCATGGCCAGCTTGCTCGACGGGCCCGTCTGCCCGTCTGCCCGAGCGCCGTCACTGCAAAGCCAGGTATATACATGTTTTTCACGCTCTGGAATGCAGCGGTGTCTGAAAGCGCCTTTTATACGAAATTAAAATCACTGTCTCTTTGGAACGAACGAGAAAAGCGAATGCTGTAGCCGCCGGTGTACTGCCAAACAACTCGCTTGTGCACATCCGTCGTGCGTATCAATTAGTACTTGAAATGTCATCCTGTTTTATTTTCTACGTGTGATTATGATGATGACTAAGTATTACCTGGGGACAAAATTGTGCGTCTTGTGACCATTGGTTCTTGTTTTACATCGTAAGCTGTTACATCGTAGGCTCATTCCAATAGCCGTTTCTCTGCTCTCAGCCGACGACGGGTTCGCTTTGAAAATGATTGACAGATGCGTCACGTGTTCTTAATGTGCTCTGCCGCCCCGTTCTCTCTGACAGCCGGTGACGCAAGCGCAATTCTGACCAATCACGTGAGGCCAAGTGAACCGTTCGCTTTCAGAACTGCTATAAGATTCCGGCCAAGGAGTGGAACATTACTGCAAGAACTTGCCAGAACGCCAGAAATGTTCCAATTTTAAAATCACTTTAGTTTTCCTGGAGGAAACGAAGATGGATAGAAGACAATGGTCTATCGCTTCCACTTTTGCCGATATATCTTGTCTGTTGAAGCAATGGAGCAAATGAAGCCGTTGGTAATACGACAGTAGCGTGTGACAACTCTTAAAGCTCTGTCAGTGTTATTGCTGTTGATACGCTACGTAAAGGGCCCTGCGGTTTTGGCAGCTGATAGCGATGCATTGGAGACGATGGAAATGGACATCGCCTCTCCTTTTTGGCTGCTTCCTAGTCGTGGGTTCGGCATGCATGCAGATTCATTAATTCATTGGCAACATGTTGGAGGGCGCTATCGTCACTGCTTGCAAGAACCTATAGTCACGTGGTACTCTTTCGAATCCCGCGCGATTGCTTTGCAATCCTCGAAAATTAAAACACCAATGGCTGTCTTCACGGAACGAAATTATTTGGATATTTCTTGATATGATCAACAACTTCTACCATGAAGAATTTGCGCTTGATGCGATACCTTAAACGTTGGTTAATTAATTATCGTTCGTTAAGGATCTAAGCTCCTAGCAAAAAATTTACGGGCAGTTTCACACTAAGGGGAGCGAAGACTGGGCAGACAGCGAAGCTGGTGGCCCTTCCCTAGCTTTAACTTTGCTTTCCTTTACTTAACTTGGTTTGGCTTGGCTGGTTCTTAGCATTGTCTCTGCTACGGTGGCTAGAAGGGGGAGGTGGGAGCAACGCAGCCGTCGGAGAGCGCGGCGCGTGTTGCAGTGATTCATGATGCCGAGTGGTGGCGTGCGCGTCGACACTAAGATATGCCTCCGCTGTAGTTTGGCTGCTGCCGGAGCTAGCGAGTGCGCTCGGTTTGCATGGTTCTGTTCGGTTGTTTTAGCTCCACGGCTCATTTATGTTTGCATTCACGCTGTGCAGTTGTACCTCCTTGTGGTGACAATAGTTGTACACGTTGCCATGCCGTAAGAAGCCATGGCAAGTCGCATGAAACGACAGACGCACTGTTTTGCGCCAGGCTGCATAACAGGCTATGTTTCTGCTAGAAAAGCCGAAGACAAAAACATCCCTTTTCTCGGTGCCTGATGACGATGAGGCACTTAAAGCGTGGCAGCGGCCCGGGCCCCGTGCATATAAGGCCTTAAACAGGACTTGGAAGATCTGCGAGCTGCACTTCGAACCCCAGTTGAATAATCTACAGGGTGCCCCAACTATCATGCAACAAGATTTAAAAATATCCTAATGCCCCGTAGCTGGACAGAACCAAGGCAATGCTGTTTGCCGTCGCTTGTAGATACTCCGATTATTTTTTGCATTGCGCTCAATTACATAATTAGCCTTAATTAATCAACTTCTCGAATATTACAATTAGATGAAAAATGTCAATGTGAAAATTGTAGAACAACTTAATAAACTACCGATACAACTTTCTTTTGCTCAGTACGTGCTACATAAAAGTGTTTTTCCGAGCGCGAAAGAAGCCAGCGAATACACGCAAAGTGCCTCAAGCGGCCAGTCGCGCGGCAATTTTGCGTGTATTCGCGGGCTTCTTTCATGCTTGGAAAAACACTTTTATGTAGCACGTATTGATCTACAGAAAGCTGTATCGGTAGTTTTTCAAGTTGCTCTACAATTTTCACATTGGCACTTTTCATCTAACTATAATATTTGAAAAGTTGATTAATTATTGAAGACTAATTATGTAATTAGGCGGTGTGCAAAAATAATCTGAGTATCTACAAGCGACGGCAAACAACATTGCCTTGGTTCTGTACAGCTACGGGGCATTTGCATATTTTTAAATCTTGTTGCATCATAGTTGGGACACCCTGTATAATAGATCAAATAATCAAGTGCTGTATGTCGTTGTTTTGAGTATTCTTCATGTCCCCGCCGTTCTAGTTCATCAGCGACTAAAATAAGTTTGTTTACTTAACTCCTATGTGGAATGATTTCTAAAGCATCATATATTGGTACTAACCAATTTGACGAGCAGGATGCAGTGCGTCGCAGTAATATGACCTAAGGAGCTCATCACTGCGAGCCTAGAAATCGGTGCAGCTTTTTTTACCCACACCACTAGCATAATCTTTTTCGCATTAGCTGAAATCATTCGTTTTTCACTCCCGACGATTCGGGAAAGCACGTAGAACGCGTGCGACCGAGACGAGCGAAAAATATTTGTGCCGGCCGTGACGTGCCCGAATCTAATGCATTTTAACACTTATCCGCTCATCAGAGCATATCTGCTATTCATTGATTGTCTCATCTACTAACAAGGCACGATATGCATTAGCTTAACGCTAGTTATGTCAAATATGCGACCGCTAATTGCGAACAGAAACGCCGGCTTCGAAACCCGTGGCACCAACCGCCGTGCTTCCGCGCCCGGGGAGCGATCTTGCTGTCAACTGCAGCGCCGCCGCTGCCGTCATGATTGCTTGCAACACTCCGCCGCCGCCGGTGCTCTCACCTCCCCCTTCTAGACAACGTATCTCTGCTTTCCTATGCTTAGCTTGGTTTGGCTTGGCTGCTTCTTAGCCAAACTTAGCCGACCCCGTGTATCGGGACCACGGTGGTAGAATAGGAGACGTGCCAAACGAGCGCCGCAAGTGCGTCGCCGCACCTCTCGAGTCTACAGCGGTAGCCAGGGGGCGAAAGGGGTTTTATGGGCTCAAAGACGCGCTTCGCAAGCTTTCGCGGTGCTGTAAAAGGTCGGTTATTGTCGCAAATTTTGTGGCTTTAAAACCTTGTTTCTGTTTTTAAAAGCTTGTAGAGGCTATCTGCCGGCACTGCCCTCAAAAATGAGGGTATCAGGCTCTATGGAGCTTGAAAATTTCTAATCGTTGCGGTTATTCTCGAAAAGGCTCACACAGAGCTGTGATAGCAAGGGACGCGCGTGTATTTTTCTGGAAGCGTGAAAATTCGTACCGGTGAGTGCACAGCGTAAAAAATATTTGGTTTTCACATCATTGTGTGTAGCATTGGGCTTAACGGCGTAGTTTATTTATGATCGCCTGACTGTAACTAAATTTCATTGTTGCGCCGTCAGCAATTGTTTAATTATTGTTCAGCTCCCGCCGGTAGCATCAGATGGCGAGTGAAAACGTGCGCATGCCTACGAAATGCTGGAGACTGGAAACGACGGGAGTAGACGCCGTTCTATCTAGACAGAGCGGCGCCGCCGCGCCTTGGCGTTCCCGGCCGACCTTGACCGGCCACTCGGTGCAACAACAAACAGAAACGGCGTGAAACACGCAGTAAATGAAGCCGCGGTGACCGTTGTAGACGCGGCGCAGTGAACTTTACTTGGGAAGCACACTGCAGACAGATAGCGCACGCTGAAGCTTCTACGAGGAATATCACGGTGGCTGCGTCGATGAACTTTGATTTTTATATCAGATGGTCCTCCCAGTGATTTAATATTTCAGTGACGTGCTTGGACACTGACGATTTCTTGACCCAACGTTTTTCGTTAATATATATATATATATATATATATAATATATGTGTTAACAGGCCAACAGTAGTTCTGGAAAGCCATTAAATACTGTTTTTGCATAGTCATATATGCTACTAAAGCAGTGTTAATAATACTGTAATCAGGAAGAAGAAACGAATGTACTCGATCGTGAACATATAAAAAAGATATTCGTTTCAAGCGTGATTCATTTGGCAATGGCGCATTAGCCACCGTACAGTTCTCAGAACCAATCTGTATCCGGCAAAATACAGAAATAAAACAATCCAAATAAACAAGAAATAAACGACACGTCACGTCTGAAGTCACGCTGCGTGCGTAAATCTGCGCGAGAAGTCTGTTTTAAGCAACGGTAACTATTCAGTGGTATTGCAGACCTCCCTTGTGTACGGCACTCTGACGCGAAGCTCTTTTTCAAAAGTCGGAGACGCAAAAATACAGTTTGAATGCTCGCGACGCCCGCAGGCTACGTACTGTCAAGTACGACGGAGCGGAGAAATGAGCCCACACTACCCCTGCTGCCACCCCACACAAAGCGCCGGCAACTCGAGAGCCTTCGCGTCATGCGCAGCGCATTGGCGGAGCGGCGCCGTTTGGCCACCTCTCCTAATTTACCACCGTGATCTGGGCGATACACGGGATCGGCGTGCAGTCTTCTAAAGGCCACTGTATAGTTCGACGTAGCGTTGACGCGCGAGCGTGCTCGGCATGGTGACGCCATGCCAGCGGAAGCGCAGCACTCTATAGTACGGCGCGAGGCGTGGCTGACGTATCCCTGTAAACCACTCCCTCTATTGACTTTTTCGCGGAGCAGTTGGTTTTAGAGAAACGAGATGGCGCTCACGGCGGCGCGCCATACCTCTCCTCAGCGACCGCGCACGAATACGAAACCATTACCGCTTTTACCTTGCTTCTGTGTGATCAGCTGTCGGAAATGAAAATGAGTTTTCGCTAGCACACTGTGCTCCAATCATGCTAAATTGAATCATGTGGATTGAAGACGTGTGCAATAGTTGGCTGCAAAAATAGTGACTAGCAAGTTAAGGAATAGAATGAATCTGTGTGGCCAAGTTCGTCGACCGCTGCTGCAACTGTCCGAACGTGTTACCGGCACTTCGTGATGTACGGCTTTCTTCGAGGATAGAGAAATTTGCTCATCCGCCAGCCTTCTATCACTAACCTTCAAAGAAAGGGCTTCATCCCCAGAACTTCGGCAAGAGTGAGTACCACTCGTTAAACAATGACAAAGGGAGTAGGGCCGCTTCCTGTCATAGCAAGTTTCGCGCACGTTATCTATATACACATCTGTCCCAAAGGCAGGAAAACTTACGCCCACTCTATCGCCGACGTATCAAGAATAAGTGAATGGTCGCACACTTGAATATATGCGCACTGTATACGCACAATAAATGACGGACTACACCTATGGCGCACAAATGGTCAAAGCTGAATGTTTCGTGACAGTCCACAAGAGTAAGCGAGTTACTAGCTGTAATGTATATTTGCTACAAGGTATTACAATGTACAAAACAGCTACGTTTCAAGCCTTGTGCCCAGCAAGAACGAATCTATCGGAACTGAGCACACCCGCGAGCGATTAGACAGAAAATAATCAGATAGTGGCCGCACCGATGAACTTCACGGAGTCAGAAACTGACTAGCCAATGCTTCAAAATATTTGCCGAATAAACAAAAAAGAGCAAAACACACTAATCCTGACTGCATTCATAATCGGAAAGCTTGGATAGCTTGGAATATATATTTAGCCCCGCTTTTAGAACAAGCACCATATACGCTGCTTGCGCCGTTTGGACATAGCTTAATCAGCTCCGAAAGCGCTTTTGCATGTTCTCTGAAGCTGTGATCAAAGCACCTAGTCACCGTCTACGATATCTCCGAAAACAGAGGTATTCTAAGCCGCGCCGGCGTCATACGCTTCCATTGTAAACAAGGATGCAACGGAGGCAGTTGAGGCAAGCAATGGACGCGTCACCACGTGATCAAACATGGCAGCACCCACGGGATCACCGCGAAAAGGGTCAATAGTCCAACGTGTGTGCCGTGCCGCGCCATCTATACGCATGCGCATTTTATACGAAACTAGGAGTTTCAGGATGATACGAAACTGCGAACTCGCTGCAGGTGCCGCCACCAGTATCCATCAGCCCATTTTGCTCGACGAGACGCAGATGCCGTCCATTCTGGGTAACGAGGCCGACGCGAAATGCAGCATCTCGCATCTCGACGCCGGCTGCAGCCGCGGGGCACGCCGACGAATGTCGGATACGTCGGCCGCGCCTCGCGCTGTGGCGAGGGTAACTTGGGAGAAGGTGGTAACCTCGCCGAGCGATGACGACACGTGTGTCTCTTAGGAACGCCTTTCACCAGCTGTGCAAGGCGTTGCTAGGCGACGTGTGGTGACGCCATCGCCAGGCGCAGTTTTTTGTTCGCACTACGCGGCCTAACCAAGAGCTTAAACAGCTCCGCTGTTTAAATACTTCGAGTTGCTCAAGAGGAAATGTAACAAAACTAAGTTCCATTCTCGTAGCGCACACGTGTGTGTGTGTTTGTGTTTTAAGGCATAGCACAAGTTAGGTGAAATACCCTGTATAGCACGTCACTCCCTCTGAGTGTGCGCGTAGCAGAAGATATCTCATGGCACAACCATGTTATTTTTAGTCATAAAAAATTCAACCAAGTCATCGGATACCCCCGCTGTAATCTTGCTGAGGCACTAACGCATCTAATATAATTGTTGAAGCGCTAACTTTATAGATTATTTCTGCATTCATCCGCTATGCAGGGGCGCGACTATACAAGTGCTAGGCAGAATAGCGGGACATGGCATTTCACGAGTCGCGCGACCCTTGTGCGCAGGAGCGAGTAAGAGCGGGTGCGAGACAGAAAATATGGAGGCTTTTGCAGGGGCTGGAAACTCTCTATACCTCCCATGGGACGCTCGGTCCCATGCCGATACTAAAGTCCCTTTAGCCGATACGCGGCGGCAGTGCCACTTCCATCACTGGCGGCTGCCGGATATCCTACTGGAAATAATTAAAAAACAAAACAATGCCTTCATGACGTAACTGATGAGGTCAGACGGTAGAGGGAGAGGGCGCGCAGCCGGGAGGAGGAGGGTTGCCGCTGAAGCCCTCCTTTCCCACTTCGCATGCAAGCGGACTGTGTTCGTGCTCTCTTGCAGGTCGGATGGCCGTGCGGCGACATTGGCAAATTGAGGAGCAGAACCCGCTTAACTGTGTCGTGCACAAGGAAGCGCTTTCTTCCTACCAAGTTTGCCTTGCAAGCTGCTATTCTTTTTCTAAAGCACTGGGACATTTCCAAGCAATTATAATGAAGAATATTTATATTGTGAACTATTGTTAATTACCAATATTCGCGGTTACATTTCGTCATTTCGTGAAAGTAGTCGCTTTGAAGGTTCTAACTTGCGGTTACGTATAGGGCTACACTTCAACTAGTCCACAGATATAGTGGGGGGTAGCATAAAGAAAATAACTTCCTGGCACCATCAACCGTGCATTTTGTTCTTGTGTTGTGAAGTGGATCAACTAAAACTAGCCGATTTCTCGGGCAGCCAAAACTCAACGCAAGTAAAAGTTGAACGTTTTTGTTTTTATTCACACATTCGGTACTGAAAGAAGACTGACCTCCATGCAGTGCGAAAGTGACAATCTACAGAAGCAATTTTCATTTACAACGGAAATTTGTATATAATCACTGGAAATAGATTCCAGAAGATCCAAACCAATGCAAAAGTTATTAACCACCACGGCTGCGTCTTTCTTTCTTTTCTTTTTTTTTTACCCTAGGGCTGGGCATGTCGACAAAGAGTGAACAAAATGCATAGCCCAAAACACGCACTCAAGCCCTTCATTACAAGTATTTCACCGGCAATAGATGGGCTGCCGTCATGACGAATGAGTCGAGCGACACTCCTCTTATGTCAGTCCACTCACCCCCGTATTCACAAACGCACCTCGACTCGAACCTACACTCGAAATGCTCCTTGAGGGCGGCTTTTCATTTCACAAATCGCCCTCCACTCGAAACGCGCCTTGAGTGAAGGAAAGCTCGAGCGTTTTACTCGAGAATCTCAAGGTAGCCCCACAGCTACCTTGAATCGCTCCTTGTGCGCGAGCAAAAATTTGGGTTGATCGTGGTGGTAGTGCACAAAGGGTCCAAGCACAATGGCACATACCCCTGTGGACTCCGGGCTGTGGATTCCGGGACCTGTAACTCGCCCATGAACTACCCTTGTCACACCTGGGACCCAAAGAGGTTCCAGGTACAAGGGTATCAACTACGATACCCTACTAACTACCAACTACGATCGGGTCTTAGCCCAAACGGCGGACCCGCGTCGTCCATGTCTACGTTAGCACCACCCTCTCTTTGTCGGCGCTCCAACCGCTTGCGTGCCTAGTTTCCTACCACTCTCCCGGGGCGGCAGCACCGTCACGCGTGTATATAAGGCAAGGTGCCGTTCTCCATCTTAACAGTGAAGCTGTTTAAGCAGGAGGCGGTCCGGCGGTGTACGCCCGAGAGAGAGAGAGAGAAACGTGGTGGGAAAGGCAGGGAGGTTAACCGGAAAAGATTCTGGTTTGCTACCCTGCACTGGGGGAAGGGGAAGGGGAAATGAAAGGCGGAAAGAATAGGGAAGAGAAAAAGCAGTCACAATGTGTACTTTGTGTACGCCCGAAAGTGTCAAAGCGCTATGGCACATACCATTTTGTTGTTTAAGCTCGGGGATGGTCCGTAGAATGCACGCCGCGAAACCTCCGCCTGGCGATAACATCACCATGCGTTGCCTAGGAACGCTTCGCCGCAGCTGCACCGAGCCTCGCCACAGCTGCGTGAGATGCGACTGAATCGCGCGCGCCGCATCGCTTCGCCTTAGCTTTGCCGAGCAATGACGTCACCGTGCCGTGCAGAGTGGTTGCCGCGGATGCGCAGACATAGAACTAAGCCGTGACGCCTCTGCACCGACCCACGGAATATATAGCTCCGCGTCGCCGCCGTGGCGACATAAAAGCCCCGCCGTCTCCGCGCCGAGCACATCGCCGCGAAGATGTCGGGGCAGCCGAAGAAAAGCGTCACTCCCAAAGAAGAGGAAGGGCTCGAGAGCAAGCGAGACGACTTCGGTCGGATCCCGAGTATGGCGTCGCCGAAGCGGCGGCGATACGTTGGCGATTCGCTGAATATCCGGCATTACGAGCCCGCGAAACCGAACAAAAGCGTTTGAGCGTCCAGAAGCGTCCAGATACTTTAATGACCACCCGCCGTGGTTGCTTCGTGGCTATGGTGCTGGGCTGCTAAGCACGAGGTTGCGCGATCGAATCCCGGCCATGGGGGTCGCATTTCGATGGGGGCGAAATGCGAAAACGCCCGCGTACTTATATTTAGGTGCACGTTAAAGAATCCCAGGTGGTCCAAATTATTCCGGCGCTTATGCCCCACTACGGCGTGCCTCATAATCAGATCGTGGTTTTGGCACGTAAAACCCCAGAATTTTTTTTTACTTTAATGACCAAGTATTCACTGCTTCTTGGGCTCTCGATAATTCCGGGGTGATCTTGCGCAAAAAGTGGCCGAGTCTCGATGCATAACCCCGCAAAAACTTGGCCGAACCGAGATAAAGCTAGGTGGGGTCGTCAGCTTCGCTGTTGCTCCGTCTTCGCACCACTAGTGTGAAGCTGCCCCTGATTTTTAAATGCGAAGCATTTCTTGGCGAACATTTGCCACTTTGACAGTATCTATCTATCTTACTATCTATCTATTTATCTACCTATCTATCTATCTATCTATCTATCTATCTATCTATCTATCTATCTATCTATCTATCTATCTATCTATCTATCTATCTATCTATCTATCTATCTATCTATCTCGCCGTCTACGTCTTCGTGCTCTCATGGTCGTGTCGTTACCTTGCTATGTACCAAAATTGGCATAGTTTGACAAGAGTGTATGACGAACATAAATGATCGGTCATGGCATTAATTTCATGAGATGCATGTCATGTAGGTCATGACAACGACCAAGCGAAAAAAGATTAACACTCAAAAACCACTGAAATGGATTCGGACGTGGGTACTAAGTGAAGGAAACACTAAAGGATGATGGTAGAAGTCATATTCATGAGCATGTCTCAGTAAAAATGACAATGACTCAGCGAAAAAAGATTAACTCTCAAAAACCAATAAAATGGGTTCAGATGTGGTATTAAGTGAAGGAAAAGGCTGATTATCGAAGTCATAGTCATGAGAATGACTAGGGCTTTCGCCTTGAGGTCACTTAGGCGTAGGTGAAGGGACTCCTGAAAACTCATGACATAAATGACATGGTATGCATGTCATGTAGGTCATGAAACAGTCGCCTACGTCTTGGTGCTCTCACGGTCGTTTCGTTAACTTGGTAGGCTCCCCGCACACTGCTTTGCATACCATCGATTCCCACAGGGCATGGGATCTGCCGGCTTTTTTTTTTATTTCAGCTCTCTTCTCTCATCATAATGGGGAGGCCGCGTGTGATGCGCACTCCCAAGGAGCAACTCGCCTACGAAGAGCGACAACGAGAACAAAGACGAGAATAAATCTGTGTGTGTGTGTGTGTGTGTTCGTGCCTTTCGTCGCGATGACCGCCGGTGCTGCTCAAGACAATAAAATGTGCTAGTACCCATGACCAAATTTTTCGCTCCCCATGTGCCGCACGAATCTGGACTTTCTTTGTTGACCTTTCTTGGTAAGATAGTGAAATTAGTAGGTTCTGTGTCACCTCTGTGTTGTGTGCTAGATTCGCTGGTCATCCAGCTTCACAGAGTGGAATGGCTCATAATTTTTTTTCCTGAACTTCTCGGTACAATGCAAGTTGTTATCATTACCATCTTCTCATCATATGCAGATCACTATTGCACAAGATCGCGATTCTTTTTTACAACACTAATTTCTTCAATCCACCGCAGTAGCGCCGTGGCTGTGACGTTGTGTTTCTGAGCATGAGGTCGCGGGTTGGACCGCGGCGGCCGCATTTCGATGGAGGCGGAATGCAAGAACGCTCATGCACTGTGCAATGGGTACATGTCAATGAATGTGCAAGAGGTCAAAATTAATCCCGAGTCACCAGCTGCGGCAGAAACAGCACTCCCACTCGCCCTCTTGCGCGGAAGGTGAATTGTCATTTAGCGGCCTCTGTGGCTGCCAACTTTTCGTCATAAGCAGCACTTTTTCGCTCCCCATGTGCCGCACGAATCTGGACTTTCTTTGTTGACCTTTCTTGGTAAGATAGTGAAATTAGTAGGTATCGATGTTCCAACTCCCTTCTGTAACGCTCCCTTGGCCCTGAAGACATCGTAATCAACATAATAAGCAAACAAACAAAGTGTGGCTGACTGTATTTCATTGTAGCAGAGCGCCGGGGTACTGTTGTCGTACAGTGTAAAGAATTCTCTGCATTACGGAGAAACCTGCTGGTGAAAAGTCACCCTCATTTCCGTAATTAGAAAGCAAGAGAGCTGGGAAAACGGGCATTCCGTAATACGGAAAGTATGTTACATCTAGTAGCATTTGTAGTGAGCAGTATTGACTTATTCTGTAATTTACAGAAAAGATCAACGAAACAGACACGGGCATAAATCCCTAGACTGCTTCGAGAGTTCATGAATGCGTGAAATGCTGCAGTGCGGTTATACCAGATCTTACACGTACAGTGGCCCGCGCTACATAGAACACATTAGAAAGGACAAGATGCCCGGCACTTCACGACACATACCAAGCATCAATCCTACCATACATTGAGTGGCAAAGACTACCCAGCGAGCAGGCGTATTTTGTTTCCAGAAATTAAAGCTAATATGCTTGCGCTTATGAGATCTGCCTGCCTACATTTGTGCGGTTGCTGCAGCTACACTGAACTGTTCAATTGAGGATGGTTAAAAAAAGAAGCAAAAATTAGTTTGTTTACAGTATTTATGAGAAAATTTATTACAAACTCTGTCATAATAAAAAAATGGCTATCAGCCTAAAAAATCTTTTTTCCTGAATAAACAAATCTCTGTATGTAGTATATTTGATAAGAAGATACCTATAGTAAATATGGTAATTTTGTGCAGTGTTCATTTTTTTTCTCAATAGTTTATTAACAGCGCTATAGGTGTGTATGCCTGATCTGCCCAACATTGAGTCGATTGTTTGCAGGCAATTCCTGACATTCGAGCAATTCGATTACCTCACCATTTTCATCGTTATGTACTATCGACCAAAAAAGTTTACGGACTAAGGGAATTGACAAAAAGCTGAATATCTCCACAGCCTCAAAACACAGCCAGGTATTCCCATTACCAGCCTCTACTGGTATATGCTAACGATATTGTGATGTACGGTGTTAAAGGCTGCTCGGATATTTAGCGTTTTCCGAGATCCCATGGTCCGTAAACGTTTTTGGTCGATAGTACATCTGCTACTGAATGATAATTGCATCATGGGGTTTAACGTCCCATAAGAACACTGGGGCTATATGAGAGACACCGTAGTGGAGCGCTCCCGATTAATTTTCACCACAGGGGTCCTTCAACGTCCACCTAAATCTAATCACGGATGTTATCACATTTTTACGTGCATCAAATAACGGATTTTGTTTGCCCGTTGATGGGGTGGCTGGGTCGTAGCCAGGCTGCGTAGCTCAGCAATTTTTATGGCGACCTAAAGTTATTTCATATTAATTCGGTGTCGAAGACGGAGGAGGCAGATCGTCCATACACGAGGAAGAAAGGGCTGTAACCGGTAGTTCGTTGTGTCGCAGTATTATAAGCGAATGTAACAAAAGGAAGGACTGTTGTCCCAGTTTGTGTGGTCATGACGTAAGTACATAGAAATCATGTCAGACCGCGTTCGGTGGAAACGTTCAGTAAGGCCGTTGGTTTGCGGGTGATATGTAGAAGTGGTTTTATGCTTCGTATTAGTCTCCCGCAAGATTTCCACGAAGATGTGGGACATGAGGGCTTTGCCACGATCGGACAAAAGAATGCGAGGAGTACCATGGCGCAAGACTACCAGCAACAGATCGAAGAGGCGCAGTCTCGGCGTATCTTGTTAAGTGGTCTACCGCCAGTGACCGATCCAGCGGTGATCGGAGGGCGTCAACGGCAAGGAACCGTATAAGTCAATTCCAACGAACTCGAAAGGTTTGGTCAGACAGGGCAGAGGCTGAAGAAAACCGGCAGGAGGGGATGTGGAGCGCTTACGGTGCTGACACAACGCACACGAGGCAACGTATTTGGTTACCGTTGTGGACAATCCAGGCCAGAAGCAGCGGGTCTTGATGCGGTCGTAGGTCTTGTGGAAGCCTAAGTGGCCGGCGGCTACGTCATCATGAAATGCTTCTAAAACTCGAAGACGAAGGCAGCGAGCTATGACTGGGACCCACTTGCTATCCGTGGGATGATAAATATAACGATGAAGCACCCCATCTTGAAGGCGAAATTGTCGAAGCTGGCGTCGCAAGCGGCTGTTGGGTGGTTTAGTTAGGCGGCGAAGGCGATCAATGAGAGTTCGACAGTAGGAGTCTGCGTGCTGAAGGGAAGTGAAATCGGAGCGTGAAGAAAGCTGAGCTTGATCCAGTGACATTAGCGTGAGCTGGTAGGAGGCAGGCATTGCGTCAGAGCGACGTGGTAGAGACGGGGAGTGCGAACGATTGATTAGAAGGCGAAAGCGGGCATCGAGACAGTGCGTCTGCATCATGATGACATTTTCCAGACCGGTACATTATCGTGAAATCATATTCTCGTAAGCGCAGTATCCAGCGTCCCAGGCGTCCTGACATGTTCTTCATAGATGACAGCCAACACAGAGCATGATGGTCGGTGACGATGGTGAAGTGACGACCGTAGAGATACGGGCGAAACTTCTGAATGGACCAAACATTAGCCAGGCATTCCTGCTCTGTGATCGTGTAGTTCCGTTCATATAGCGAGAGGGTCCGGCTGGCATACGCCACAACCTGCTCTTTAGACGCGGTACCCCGTTGTCGGAGCACTGCTCCGATGCCTTGTGCACTAGCATCAGTGTGGAGTATAGTGGGCGCCCTCTCATCAAATTGGCGAAGCACCGGTCCGTAAGTGAGACGTTTCTTAAGGGCTTGAAATGCCGACTCACAGTCTTCGGACCATGTGAAAGAGGCGCCGGTGACCAGTAGCTTATGTAGAGGAGCTGCTATTGTAGCAAAATTGCAGTATGAAACGGCGAAAGTAAGACGTGTATATATATATATATATATATATATATATATATATATATATACATATACCTACTTCCGTAGGTTAGGTGACTTACTGAATTGTGAAGAAAGTTTGTTAGTTAAGTGCCATTTAGAAACAAGCGTCTCCTTTGTTGTCTCGTTTGAATAAACATACCTGCAGTGACACTTTCACACTATATATAGGTGTATTGCCGTAGGAGCAGGACTAGCCCGCAAACGAGAAAATTCAGCGATTACGACGCCGTCGCAAACATTTTCCGTCTGCCAGTGGATTCGGTATCTCACATGTTAATTAACATCAAAAAGAGATTAAGAGGCATTTTGCACTCGGTAAAAGTATTTGACTTATACCTATTAGAAAAAAAGAGCAGTTTGCGTAGAACTTAATTTCGTTCTTTCACACAGATTACGAGAGTCCGTGACTTACATTTCGAAATATTTCTTCATTGTGCCTACACGTCTGTAAAATGCACCTGCGTACCATGTGTCCCAATTTTCGTTTTTTCGCGCATAGAGAGAACGAACTGTATGCTATAAAATACCTTCGTTTCACATCCTGTCCAACTGCTGTGGCACTATCCATTTATTCACGTAAGCAGGCATCGCTCTTCGAGCAACTGCAGCCACTAGTGAAACGCTCCTTTCGAAGTTACGATATCGGGCATATTAACCGCAATTTCGGCCATCATCCGGTTTTGTTGCGCTTGGAGCTTCTATTTTGAATTTTAGTGTCGTGGAGAGCGTTTCTTACGGCCCAACAAATCTCTTGAACGTTGAGAAAAGAAATAGACGCGGCGTTCGTAAGAACTCCAAAAAGCGATGTATTCGGAAGCACGCCCATCAGAGCAACCTGATGCATCGAAAGGCGAAGACCGAAGCTCACAGGTATCAGTGGTCATTGAAAATAATGTGGTCAAATCTAGTGTCCACGGCGCTGTTATCCCGGACGTCGACATTGCAAAATTTCTCACGAATGCATGGCGGAAGTACGAAGACCGAACAGCGCTGGTGAGTCATGCTATGTGTGCTATTCCCTTCGCCTTTCTTTATTATTTTTTTATATTACCTTCTCCTCAAAAGCTTTCCTTAATCATTAATCTGCAATAAGCAGCGCTCACAGAAGCATTTTTTAAATATTTAAGCCTAGCGAATAATTATTATGAAATCTGTTCTTTCGCTGTATTAAATTTTTGAGAGGTGTCCTCTGCTTCAGCTTTCAGGACAACACTGATTGCGTCGCGGATGTGTAGCTTGTTCGTTGTTCTTTTTACCAGCGTCAACAGACTGAAACGCAGTATTCTGTGGAAGTTAAAATTTACCTATGGCCATTCTAGCTCGTACACCGCGAGAATAATTGAATTTAGTTCTACTAATTTTCTAAATGTTCAATTGGAAATGGGTAGCAGCTCGAAGATTTACTGCAAACGCGTGAACAATTGCGCAAGTTTTTATGCGAATTACCGTGAGTTACTCTTCCACCATCAGTATGATCATGCTAATTTTTTTAGCAAGGACTTTGCCTTGAGATGGTCCCTGCTTGCACTTTTATCAGAGACAGTCGTTTGGTTTTTGTTAATTTCAACTACTGTCTAAATTTCTTGCGGTTAACCTACGCTGACGTTGATGTGCTGTTGCCTGAAGCGACATTCATTAGAAACCTGCTGCGGGAATGCTTTTAGTGGAATATCGGCGTATCTACACGACTGAATGCGTGCATATATTGTCCGATAATTAAGTGTCATGTCACGTCGCCTTTCCGGTTCTGCAGGGCCTGCGACAGGCCTGCAACGGACGATAAGTGTAGGCGAGTGTTTTTTTTTTTATCAAAGCCGGAGAACCGCAGCTTTGATAGGCTACGACTAAGGCCATTCCTTCCCTGCAGAGGAAATAGCATGCGAACCCTTCACACTCAGAACTCGCCTAGTCAGTCTTCCTCTGGGCTCATGGACACATGTATATTGCGCTAGGGCATGCTCTGTCCTGTACTTTCTTGTCCTTCGTATCCATGCATACCTTCGCCGGACGACTCGCCAGCGACTATTCAGTGTGACTGTTACGATGGGCCTGCGCCAAGACCGTGGTCGGTCACCAAAGAACTTCATAATGATACGAGGAGGGATCAGTACACATCATGATGCGGCTATCTGGGTATTTGCAAGACCGCGTTCGCGTCTCTCACTAGAGGACGGAAATCCTTCGTGGCGTATGTGCTTCTCTAGGCGCTGCCCGTATGTGTACAAGTGCGTTACATAGAATGCAAACGAGCTTACCGATTGCTACTCCTTTATACAACCAATGTCAATGTCATTCTGCAGGTGGACGCCCATACGGGTGTCGAGTACACCTTCAGTGAACTACTGGACGCATGCCGCCGAGTAGCCGCTGGACTACTGAGTCTGGGACTGCGCACGGGAGACGTGGTTGCATTTCACGCTGCAAACAGCTTCGAGCTGCTGATCGCTATGTGTGGTACATTTTTCGCTGGAGGCATAGCGACCCTAGTCAGGACCACCAACACCAAAGGTTCGTACTATCCATCACTGGTATGGTAAACGCCATTCCGACCTAACGTTAGCTTCAGTGCAACAAAGACAGTGTGTCTTTGTTGCTCTGAAAGATAACGTGACAATATTCACAACTCGCAACAGCTCACCCAATAACGCGGACCACCTAATGAGCCAGTTTCATTATTCACTTAACTTTAAGTAACAAAAAGGTCACAGCCCTTTCACTACTCTAAAGATGGAAGCCAGTGAACCTGTGACTATGGTTGGCCTACTGTAGTGAATATTGCTATAGTGAATTTATATATTTTCATTATTGAATATTGAGCGTCTTCGGCATGTTCTTCAAAGAGCAAGGTGACCGGAATCTTGTTATCACCCGGCGCGATGGCCAATTAGGGCGTTTACTGCGCCAAGACCGCGCCATCGTCATAGACTAACGTTTGAGCCACAGCGCTCATAGCCGCGGCACACTGCACGGCATCATCAGGATCCTGACGTCAGGATCCTGGAAGATGCGGGTTAACGAGTGTCCGTCCCATAGCGAGTCCACAGGGCAACTGCTGATAACAGCGCTAGTGCGATTTCTACGCCACGAGACAAAAGGGCGCAACGATTGGTGGGACGTGCCACCGCCAAGTATTGCGACACTTGTGAAAGAGGCATCGGCGGTGGCGAGGGGCATAACAATGGGCCATCCATCACCCATTTGGCACCTGTGCTAAGGCACAACTGGCGGGAAACCGCCACGCACATGGAGCCAAACCACCACACACATGGAGCCAATGCAAAAGCTGATGATGATAGTTTCTTCTTCACGCGGACACGATCCTGGTGAACCTAGTCCTTAACGGTTTCGCTATAAAAAGTTAACGGTACATCCTCCCCACATCATGCAGTAAATAGGTCGAAGAAGGAGCGTAGAGATTAGTTTAGAGGGGTCCTGAACCACCCGTCGGATTTGGTTAAAAAACAGTCCGTGGATAGCATACGCTACTGTAAACATCTCAGCCAAATTTTTCAGTCGTGCGCGACGCCTGGATCTCGCAAGCGCAGCGCGAAGTAACCCTTTACAGCGAAGCTGTTAAGGGCTAGTTTCCAGGACATCGCGCCCGAGTGTAGAAAAAAACTACCATTATCAGCATATCGGCTCCATGTGCGTGGTAGTTAGGTTCCATGTGCGTGGCGGTTTACCGCCAGTTGTGCCTTATCACAGGTGTCAGAACAGATGACTAACATGACTGATAGGTCATGACATCAATAACTTCACATGCTCGTCAGTTACGTCACGATCAACAATAACAAAATCACGTGTGGCGCATATCAGCATTGAATATGCGGGTGTGAGCCAGGGTCAACAAAAGAGGAAGGAAGGAAATAAATAAAGAAAGAAAGTAAGAAAGAAATCACGCGTGGGTCATACCCGCGTTGGATATGTTGGTATGATCCGCCGAGAGCAGGAGTGGGAGAGATCTCACCAGTAGCGCACCCAGTATCTCTGCCAGGGTGGGTTGACAGTTTGCCAATACCATCTAAACAGCACTAATTTCAATTTCGTCAAGGGAAATTGTCAAAAAATGCGCTTTTTGCGAGTGTGCAGACGATTGCGTGTCTTACATCCTAGTGGCAGTACTCAAATGCGCAAGGAAAGAAAAGGGGTTGAACAAAAGGGGGGGGGTTAGGTCGGCCTCAGGGGGGGAGGGGGGGTTACAACCCCCGAACCCCCCCCCCCCGTCGGTGCGCCACTGGATCTCACAGGATCCTGACGCTGTCGTGCAGTGTGCGGGCGGCTATGAACGCTCTAGCTAATGCGCTAGTCCATGACGATGCGGCGGACTTGGCGCAGTAAACGCACTAATTGGCCATCGCGCCGGGTGACAACAAGACGCTGGTCACCTTGCCCTTCAACGAACATGCCGAAGACGCTCAATATTCAATAATGATAATATATAAATTCACTATAGCAATATTCTCTACAGCAGACCAACCATAGTCACGGGTTCTCTGGCTTCCATCTTCACAGTAGTGGAAGGGCCCTCAATTTTTTCTCAAATGCTCTTGTCCGCAGAAGCCTGCTCCTCACTCTTTCCTGGACGATTTATTTCGTAATATAGTAGATTCCCATACGCGGCGGCTATTGGTCAATAGCTGACATCATCCAAGAAGGGTGTTTAGATCAGTGCGCATCATCGGACTGTTACTGTGTATATTTATTGACGCAGTTTAATAAACAAAGTGAAGTATGCGAAAATCCGCTTTTAAACTTCGATAATTACGTACTTCCGGAAGAAACTCAGAATCGTCTGCCCACTCTCTGCCGCGGCCAACCGCATAGAAAATAATCTTTGACCATCCTGCTCATCGATGTCGTAGCCGTCGGGTCTCACTGATTTCGACAATAACTTTTGTACACTCAACTAGCCTCGTGCCACGCGATACTTAAGGTTAGACAACACGCATGCTTGCCAGTGCGCGCTCACTCCTGGCCGCTCCTATGCATGCTTAGACACTTTGGCAGACTTCGCTTCGTATTGAGCGTGATAGCGCTTCAGAATATGCAGGGTGTCCCAACTCTCGTGCATCAAGATTTGAAAATATGCAAATGCCACGTAGCTGGACAGAACCAATGTAATGTTGTTCGCCTTCGCTTGGAGATACTGAGATTATTTTTTACAGGAAAGCTGTTTAGGGCTCAGTCTCCGATGCTCGTGACCGCGTATATAAAAAAGTCTCATTGGCCATATGCTGTATGTGCGAGTGAAAGCGCGCGAGGGACGCGCGCTTTCACGGGGAGGGAACGCTCGGCAGAGAGCAAACATAACTTCTTCCGTCGTTCGAAAGGCCGTGGAGGGACGGGAGGGGAGGTGACGTTTAGCTGCGGCCCCAAATTGTGCATCTTGCAATCGGGCGCAAGGGAAACTGGCGACTCCAACCACCCACGCGAAAGGAGGAAGCGGCAAGGCAGCGCATGAGGGAGGGAGTGCGGCTTTTGCCTTGCGAGAAATTAACTGCGTACTTGTACTTTGCGCGGCGACGGGTGTACGCGCGCACCGCATCTTGAAAACAATCTGCAACACGGCTCCTACCTTTGTATGGACTGTGCTTTTGTCGCTCAGTTTCCGTTGAAGCGATAGACCGCATGAACCTTCGCTCGCTGCTGCTGGCGCGCCTGCTCACGCCAGCGTTTTGACATCGATTGTGTGCGGTCATCGAGTAGGATCTCTTCGTGTTTGCGTGTGCGCGCTGAGACCATCCTTGTTAATTCAGTTAGTAAGCGAATGTGTCCAAGTTTATACAGCCGATAAAACTACTACCCTTGTTCCGTATAGCTCGCTACTAATTTGCTATCGCAATTGATGCTTCACCTTTCGGGCGAAACTGTGTTTTTTTTTTCGCACTTTTCTTATTTCAGTCTGAGAAGATTTCACATAATAGACATGCGCTGCCGGGGTTTTGTTTCATGAAATTTGTTTAATGGCTGTAATTATCAAAATTCTAAGGAGCTGTATAAACTTGAACGTGTAGCAACACCAGCAACGCGCACAACTGTTGTCGACGGCGGCGGCGTTTTGCCCGCGTTCGCGCCTAACGCGCTCAGCGTTGGTGACATGTTTATGAAGAATGTGCCAACCTTTGCCGTACACCCTGTGGTGGTGTACCGTTGCGACCATAAGGCCATAGTCCCTGTGGTCACTAAATAAATGAAAACCACCCGATCTTATACAGGGTGTCCCAGCTATCACGCAGCACGATTTAAAAATAGGGGAACGGCGTTATGCGAAGCAAACCTAGTGTGTATTGTTTCCTATACAGCGGAGTAGCCCCCAGTAAATTTTTCGTTACTGAGATTTAATTAGATAATTGTAATTAATTATCTAACTCGAGAAGTACTGTCCTAATTATCAAAGTGTCAATGAGAAAGTTGTAGAGCAACATGAAAAACTCCCGATACAGCTTTCTGTTGCTCAATACGTTCTGCATAAAAGCGTTTTTCCGAGCGTGAAAGAAGCTCGCGAATGCACGCAAAGTGCCTCGAGCACCCAGTGTCGCGGCAATTCTGCGTATATTCGTGGGCTTCTTTGACACTCGGAAAAACGCATTTATGTAGCACGTATTGAGCGACAGAGAGCTGTATCGGGAGTTTTTCATGTTGCTCTAAAGCTTTCTTATTGACACTTTGATAATTAAGGCAGTACTTCTCGAGTTAGATAATTAATTACAATTACCTGATTAAATCTCAGTAACGAAAAAATTACTGGCAGCTACTCCACTGTACTGGAAACAATACGCACTAGGTTTGGTTCGCGTAACGCTGTTCCTCTTTTTTAAATCGTGCTGCATAATAGCTGGGACACCCTGTATATTTCACATTCTTTCATAGTTCAAATAACCAATTACTCTATCACATCTTAATAGTCATAATTGGAAATACATAATTCCCACCATTGTACAGCTTCGCTGGTCTTCCATCTCCACCCAGTGGAAGGGCTGACAGTTTTTTTTTTGCATTCCGCCGAATAAAATAATTAGTCTTATACGAAATATTCAACTTCTAAGATATTATAATTAGATGAAAAGTGTCAATGAGAAAGTTGTAGAGCAACATGAAAAACTCCCGATAAAGCTTTCTGTTGCTCAATACGGTCTACATAAAAGTGTTTGTCCGAGCATGAAAGACGCCCGCGAATACAGGCAAAAATGCCGCGTGATTGTCCGCTCGAGGCACTTTGCGCGTATTTGCGGGCTAATTTCACGCTCGGAAGAACACTATTATGTAGCACATATTGAGCAACAGAAAGCTGTATCGGGAGTTTTTTTATGTTGCTCCACACTTTTCATGTAATTATAATATTTGAAAAGGGGATAAAAAATAGGACTAATTATGTAATTACGCGGAATGCGAAATATAGTCTGAGCATCTCCAAGCGACGGCAACCAACATTACTTTGGTTCTGTCCAGGTACGTGGCATTTTCACATTTTTAAATCTTGGTGCGTGATAGTTGGGAAACTCTGTAGATATATTTAGTGCGATAGCGCTTCAAAAGGCGAAAGTTTGATTTGGCTACTATCCGTCGCTGAAGCTAGTGCAGGACAAAGCCACTCCGCACACCGTAGCACGGCCAGACTGGAGCATATGAGCGTGAGTGGGCACTCAAGCCCTGTCGTGCACAAAGCAGACGCTGCGCATACGCACTACAGTTGCATGTAGCTGCGGTCTGCTGCGTAGGGTAGATACCGCGGCCGCCGCGGGGTGCCGAGATGAGTTGACTGGCTTTGCAGCGCGCTGTGGCTTGCTGAGCACAACAGCGTTTAGCTTAAGTTTGGCGCTTTGTAGGCGTCAAAATCGGAAGTAGTGGCGTTTGCGTAAATATCCAAAAATCAAATTTGAACTGCGCACCATGATGCAATTGAGTAAGCGGGGCATTTTAAGCACACCTCGCTCCACCGTAGCTGTCGCAGGGCAAGGCATTGAAGAAGGAACGGGGCAAAGTGAACACGATCATACGTGACTTTTGATTGCGAATAACTCCGCTTCTTCTGAATGCACTGAAGTACGTTTTGCGGCGAAGTATTTCTGAAATAGTCTATTTTAACTTCAAATTCATTTCTCGACTTCGATAAAGAGTGGTTCAGGGTCCCTTTAACAACGTGCAAGACCTAAAAACCCGGTTTCATTCCTTACTTAACTTGAAATAGTAAAGTTAATTATAAATCCTGCACACATCACGCAGTATGTCAAGGAACGATCACAGAGATTAGTTTAGCAACGTGCACGACTTAATTACCCAATTATGATCATTGTTCATGTAACTTTAATTAGGAACCAAAGGTAATTGTATTCCCTGTCCACATCATGCAGTATGTCAAAGAAGGAGCGCAGAGATTAGTTTAGCAACGTGAACGACCTAATAACCCGGTTTCATTGTTCACTTAACTTGAAACAAGAAAAAAAAGTTAATGCTACATCCTGCCCACATTTTGCAGTATGTATGTCAAAGAAGGAGCGTAGAGATTACTTTAACAGCTTCTGACTAATTTGAAGCTCGATGAGCAGAACCGCATCCGTACCGGTGTCACTGGGGGGTAGCTCCGTCCATATCGCATTACTTCTTCCACGTTTAAATTATTTCCGTGCGCGTCGTAATCATCATTGCTTCTTTGAGTGGGACGGAGCACTCAGCCAATCTTACCGATGTCATTTATACGCCTGGAAGGTCTCCACGAGCGCTGCCATTTTAGCAATCTTGTCGCTAGATTTAGCAAAGTTTTTTTCGGTTTAGAGAGCAATTTTTGAATTATTCACCGGCGACTTTTGTTTAGTGACGTGACAAAACAATTGACGTCATTTTAGCGGCTTCGAAGTTAGAAAAGTTGCTTCAAAATTAAACTTCCAGAACGCACTTTGATGTTCACAAAGTACATATAAGCGGCGGTAGTTGACCGTATGCCGCGTCGGACTCTATGACCATGATGAAGCCATGGTTGCCATCACAGTATTCACGGTGTGCTCACAAGATGCATGTTTTTTCCCACCTTTTTCATCTTTCTTTTAACTCTTTACGAATCCCATTTCAATGGGCCTTAACGCTCCGGGTGCTGCACTTTCGCTGGATTCGTTCGACTCTTGGACATTCACAAATTTTATTGTGAGGCTTAGAACACAGCAGGTGACACAGAAAGTGTAGAATGGTGCATATAGGGTGTCCCATGTAACTTGTGGCAAAAGAAAAAAAATATTGGAGTGCCACGTAATTGTCAATCAGAAAATTGTAGGCCATGGCGAAAATTCCCGATCAATTTTTCCGTTTCTCAATACGCGCAATATAAACTTTTTTTAAAGTGTTAACGAAGGCCCGCAAGAGAACAAAAGGTGATGCGCGGCTATTCGCGCGGCACTTTCCCGTGATTTCGCGGGCTTCTTTCAAGCTTGTAAAAAATTGTAGCACGTATAGAACAGGAAGATGGATTGAGAATTTTTCAGGACGGCTTAAAAAAGAGATTGAAAATTTTGCTCCTATTGTAATATTTGAGAAGTTGATGAATTAATTAAGACTAATTATGTAATTAGGCGGAATAGAAAAAATACTCTGAGTATCTCTAAGTGTCGGCTAACAACGTTGCCTCAGTTCTGTTCAGCTACGTGGCACTCGCATATTCTCAAATTTTGGCGCAAGTTACGAAATACACCCGGTATACAGAGTGTCCCAACTATCATGCACCAAGATTTAAAATTATGCAAATGCGACGTAGCTGGACAGAATCAATGTAATGTTGTTTGCCGTCACTTGGAGATACTCAGAATATTTTTTGCATTGTGCCTAATTAAACAATTATTTCATTCATCGACCTCTCCAATATTAAAACTAGATGAAAAGTGTCAATGAGAAAATTGTAGGGCAACATGAAAAACTCCCGATACAGCTTTCAGTTGCTCAATACGTGCTACATAAAAGTTGTTTTTCCTTTTTTTTTCAAGCGCGAAAAAAGCCTGCGAATACACGTTAAGTACGGCCAGTCTTGCGCAGTCCCACACCATCTTTATTTAATGATTTTCCGGACCACCTACATCCTGCTACTCCATTTCAACAATAGCTTTGTCGTCAATACTTTTTGTCACTTCTTCTTTATCGAGGTGCATTCCTTAAGACGACACCCCGTCTTACAGTATGCGCCTAGAGCCTTGTAACGACGGCACCCTCACCTCTGAGCATGCCTGTGGCGTTGAGCGCATGTGCACTTGTTATTTTTTTACCGCGTGTTAAATGGGTGGTAAATAAGGCCTAACGGTCAGAATAAATTCGAAGCGCTCTGCAACAGTCTCCCTATAATAAGCCATTGTGCAGCATCTGCACATCAATTTATTTTTAAAGCGAAAGTCTATTTAATGCCTAGTCCACCACGGTGTTGTGTCCATCGGTCGGTCTGTATCTCGCAGGATATGTTTGTGGGTAGTCGCATTGGCCTTTATAACCCTTGCATGTTGACCGACAAGCGAATGGGAATCTATGAATCCTTTCTCCTGCGCAATGAAAAAAAAAAAAAACATTTCACGACGCAAGACCCGTACATATATGGTAGCCTCATGGGCTTCACTAGAGCAAACCAATCTCTTAATGAAATAGTGGAAAATATTAAACAGCCCAATTGATTTTCTTAATTTCGACTGTCCGATTCTTAAAAACTGTGCACGTGCCTTTGGATGGTGCAGCTTATGTAGTACGAAATTTTGAGCTACAAATTAGTGACAGCGAGTGCACCTATGTTCTGCATTTTAAAACAATAAGCTACTACATGAAACCTGTAAGTACAATGTCGGTTCATTAATATCTCCTAATCGCGCAGGCCTCTTAATAGCATAACGCATGATTTTCAATGGCTTGTGTGATTTTTGCATCTGTCGTATATTTGCATCCTCCATACTTGGGTCACTGGGCACGTGCCGATGTGACACAAATAGATACCTTTAACGTGTTTACGTATGCTTTACACTTTTGTGTCGTTGCACCTCCCGTCACCCATTCTTCCGTCGACAAATATCAAACATAGTCCTGGAGTCAATTGAGTTGGCGTTTCACATTATGCATCCGCCAAAACTGCTGTTTGTATTTCGGCACAGCTTGTGAACTGTTCAGTGCATAGACAAAAAAAATTACATGACATTAAAGTCGGTTCGTGAGCGGTGTATAATCATAAATATTGCAGGTGGGTACACGTTGCATTGGAAGAAAATAAAGACAATTGTACGCATCGAAATATTTTTACATTTCTTTACCCGCATCACGAATGTTTAGCTTCACAGATTCCAACAAGTGCGTTGGAACTTCAACTTCAGGTTGCAGAATGCGATAAGCGAGTTCAAGCAGGCCAATAGAGGAATTATAACTATTGAGCAGGAACTCTGAGAATAGCACAGTTTTCTACATATTCTATTCGAAGATATGGTAGGAAGAATATCAGCTTTCAACACGAAACATTTCCACGAAAAAAAAAAGACGTTCTTGTGCTGGCCCACGAAACTTAGTGGCACGATAGCAGGCGGTTGTTAGCAGGCTCTCGAAAGTGGTGTACCCTGGTCTCACAATTTCTTAAATGGCTCTGACTTCAGTAGTGCCCGTCTCCAACTCCAGATTTGGAATGGCTTCGCAGAAGTCAATAGCTGAAACATTCGTTGTGTCCAAATTTCACTGTATTTCTTTAGTTCGCGTTTTATGGTATATTCAAGCAGAATTCTACAGGTTACAGAAAAAAAGTAACGGATTGCAAGTGCAATTACTTCACCCAAAAATGTAGTTGATCACGGTTACCAACTGCAGCCACACGAATGTAACTGAGCAATTTCTAAAACGTATTCTATTGCTTTAACGCTTCTTTCCACCCCACTTTTGTTACCATTATACACATAGAGTAAACAGAACGAGCTGGATTGGCTGTTGCAATGGGTTCTTAGAAGTCCTTCCCACGTCGTGTACATTCACTGAGAATTGTTTTTCGACATTTTCTTCTGTAATCTTCCCTAATTTTCTTGTGAAGACAGCTACAGCGACACTGAAAACTCGGTCGATCTGTGCGCTCATGAAAAGGGCTGTGTTTTAACGTACGAACACCTTGCCCCCAAGATAGATCAGAGGTGGTCATAGCGCTAGAAGACACGGACAAGAACGACAGAACAGGACGAGCGCTGACTTTCAACTGAGTGTTTATTTCGAAAAGGAACCGTATTTGTAGGCCCGCATACAGAAAAGGTGCAATCATCGCACATGAAAACCGGCCGGATCCAGGAACGCAAATTCATGCGTAGTCAGAGCAACTGAAGGGGAGTTGATGCAGCTATCACCAGCCCTCGCTGTCAGAGTGGCTTCAACAACCTCTCGCGTAACTTTGTCTACATTTCTATACATAACAGAACACTTCTTGAACAAGAGTTTACACCCACAATCACTTCAATGCACAGAAACATGACCACCTCGGTATCGGTTAAATTTTTGTTTGTGTTCTCTTAACCTATCATTCAGGCACCTCCCAGACTGCCCAATGTAAACTTTCCCGCACGATAACGGAAGGTGATACACAGCATTCTTTACGCACGGCACAAGAGGGATCTGATGATTCTTTTTACAACATGCGCGTTTCTTGGCAAACGGGTCTGTGGTACTCCATAAGTTAAAAAAATTAAATTATAGGGTTTTACGTGCCAAAACCACTTCTGATTATGAGGCACGCCGTAGTGGGGGACTCTGGAAATTTGGACCACCTGGGGGTCTTTAAGGTGCACCTAAATCTAAGTACACGGGTGTTTTCGCATTTCGCCCCCATCGAAATGCGGCCGCCGTGGCCGGGATTCGATCCCGCGACCTCGTGCTCAGCAGCCCAAAACCATAGCCACTGGCAACCACGGCAGGTTGTGGCACGCCATAAGCAAGGCAATTTCTGCGGAGCGGAAAATATTACACCTACTTTAACCTTTCGTCCAAGCTTTTTTAGAGCGTGTGATATGTTATGCAAATACGGAACAACAACCTTCTTCATGTTGTCACTACTGCTCATGTGCGTGCCATTCTGTTTCTTTAACCGCTTGAACGTACTTTCTGCCACTGATACAAGTACAGGGTCAGGGAATCCTGTGTCCGATAGACGTTCTTTTTGTATCTCAAAGCTTCTAGACATCTTATGGGGGCATGATTTGCGGAACGCGTTGTCAAAACACAGATTAGCGATAACTCGTTTCACCAGCTTAGAATGTGATGAATGATGCGGAAGCACCATCTTATTGTCACGAGGATGATATTCCCAACAAATATGTTTATCGAAGAGAAATATTCTTAAGTCTGAAAACTGGATGGAATTATTGACCGGTAGTTCATGTGTTATCTCCAGACTGTCAAGACATCGAGAAAAAATGTTAGCTACATCATTTATAGATTGAGTAGAATCAAACAGAACTAGGTCCTGTTTGAGTCCACATATCTAAAAATTTTGGTGATTTTCACCGCTGACATACAAGTTTCTATAACTTTGTCCTAACGAGCCAGGAATATATCACTGAGTATGGGTGCCAGATACGACCCAATACAAACCCCTCTCTTTTGAAGGTAGATATGTCCATCACATTCAACGTAGGATGATTGCAAATAAAACGTAAATTCTAGGAACCCACTAGCAGATATGCCTGTCTTAGTCTGAAACCCAATTACTCCAAAATGATCAATGTATTCTTCAACACATGCCAAAAGGGGGCTTTTCGGGCATGGAGTAATACAAGTACTTCACGACGATAGAACAGGCTGAAATGCCCTTGTCACAATTCGTTCTAAAGAACTGCACCACATCACTTGAGCTTCTTGCAATAAACGGATCATCGATGTGCAACATGCGTAATGAATCCTCAAGAAAACTGTACCTTTCTCAAAACAGTAACTTTCTCTGACACTATCACGCTAAAAGGCCATTCCGGTTTGTGAGTTTTCACAGAAAACACGACTTTCAAGTGAAGGTCCTCACTTTTCTCCAAGCACTTCCCTAGCCGAGCTGGGTTGAGGCGAAAGCACATTTCCCCTCTAGCCTTTACTTTCTTCAGTGACACCTCATCGCATCTTTTCATTACAGAAGTTACCGCTTCAAAAGCTTTTGATGCAAACTCACCCTCAGTGAGGACAACAAAACCACTGTCTTTATCCGCTGGTAGGACGCACAGGAAATGAATGTGTCATGTGGTGCCCCGAAGGAAACCTGCGTCGACCCATCAGACTGTTCGCCGCGTGAAGCCGTTTCTAGGGGACAATTCCCTAGAAACTGCTGGACATTTTAATAAAACTTCTTTATCTCTCTTGAACGTAACTGTGCCTGTAACGGATCCGGTCGCATCAATATAGTTCCCCTGCTTTTTTTCCACCAATATTTGCTTCCACTACCACCACCACAACCGCCACCACAAAAATGTGGTTACTCAATGCCACGTCTCTTGTGGTCTGAGTCCTCTGTGAAACGCACCGTGTCATTGATGCTGGGGCTTGGGCAAAGCGCTCCCGTTAGGGCCTAATAAAAACTAAAAAAAACACGCCCATATGTATCAACGTCCGAAGAGGCCGTCGCTATCGAGCCGTAGAAGCTCCGTTTCAGTTTGTCGGTCAATTGGACTTCCTCCCGACACTCTTCAATCGTTAGTCATTTGGACGTCAACGACTAATTGTAAAGGTCACCAGACAAAAGTTCACGTTGCTTAAAAGGTGGCCAAATCTGTAAGGTAATTTAATAGGAAGCTGCACATTATTGAGCCCCGAAAGCACTGTTCATGCTACAATCGCAAGAATTGGTGTATATTTGACATGTATGCAGGAAACATAAGCAGGATCATAAGCGTTCAACGACTAAAAGCGTCTGCACTTATCAGAGAAGTCCTAGACTGCACTAAGCCAAGACTTGAGCAGCAGCTCTTATCGCGTATCAGGGCCGCTTGAAAGCGTTTCCAGGAGATAGAGAGATAAATTTACTATAAAACAAAATTCCATAGGTAGCCCTTCGAAGAGGGGTGTGCAAACCTGCCATGTTCAATTGATAGACGCGTAGATGAATGATGCTGATTGTAGGAAGGAGGTAGCCCATTTACATGTTTTCATCCCTTAGAATATGGTGTAGTTGCCGTCAAATTTAACTGCCCAAGCTCAAAAGTGTACCTGGTTATACATTTAATCAATTACTGGTAAATTAATTGAATTGAAGTGAGCGGTGCCCAATAAACAAAAGAATGAATATATTACAATATTACACAGAAATTTAATAGATTACACGTTAATAATTAAAATTTATTGGTTTCGTACAAGTCTGCGTTCGAACAAACAAAAAATTGCGAATAATACTTCACTATACATTACCTAAACAAAACATATGGCAGTGAGTCGATCCCTATCTAATTGTGCAATTTGAAATAATTTCCGCCTCTTACTATGTGCGTAGTGCATGCTTATCTGCAAACAATGAAATTGACGCACTCGTATAAGTTTGCACTGGGGACGTCGCGCTAATGTTGACAAAGGCTTACATTTGCGTAATATGCATGTTTTTTTCTTAGGAGAAATTCATCGCCAGTTTACCGATGCCCAGCCCAAGTTCGCCTTCTGCGACTCTCAAGATATGGATAAAATTCGGGAGGCTATCGCGGATGTAACGTCTGTACAGGTAAACTGTTTTTCGCACAGTTACTGTGCAGTTGTGTGACCACCTCGCACCGCTTTCGGTGCTTGTGTTCACATTGACGCTATAGAAGCCATAAAAACATTTCTTTGCCTTTTTGATGGAGTTTTATAACGCTACTGATTGTGATAATCGTTTCGTATCCGACCCAATAATGTTCCACAGTATCGCTTATTTTCTAAGAGGATACGGTATCAAAGTGATTCTAAATGAATCGTTGTTTCTGCATAGATAATGTACAAAAACAATGAAATCATTGAAGCATGTACGAATACGATTTAATGCGTGATATTAGAGCAGGATTATTCAAGTGCGTGACTTACACACAGCATTGAAAAAGAGAAAGGAAGTGAAAGAAAATTGACTTCGCCATACAGGTGGGGTGGGTACGAAAGTATTAGTCCGGCATCCATCACGCAGTCAATGCTCCAGTACAAATCGAGATACGACAGCAGTTGCCATTCCTTTCATTTTCTTGGGAATTTCCGCACATAGCTACCACTGTCATTGTAATAATTAATAGTGTTAGTTTCTCTCGCTTCTACGGTGGCATACGTGGAGCATTCGTTAATCCGCGGCAAGTATATAACGCCGTCTTAAGAGCTGGTGACAGTCCAGTACACCTGCGTACGCCACGTAAGACATTGTGGCAGTGAAAGTCAAATCATTCGCCTTGCAAGGGGGAGGGACATTGGAACGCAGATTTTCTATCTTTTCTCACGTGTATAATCATATAAAGCCAACATTCTGACGTGGGGGCTTGTCTTGCCGACAAGATCCCTTCTTGAAACGTCCGCTTCAGCCTGGGGCTTCTCATGTTCATCCACTATATATACCCCATTTCAAGTGTCCATCTTTCCATGAAACCTTTGTCTTTTACCTTACAGAGCAGGCCCTGAAGCAAATCAGGTGCTATAAGAGAAAGTCTGTTGCGGAGGGACTACTGATTTTTTTACTTGAAATCATCCGAAACACCTGTATTATGTCTGGTGCAGGTTTAACGCCCGCGGCGATCTCTAACGATACTCTTGTCTAGTATCAGCCAACTCGTTTCTATGCCTGCTAAGTGCCGTGTTTCCTCACGCCACCAAATTCTCGTCAACTCTCGACTGCATATTCGTTCCCTCAGCACCCATTCTGTTACTCTAGTAGGCTGTTGTCTGTCTGCTGAAGGCATTATACGATTTGCTCAACTCCCTTTCTTGATCTCGACACGTGTATAAGCTGCACCCCTTCGCTCTAATCCACACTGCTGCCATTGTCTCTCTCAACGATACACATAGAAGTTCCTGTTGAATAATTCGTTGCGCGATACTTAATTAGCTTCTTCTTATATTTATTTGTAATTCATCAAGTGTCAAGCACCATACGTTAATACTGGTAGAATGCACTGATCGCTTACTTCTGAAGGATATTGGTAGTCTAACTTGATGGCATGTAGTACGATGATTTGTAGTGTGAGATCGGTAGGTTTACTTAACAACTTGAGTGCCTAGACATAAACACCCCAACCCATTTTTATTCACCCAGGAAATTTCTTCTCTTGATCAGAGTCCCCATGTGTTCTAGATAAACGCCCTGTTGCACAGTATCAAGAGACTGGTTACTTATAATAAAGGCTTGTTCCCTTTCTACGATATTCAACGTTATGGTAATATTTTGCAAAGTAATCCCCGCAAGTTATTTCTTAAATTTTTTCCCTTAAAAATTTCCTGTAATTTGTTTCCACCATTTCACAATATTGTAGTGGTATACAATCAGCTAGTTACTGAGTCTTTCTCCTTTGAACCTTACACTTAATTCCTAAAATCCTTAACCTGTATTTCCTCATTCTTTTGTAAAGAATTGTGCTTGTCAAATTTCTGCTGGTACACCTGAAAATGTTCCCTTATAGTTCATCAAGTTGTTCACCCAACAATATCCCCATGACTGTCACCCAACAATATCCCCATGACTGTCATATCGAACGCCGTTTCGTAATCTATGAAGACCATTTAGACATTTTTTAATATTCCGTATATCCCATAATTACCTGACTGATGACATGGATCTGATTCTTTGTTGAATATTCCGTTCAAAGTATGGGCAATTGAAATGTTCCCCAAGTAAATATCTCGTAGAGAAATACCGTGCGTGAACTAAGTATACATTTGTCCTGTTCTCTTATGTCTTCGTTCCTATAGAACAAGACTATGTTGTCTATTTTTCGAAGTTTGTCTCACATTTGATGTATTGCTTTTCGAGTACTATATCTCTCGCCATCTCTTATCTGATAAAGTGTTATTCAGCTGTTTGCCTGGGCATATCCTGCAAAGCCCTTCTATCGCCACCCTTCATTACGCACAGGCTTTAATTTATTTTCTTGAACTATATTTAATCATGGCTACGTGGCTGCTCTGGGTACGGCACCGTTCAGTATACGCATACTGTCTATCACAAACCGAGTCCTTACCACAATGTTACGCCGGAACACGCCCGTTTCTGCAGGTTTTATGTAGTAAATAGTAACATGCACTGTCTACGCTGGTGTTTACGTTTTGCTCATTTAACAGGACACGTGTATTAACATTCCAAAATAGAAACTAGAATATTTGCTAACACTTTATTGAAAGCGCTTTTGGTGCTCGCCGCTTCTTGAGCGTTGAGTGGACATTGTAGGAAGAAAACACTGTACTTAAGATCACTGTGGCCATAATTGAGCTGTAGAATATTTTTTGTCAGAATTGTTTATGCTTTAGCTCTGGTCCAACTCGGGCGCTTCCCTAGGCCAAAACTTCGGTCGAAGGGGATCATATCGGCTGTAGGTCAGCACATGGTGACTGGCGGAGGCTGATATCCCTTTATTGAGCAGCGTTGCCTACGGGCAAAGTAGCAGAAAATAATTTTTCTTGCCGAGTTTTGGTTTCAGTACGAAGTTTCTGATTAAATGTCTTCGGCCAACACTCAATAACAGACAGCAAGCGTCATTTGTTAGCTTAGGGTGTGAACACGGGACGAGAAAGAACATGTTTAGCACGCGACCTGCTTTCTGTTGACAGCACGGTCGTTGGGGAACAAGAACAAGAAGGCTCGGGGAAGACAGATGGATACAAGATCTGCGGCTGCAGTGGTGTCACACGCGCTGTGTAATTAAATGCAAATTAAATGTACACCTATAGATCAAACATGAAGACAACTGTTGGTACAAATTCAAAATGAATTGGAGTGAAGCCCACCTAATTTTTTATGCCTGGTGTTTTTCCCCTAGTGCTGAAAAAGTTCCCTCAAAATATGTTCTCTCTTCGTTGATTATGATTATTCTATAGGTGTTCTGAACGTTCAATTAAAAAAGAAATTTTTTCAGGTACTTATATGTGCCGTCATTAAAGGGATATTCGTGCATTTGAGTATCAATAGCGTTTTGCTATTCATTTGGAGTACAAATCAAACAAATACAAACGTTGGCATTGCCACAGCTGGGGTTATGGCGGGGCAATTTCACTCATTCAGAGGCCCGAGGTCTGTACAAGCGTATGTATTGATGACAAATTGTCAAATGCCTCACTGAGTGAAAAACCCGGCGTCTGTATTTGGTAGTAGCGACATGGCAGGTTAATTGCTACTGGCTGCTTCACCACGTCACGAGCGTGCCTCGACAGAACCGAACGGGCGAAAGTGTGCACCTACTGCCGCGCTAGCGTGCCACTTGTTGCGTGAGGAGAGAGGGGATCACTGCAACACCACGTCACCCTTGTTCTCGCACTCGGAAGCCTGTGTTATCCGCGCAAGCTCTCGCCTGCGTTTTTACTGCGCCTCGGTAAGGCCAAATCAAATCGCGCCAAGCGTCTGAACGCACTCGCTTGCCCGTGAGGAGTTCATAAATTGAAGAAACGCTCAGCGGCGTTCAATTGGACGTTAATGCTTTCGCATTGACAAGTCGTGCTTTGGTGTCCTCGGATATTTGTTGCCATCTCCAATCTAAAATTTTGTTTAGGAGCGCGTAGATCAGTTTTTTTATAGAAACCACGCTAAATGGGGTAATTTATGGCTCAATCTTGCTTAAAAATGGAAGACAAAATTCAGTGATGGTACCATATGCACCAACATCTCATGTCAATCTTAAGTTACTATGATAAAATTAGTATAGTTTGACGACAAAGCAAAGCATGTGTTAATTCTCAAGAATTAGCTGTTGTGAACTTAATGCTGAAGCCCGTCAAGACATGACTGATAAGGCACCACATCATATAAAGTCTGTTTAGTTATCTGCCAAGAAAAGCTTATGTGTATTCTCAAGTGAATGCCTCTTGTTAAGCAACTGCTGAAGCACATTTTGACTCTATCTATAAGGTACCACACAAACAAAAAATCTGCTTTGTTTCTCCAGAAAAAAAAAACTGTTGTGTATTATCCAGCAGCAGAATCAAACGTGCACTTTGGATCTGTAGGCTCGGCTGCGTAGCCACGGAAAGTTGTCCGCAAGTAGAGTTTTTGCTGTATGAGCACTAGTGGCAAATTTCTTGTAAATGGGAGACGGGGCAAAGGCTCCGTGAATAGCACTATAACCGTGAGCTCTTTCTTGAAGTAGGGAGTCGTGCAGACGCTCCTTCTTGTAGCCAATGTTGCAAATATCTATAAAAAAGGGAGCTACGCGAAGTAAAAGGGTACGCCGAAACACGAAGTTGCACTCAATGTGCATTATTTCCAGCGCAGAACCACTTTCACTACCATCTACGTGGCAAATTATGTAGTTTCGGGCATTTGAAGAACATAAATTGGAAGGTATCCTCTTTCGCCTAAATTTGATTCAACTCTCCAATTTTCCTATCAACCCGCCGTGGTTGCTCAGTGGCTATGGTGTTGGGCTGCTGAGCACAAGGTCGCGGGATCGTATCCCGGCCACAGGCGGCCGCATTTCGATGGGGGCGAAATGCGAAAACACCCGTGTACTTAGATTTAGGTGCACGTTAAAGAACCCCAGGTGGTGTAAATTTCCGGAGTCCGCCACTACGGCGTGCCTCATAATCAGAACTGGTTTTGGCACGAAAAACCCCATAATTAAAAACATTTTCCTATCAGGGTTTACCTAAAACGTAAGAACTGATTTCTTTACTCAGTACAAGTACACAAGCTGAAGCTTTCCTAACTAATCCTTATTGTAAACGGGATTCCTTTCAGCGAATGTCTTTATATTTTGCCAGGCTATCATTGCTACCACCGGCAGTTGTGAAGGGGCACTGTGTGTATCGCAACTGAAACAGTCTGCTGTAAAAGACGGAGATCTTCCTCTGAATATGAATCCAGACGCTGTATTGCTGATACCCTATTCAAGTGGAACTACAGGACTGCCGAAAGGCGCACAACTCACCCATCGAAACATAATCGCTCAAATCATTTCATATGGGTAAGTAGATGCATTGCTTTTTAACTTGCAGAACCTCGCTACGAGCCAGAAACAGACAAAAAACTACTAATTAATTAATTAATCAAATAATTATTTGAATAGTTATTCAATATTTATTTATTTATTTATTTATTTATTTATTTATTTATTTATTTATTTATAAGGTACGTACCAACAGCGCCAGTTTGGCATTACAGTGGGGTCAAGGGGCTGGGGAGAGTAAGCAGAAGTGCAGGTACAAAATAGATGGTACAATAGCAGATACTAAATTCCAGAGTGTAGCACATCAGTTGCAATCAACACACAAAGCCAAACATTTGGAGGACACTTAAGCCTCGCCTTTAAGAGAGGAACGCGATAGCATTAAAAAATCCCTGGCTGCGTATCACGCTTCCCGGCAACTGCATCTTTCTTTTTCTCAAACTTCGCCTCCGCATGTGGCTGCCGAGGAGGCGAGCGCCATCTGGATCGCATTTTTACAAGGAGGAAACCGCGGCGCGCAGCTGTATGAGTGGTAGAAGTGCTGGAAAAGGGGCTTGTGTTTGTGTTTCCGCGCAAGAGAATTATGTCTTCGCGTATACTAAAAGTACAATCCGACGCTATCACGTCTGTAGCTTGTGGTTACGTCGTGCTTTACGATTTTTTGAGGCATTTTACTTTGAGAAATTTGATTAATTCACCAGCGCCTCTGCGCCACGCGGAGGGCCTGCGTGGCCGGGGTGGTTCGGGATTATTTTCTTGGCCGCGGACGCCGACGCCAGGTTTTCTGCGGCACGGAACATTTAAAGCTATCGCGTTAAAATTGAACTTAACAGGTTGGCTGATTGGGCTAGTTTGTGGTCTTTTATTTGTGAGTGTACAGCGCGAAGACTAAAAATGAACGTAGACAAGACAAGGAGAAGCGCTGACCTTTCCTGGTTGAAGGGCCGAATCCGCCGAACGAGGCCTTGGCATCTGATGGCAGGTGTTTGGCGCGAATGTAGAAGGCGAACGGGCACCTATCGGTTAAAAAAAAGTTTTTTTAAAAACCTCCTTGACGGGCACAGCCACGGATTTTAACCAGCCATGGTGAGCGCTTGTCCCTCTCTTGTCTGCGCGCCCATTTAACCTTTGCATGGTACACTAGCGATAAAATTCAAACATGACGTTTCTTACTTTTCGTTGCAACTGAAGTGTTTCTGTAAAAATGTGGCTAAGCTCTTCTCTGAAAATGTGCAGGTTACAAATTGTTGTTTTAAAGAGAACTATCCTTCGTTTATGTTGTAATCGCCAAAGCGTGGCCCACTTCATTATGCGAACTTTATCCCTACACAGTGAATAAGCGACCAAATGCTCTTTAACTACTGAATTTCTCTAGAAAGATGGGCAAAAACCTGTTTTGTCAGTGCTTGCCATGCAGGACGTGCCAGACCGGAACCCATTTAGCTTACCTCACGGAATTAATCATAATAAGTAACAATAACAAATTAAATATAGTTCTCCTTCATTTGGTTAAACTTCACACTTGTGCAGGCCACGATATGCTTTTTACTAGTCGCGAAACCTAGTGTAGGATTTTCAATTATTCACTAACAAGTATGTCGAAGATAACCATAGAACTATAGGGCAAGATCAGCGAGTCCTGGCCTGTCCAAGCCGACCGCGTCAATTCTGGTACGATGTGTGCGAACGTGTTACCATCGAATTAGCCCCACGGAAGTTGAAGTTTTGCCTCCCAGAGTTCGTTGTATCTTTAAGAGAGCAGAGCTCCAATGCAGTTAGTAGAAACACATACGCGTCTGTCGCTTGTTAAAACCTTCAACACCTGTTCCGCACAGTCATGAATTACAAAGCTTGGAATTGATCGTTTTTCTTAGTGTCAGTCATCACAATTTCTACAACAGAGAGCGATGATCTTGACAACCTGCACGAACCAGAGGGCATTTCAGGCCAACGAAGAAGCCGGCTAACTACACTCAGGGAATGATGAATGAATGTGTCGCACGTCACTTGAGAGTTTAGTTCGTTCTGTTCTCTATAACACCAATTTTGCTTAAATGAAGGACTTCCGTGCAGGGCCAGCTTAAATTCTGACGTAAATGTACAAAACATGACTTCACGCGTTATCATCTCGTGTGTTGTGCTGGGCACTTGACCATTACTGCGCCCTCGTACTTTACTGCGTAATGTTAACAATTACTTGTCAAAGTGCTCTAAGATAGGTACACAGCGCGAAGCCTTAGTAAATGGGCTAAACCAGAGGGCGCCTCAACAAACTATGTCCCTCGATACTGATCGGAGCGCCATACTTTGGAGGGCCTCATCAAATTTCATCGTGCCTCAGAATTGATCAATGATGAACCCTGCTGGTGAGCTGCGAGCGCAAGGGAGGATGTATTCATCATTTAAGAGCTAAGTGTTTTTCAGCTGTGAATTTTCACCAACTCGTTCATCTTTTTGTCATTCTAAGCGGAATGCAGATGGAATAAATTGTTGCACTCCCTTTAAACTACATCTGTTTTTAGGTGCTATTCCATGCTTGTCAAAATGCGAAGAAGGCTCCGCTTCCATTAAAACTTAAACCTCAAAACTGCCTAACGTTACTGATTGTCCGGACTTTGTGACACTTTAATTACTTCCCTGCTTTGTGTCAGTGCCTGCATACGTTGTAAAGACATGTCATTTTCGTCGACATCCGGCTTGATTGCTTCAGCTGTTCCAAAATGAGACTCTTGTAAAAGCTGACAGCAGGAATGGCGGACCTGACTGTCCATCGGCACGACAAGCCTGCGCTAACCTAAATGGAAAAAGAAGTCGCAGGAATTCAGAATTATTACACTTGATAACCGTGAAAAGGTCGCTCTTTTTGGATGTGCGCTAGAAAAAAACACCAGTGCCCGAATTCACAAAAACTTACGAAAGAAAGACTTCGTGAATCTGGCCTCAGGTTTTCTTCCTTCTCTTTTTCTCAGTAGTATTTTGCGGAAGTTATCATGTGTTAAGCAGACTGCCAAATAATATTATGTTTCTATACCTTTTGGCTAGAATCTAAATTTGATTAGCTGTGCCATAAAGTGCCGACATCATTGACGCTGGTTTCCAGTAAATGAGAGCAAATAAAAGGCTTGAGTGGAGCTTTTTTTACCCCCTCAACTCACGTACAGCAAATAAAAGAGCTAGGTGTCCAATTGTGGGCTCAAACTTCGGCCTCCCAGCACAGCAGCCCGAGTTCCTAAAGATTACGCCCCGATCGCAAGCACGTTTCCCTCGTGTCAACGCCAACTAGATCTTCCGGACGACTGGCACATGCATCACGTCGTGGAGCACGTGTAAGATCAGGTGTGTGCGCAGGAGTTTCTATCAGGCCAAAGACGCACGAATGAAATGCGCAAGTAATGGTCAACCTTAGCGCCATCTTTCGCGTCGTATACTTCTTTATGCCCCCCGTACACGTCTACTCGCCCCTCTTGCCACGACCAACATCAAACATCGCCTTCGTCATCGGGACATCACTGCGGTCTCGTCTTAAAGTGGGCACTCGCATAAACTGCGGCTGGCATTGTGAAGGCTGTAGTTTTTAAGCATAAACATTGCATGACATCAAGGTTTCGACCTCTAACGGTGGATAAAAATGGTTGATACTATACGCTGCCCAAGATGACACTAAATATATTTGTACACATCCCATATAGTTTCATTGTATTTAGTTACGCGCTTCCCAAAAGTTACAACGTTTGCGTCAAATCGGCACATATTATTCTCCGATCTTAAAACAGCATTGCCGATCAGAAAGACGCTGACAAGAATAAAAGTAAACTCTGGGTTCTGTATTTGAGCAGGCTCGGTCTTCCAATGGATCTCTCGCTAACCAAATGATTCCCAGGCTTACAGGCTAAGCATACAATATCTAAATCCGGCAACCAAGGAAGCGTGATGCCATAGCGAAGCGCTTTCGTAACATTTTGACACTGTGCTCACCATTGCTCTAGCAGGAATTAAAGCAATGCGGGCTCAATTTATTTACTAATACGAAAGGCATATACTGTCAACATCGTGCTAAATTCACCGCGTTTACGCTGTTTCTGACAGTACAATCTTGTCTACTTCCTACTTTTTGCAGGTGCCTCGGGTATCCAATATTTGACAGCAACGATGTCTGCCTTTGTGGGGCATCACTCATGCACGTCGGGTCTTTTTCGACACTCTTTAGCTACCTCGGCCATGGCAGCAAGTTGATTCTGGCTGACATAATAGATGCCGATGCCATCTTGTCCACCATCGAAAAATATAAGGTAAGCTGGAAGCCGTGAGAGCCCTAATGCGATTGTGCAACTATACACACTAATAAAAAGAAATGTCTACCCTTTGGGGCATATGTTATCCCCAAACAATACTCATCATTTAGCTTGCGTGCACTTCCATTCATAACAGTGCGCTCCCGGTACCTTCAGGTCATCAACGGCATGCGCGTATCAAAGTAATAAAACATTCCTGACAGGAAAGTATCAGGTGCGCAGTGCTAAGGAATGGAAGTGTACGCAAGATGATGGTTATTGTTTGGCGACAAGGTCCAAAAGGGTTTACAATTATATTACAGTGTATCGCCATACCTGCCAATTCTCTCGAATTTTTGTAAGGTTTACGAAAGTGAGCACGTCAAGTTCTACGACTTTACGAACGTTTCGTCAAGTTTTACGAAATATAGATTCTGTTCTCGAAAGAGACTTAAATATGTAAGATGGAGCAGCGCAGATTACAATATGTGCATACAAGTCAACAAATCGACCTTAGGGCCTTCGACGTCGGGCGGCGCGTGCGGCCCGTTCTCGAAGGAAATGCCTAGAGCAAGTTTACTCACATATTTTTCTGAAGGGGGCGAAATCACCAACAGTATTGTCACTCAATAAAAAAACAATCAATGCTATCTAAATAAATTGTGTTTCTTTTTAGTGTGTGTTGTTCACCTGCCGTGGTGTCTCAGCGGCTATGGTGTTGCGCTGCTAAGCACGAGGTCGCGGGATCGAATCCCAGCCGTGGTAGCCGCATTTCGATGAAGACGAAATACAAAAACGCCGTGTGCTTGCGTTGTAGTTCAAGTTAAAGAACCCAGGTGGTCCAAATTCATCCGGAGCCCTTTACTACGGCGTGCCTCATTATTATAACTGGTTTTGGCAGGTAAACCCCTGAAGGAAGAAGAAGAAGAAGGAAACGTCTGAAACGTTGGTGAAACACATTCCGCTGATAGCAACGCTTCTGCCAAATTTTGCATTCATGCATGGCGCTTGGAGCTCAGAAGCAGGATCGCAAAGTCACCCTCTTTTTTTTATTGCGGTAGCAATTATACGGACACTTCAAGCGGATTTCTGCCGTCGGCGTTGCTGTCGCCGCCGCGAGGTTCCGTATAAAGTCCAAGGGCGATAAAATCGTCGCCGCACGCTGTATGTGCGAGTTAAAGCTCGCGGGGGAAGCGCGCTTTCAGGGAGAGCGAACGCACGGCGGAGAGCAAACGCCGCTACCTCCATCGCGCGAAAGCCGTGGGGGTAGGGGAGAGAGGGGGGGGCGTCGCTGTGCTGCGGCACCAATTGCGTATCTTGCAACCGGGCGCAAGGGGAACTGGCGACTCAATCTCCCAAGCGAATCCAGGAAAGCGGGAAAGCAGCGCGGGAGGGAGGGGGGCAGCTTCTACTCTGCCCTCCCCCCCCCCAACAACGGCGCGCTTGTACTTTGCGTCGGCGTGGACTGTCGCGCGCACCGTATCTTGAAAGCGACCTCTACACGGCTCTGATCGACCTTTCTATGCGCTGTGATTTCGCTGCTCAGTTTCCGTTGAAGCGATAGACCGCACGAACCTTCACTCGCTGCGGTGGCGGCGCTTGCGCACGCCAGCGTTTTGACAGTAGTTGTATGCGGTTATCGAGTGTGATCTATCCCTGTTTGCTTTTGCGCGCTGACACCACGCTTGTTAATTCAGTTAGTAAGTGAATGTGTCCAAGTTTATGCAGCGGATAAAACTACTATCCCTACTCCGTATAGCTCTCCACTAATTTGCTGTCGCAATTGATGCTTCGCCTTTCGGGCGAAACTGTGACTTTTTTTTTCTCTAATACTGTCTGTTTAAGCGGAGGCCTTCTCCTCATCCATTTCGACACTGTAGGCGACTTGTATATGTCGTCATATGGAAGATTCGCATGGATGCTTTCTATTGGCGGATAGCTGGCATCAATCAAAAAGGCGTTTGGATCAGTGAGTTTCCTCCTACGGTTACTGTGGATAATAATTGGCGCTAACAAAACAGGCTGAAGTAAGCGAAAATCGGCGCTTCGAATTTTGATAAAAATTACGCACTTCCGGAAGCACCTACCTATGATGTGCACATGCATGGTCGCATCTGCCGACGTAGGAATGAAACTCTGGCCACACTGATTATCGGGTATCGTAACCCTATATAGGCTCCCGCTGATCTTTATTAGCTTTCAAAACTTCACTAGCCTCGAACCACGCGAAGCTTAAGCCCATACCATATGCACAAGGTCGTCCACTCTTAGTACCAACACGCTGCACCGTGTTCGGACTCAAAGTGGACGACCCTGTACGCTACACCATCCACTACTCGCGAGGAATGGCGGGGCACGCCGCGCCAGCGCGCGTTCACTCCCCGCCGCTCTTGGCTAGATGTTATTGGTTAAGCTATCGATGCGAAATCGCAAAATGCGCAATCTGGATTTCCCTACTATTCGTGCAGGGCAAAGCTGGTCCGCACATCGTAGCTCGTCCAAACTGGAGCCCAGGAGCACGAGTGCGCCACTCCGCAGTCCTGCCGTGCACTACGTACCGCGTAGCTGCGTTGTGGTGTAAATATCACGGCAGCCACGGGGTGGCGCAACCAGCCATCTCGCCGTTTTCTAGTCGTTTATCTCGCCATGACGCAGTAGGTGGGACAACGCGAACGGCGCTGCCCCGCTCCATTTGAAATGAGGACGTTGAGGGGGAGCAGAAAAGCTAAATATTGGGCTTGAAGTATCCACGCTCGAGCTAGGTCTTTCTGAAAAAAAAATTTGCCATTATATTCCTCAGAGCCACCATGCTCGTTCTAAGACGTCGTGGTGTTCCAAAAAGAGTGCTACAGGGCCCCTTTAAGAAAATTAGTGCATTACTGTGGTCCTGGATTTATCAGAATGTGTCTGGGCCCTTTTTTCTAGTCTTCACTAACCAAAAATGTGAAACAACGGTGGTGTAAATAGCACATGACGCACAGCAAAATTGAAACACCATAAAGGAGAGGAGGAGGAGGAACAAACTTTTATTTAAACCAGCAGTTTAGTTGGCTGGGCCAAGGCCTCCCACGTGGGGACATCGAGGTCTTGCCTCGTCGCCGCCTTGCAGGCTTGCTGGGTAGCCCAGAGTTGGTCGTCGAGGTGGGAGCTGCGCAGGGTGGCGTGCCATCTCGACGAGAGGGTCACGGTATTATTTGTCGGATATTGGTCTTTAAATTCCCATAGCATGCGGGGAAGCGATGCTGCCCGAGTCTTACAGATCTTGCAAATGTTACTAGGGTAGATATCTGGGTAGATCCTGTGGTTATGTGTTAGTGAGGGGTACGTGTTTGTCTGTAACAGGCGAAGGGTGGTTGCCTATGCTCTGATTAGCTTGTGATGAGGGCTGTGGAAGGTTATTCTGTTGAGATAGAGGGATTTCGTAAGGTCGTTGTAGCTGGTGAGGCTATCGCGTTCCGCGGGTGCACCTGCGCTGTCTCCGGCACGGTTGACAAGGCCTCTTGCTACGGAGTGATCGACCTAATTGAGGTTGGTGAGGTGCGGAGGTACGTCGCCGGCGTGCGCTGGGGACCAGACGAGAGTGATTTGCTTTTCAAGTGAGTTAGGGGCATGGTGTAGGATGCGTAGCGATTTTTTTGAAATACGACCTTTGATGTAATTGGTGATTGCCGTGCGGGAATCGCTCACGATGGTGTGGCAGTCTGGATTGAGCGTGGCCAGAGCGATGGCCATTTCCTCGGCCGTCTCGGCGTTTTGGGTTACGATGCTGGCGGCATGTTTGAGCGAGCTGCCTACTGTGGTAGCCGCGGTGAAGCGGTGCCCGTCTTGATATTCAGCTGCGTCGACAAAGGTGACGCTCGTGGTGTCGCCATAGGCTTTAATGAGGGAGGCAGCCTTTGCCTTCCGACGTACTTTATTGCAGTCCGGGTGCATGTTTTGGGGGACAGGGTCGGCATGTAGCCAAGTCTCTACGTCGCGTGGAATTGGGTATTTGTCTCCATGTTGACGGTGATAGGTGATGCCGAGTTTAGTTAGAAAGTGCCGGCCCGTTTCTGTGAGGGTGAGACGCTCCAGATAAGACCGACGCTGTGCTTCGATTAATTCGTATAGAGTGATATGAAGTCCTAATTGGAGTAGAAGTTCAGTGCTGATGTTGTTTGGCAGTCCTAAGGCTAGCTTGTAGGCGCCGCGTATAATGATGTCCAATTTAGTCTTTTCTGCTTTGTACCAATTATGGAAGGCGGCGACGCACGTGATGTGACAGATGACGAACGAGTGAACAAGGCGGATGAGGCTTTCTTCCTTCATGCCCTGTCACCGGTTGGTTACCCGTTTCAGCAGCCGTGACGTATTGGCCGACTGTCGGAGGATCTTGGATATAGCCGTTGAATTTGCGCCGTTGGCTTCGATGGTCATGCCGAGAACCCGCATAGTGGAGACCACGGGTATGGTTCCACCATCCCTCATGTGGAGTTGGATTTCCTCGTAGCGGTGTTTAGGCGTAGATCGTAGTGGTGGGCGCCCACGGAGCGTGGGGCTGTATAGGAGGAGCTCTGACTTGTCGGGGGAACATTGGAGTCCCGTGCCTTCTAGATAATTTTCGACGGCGTCGATGGCGTCTTGCAGAGCGGTTTCAATTTGTCCGTCCAGATGGTAAAGACCGCAAAGGAGAAGAATCAAACATTTTGTTTCTTTTTTTCGAAAGCAGCATTGAGAGTTTCATATAAGAGATATATAAACCTGTGTTTGACTTCCTCGAGAACCGTGTGCTAAAGCGTCTCTAGCAGCCATCGTCATCTTCCTCGGCGCCTTTGCCCGTGCGTCTCGTGCCTCATGCTGTGAGCTGCTAGGGTAGAGAAAATGGAAGAAGAATAAAAGGAATTGCTGGGTCTCCCATAACCGTGATTAGATGTAAGCATGAAATGGCTACCGGCAAAGCAGATTGGTTGGAGACAATACTAGCCACAATCTTCAAATGGGTGTAGTGCATGTTCGCAACCGCACACCCCACCGCACCACACCGCAGTACGCCATACTGTGCACTGGTCCATATAGACGCTGCCCAACTAGAAGAAAAAAACCAGCCGAGTGCGGCACAACAGGCAGGGAAAGAAGTCACAGAGAGAGCGCACTGCCCAGCTAAAGAAGAAAAGCACCTGAAGGAACTCACGGACCGCTGGCGTTCGAAAGAGCACAAGCCACCCTGTCAAGGCCTACCATCAAATCCCTGTCGAGCCAGCGGACATCCCAAAGACTGCAATTGTGACACCATTCGGGCTTTTCGAGTACGTCCGCATGCCATTCGCGCTGAGAAACGCTGCTCGGACGTTCCAGAGGTTTATCAAAGAGGTCACCCGGGGACTACCATTCGTTTTTGCATACCTCGATGACCTCCGGCTGGCTAGTAAGAATTTCCCGCGAGCAGCATAGCAACCATTTACGCCTCCAATTTTTTCGGATCCAGGAACACGGCCTTCTCATCAACCACACAAAGTGTGTCTTTGGTGCACACGACATTGAGTTCGTCGCACACCGCTTGACTCCCAAAGGAATCAAACCGTTGAAAATGAAAGTTCGAGCCTTGCGCGAGTTCATTCGCCCAACGTCACTGCGAAAGCTCCATGAGTTTGTTGAGCTGCTCAACTTACACCGCCATTTTCTTTCCAATATCGCCCGAATTATTATACCACTCACCGAGCTTCTCAAGGCCACTAAAGCTACGTCCGCTCCACTGTCCTGGACGTTCGACGTGGAAGAGTCCTTCCAAGCTGCCAAAAACGCATTGGCAATTGCCACCCTGCTGGTGCATCCTCTACATGTTCCACCAATGCGTGTTATCATCGATGCATCTAGTGCGGCTGTCGGCGCTGTTTTACAACAGTTCCAGCGCAACTCCTGGTGCCACTCGCGGTTTTCTCCCAGAAGCAGAAGTCTGCAGAAACGCGCTACAGCACGTTCGGTTGCGAACTGCTTGCGGTATACTTGGGTGCTCGGCATTTTCGACACCCGCTGGAAAGAACAAGCTTTCACGTCCTCACGGATCACAAGCCTTTGACGTTCACTTTTCGCGGTAATCACAACATTTATACAACACGAGATATACGGCTCCGCAATTTCATCTCAAATATGCAGCGTACGAACCGAAAGATGAAGATAACATAGAGGCAATGAATGAAACCGTAACCAGGCTGATTTCAAAAGAAGCAGTTGAAGTATAAGGTAAGGCACCAGGGCAACTATTAGGTAATTAGCTCTCCTAAGCAACAAAGAACCTAATAAAAAACGACAAAGAATGAAAATTTCAATTCAAGAGACCAGATTGAATTCACTGAACTCTCAAAACTGATCAACAAGAAGAAACGGATATGCGAAATTATAACGTGGGAAATGTTGAGGAAGCAGTAAATTATGGACGCAGCATGTAATCAGTGAAAAGGAAACTTGGCATAGGACAAGGCAAGTTTTATGTGCTGAAACATAAGCAGGATATTATCATCGGCAATTTCGATTATATAGTAAAAGCAGCGGGATAATTCTATACTGGTCGGTACAGTACCCAGAGCAACCAAGCTACCTTCAATCGAAGTAGTGATGAACAGCATACAGAGGCTCTTTATATAACTAGCGATGAAGTTAGAAGAGGCTTGCAAGACATGAACCCCGGTGAAAAGCGGCCGGAGCAGAGGGTATAACCGTCGATTTAATCAAAGATGGAGTATATATCATGCTTGAAAAACTTAGGGCCTTTTATACGCAATGCCTCACGTCTTCAACTGTACCAGAACACTGCCTGAATGCTAACATTATATTAATCTATAAAAAAGGAGACGTTAAAGAACTGAAGAATTATAGGCCCAGTACCTTGCTTTCAGTATTACATAAAAGATTCTCCAAGATGATTTCCAATAGCATCAGGGCAATGCTTGACTTCAGTCAACCAAGAGAACAGGTTGGCACTCAAGAAGGGATATTTTACGATGGATCATATCCATATCATCAATGAGGTAATCAAGAAATCTGTGGAATACAATCAACCTCTCATATGACTTTCATAGATTATTAGAAGGCATTTGATTCAATAGAGATACCAGCAGTCATAGAGGCATCGCACAATCAAGTAGTAAAGGAGGCATGTATGAATATTGTTACGCGAACGAAGAATTAAGTACAGGAGACTATTTACAAGTATATTTACAAAAGATAGCTGCAGCGCTGGCCAGATCAGCCGATAGCTCGATAGCCCAGCGCAGTTCGTCTTCTTCGTCTAGGCGCCCGCGCGCCTCGTTCAAACAACCAAATACCACACGCGTGTAGCATAATACCCCGGCGGCAGAAGCGACGTCCCGGAGCGTCTAAATGTCATCACTGGGAGGGTGATACTGCTTCAGTCGTGTAACGTGCACGATATCACTGGACTGGAAAGCAGATGGGGCGTCAGGGGCGATCTCGTAGGTGACGGGAGTCACGGCACGAATCACTCGGTATGGGCCTGTGTAACGAGACAGCAGTTTTTCTGACAGGCCGACCTGACGTGACAGAGACCATAGAAGCACCAAAGAACCAGGCGGGAAGTGCACGTCGCGGTGTCTCTGGTCGTACAAACGCCGTTGACTCTCTTGGGAGTGCAGAAGGCGGCCACGGGCAATTTACCTTGCGTGGGCAGCGCGGGCGACGGCGTCAAGTGCATATTCACTGGTGGGTGCTGAGTGAACAGGGATGCTTGTGTCGAGGGGCTGTGCTGGTTCTCGGCCGAACAGAAGGAAAAATGGTGAATAACCGGCTGTGTCGTGGCTCGAGGAATTATACGCAAAGGTGACAAACGGTAGAGCGAGGTCCCAGTCAGTGTGGTCGGAAGACACATACTTCGCGAGCATGTCTGTGAGAGTGCGATTAAGACACTCCGTGAGGCCATTCGTTTGCGGATGGTATGACGTGGATAGCTTGTGCCTCGTGGCGCAGGACTGCAGGATGTCCGCGATAACTTTTGACAGGAATGTCCGGCCACGGTCTGTGAGAAGTTGTCGCGGAGCTCCACGTAATAAAATCACGTCGCGATAGGAAAGGAAAAGGCGATATAGAGCGGCTGCTTGGCCAGGGGCGATGTCCGGAGCGACCATGGGACGTAATGGGCCGTCGAGGTTCAAGGCATCCTGCGGGTTATCAGGATGATCTGGAGACGCGTCAGCTGCAAAAGCAGTGACGTGGTCGTCTGTCACTGACCGGAGCGTAGCCACCGCTATGCCTTCAGGTAACACTTGCTTCGTCAAGCCAAAATTGACAACGGGGAGACACATCCGATTAGCGGCAAGGGTAACGACGGAGTATGGCACAGAGATGTCGCGCGCCAGGAGGACATCACGAATAGGGGCGACGACATAGTCGCCATCAGGCACGGTTGCCGTTGAGGCCAATTCGACGAAGGTTAAGGCTTTTGGAGGTAACCGAACAAACGCTGTAGTGCATAGGGTGTGCGGTTGTTCGGGGCAAACGTCGGAAACAAGAGGAAGCTCGAGGCACAGCGTACCGGTGGAACAGTCGATGAGGGCAGAATGCGTCGTCAGATAGTCGAGCCCGAAGATTAGGTCATGAGGGCAACTGGTCAGCACGGAGAACAGGACGGGAAGTTGGCGGCCAGCAATTCCTACGCGAGCAGTGCACATACCACAGACGGCAACAGTGGCGCCATTGGCGACGCGTACGGCTCGAGTGACGGCAGCCGTGAGAACTTTTTTGAGGCGACGACATAGGTTAGCGCTCATTATGGACACTTGGGCTCCAGTATCAATTAATGCCGTCAACGGGACACCATCTATATCTACTTCAATTAGGTTAGTGTTCGTGAGGAGCGTCAACGGAGAATTTGGACAGGACGAACGTGATGCAGCACTACCTCCAAGAGCTGCATGGCCTAGTTTTCCGTCCGGGAGGGTCCATAATTGGTCGGCGACGACTAGCGGCGTGGCTGGGGCGACGGGGACCGACGGCGCTGAGGTGACGGCGAGCGAGTGGGACGACTGTCATCGACGGATACGTGAGAGCTAGAAGGCATACGGCGAGGCGAGTAGGGGCGAGGGTCGGCATATGGGCGAGGAGACGGGGAAAAGTAGCTCGAATACGGCGATGTCCAGGAGGTGCGGCAGTGGCGAGCGACGTGGCCAATGCGGTGGCAACGAAAGCAAATGGGCTTGTCGTCCGGAGTTCTCCACTCTGTAGGGTTGCGGTATCTGGGACGGGAATACAGATCGCTGCGAGGCGCAGCTGTCGGCACCAGTCGGGCGTCAGCTCGGGAGATGGAGCAGGCAGCAGGAAAACCGAGGTTGGCAAACTCTTGCCACACAACCTCCTGAGTGAGGGAGATCGCTGGGGCTGGTTGGTCAATGGAGGGGTCAAGTGGGCGCGGAAGGAACGTGGCAGGACTGGCAGCCTCGAGCTCGTGGCGAACAATACGCGTGACGGACTCATTGGAGGGGGGTGAAGCGGTAAGGGCGACGCAGGACGACGTCGCAGCCGTGTTAGGGAGCCGGGAGAACTGTGGAATGACGCGGCGGCTTTTGGCGAGCTCAAAGCGGCGGCATTCCTTGACAATGACGTCGATGGTAGACACATTGTTAAAGATCAACAAGTTGAACGCGTCGTCCGCGATCCCCTTGAGAACGTGGCCAACCTTGTCAACTTCGACCATGTTCTCGTCGACTTTCCGGCAAAGAGCTAGCACGTTTTGTATGTACGAGACATACGATTCAGTGGAAGACTGTACTCGTGTAGCAAGCTCTTTTCTTGCAGCCTCCTTCTGACCGGTCGGATTGCCAAAGAGGTGGCGGATCTTCTCCTTGAAAGCGTCCCAGCTAGAGATCTCCTCCTCGTGTGTCCGGAACCAGACACGAGGTGTTCCGCCTAAGTAGAAGAGGACATTAGCTAGCATTATGGTAGGGTCGCAGTGGTTGTTGCGGCTAACAAGCTCATACATGCGTAGCCAGTCATCAACGTCAACATTATCTTGGCCGGAGAATATGCCAGGATCGCGGGGAGTGGCAACCGTGACGTACGTTGTGGTTGGAGTTGCAGTAGTAGCAGCAGACGAGTTGTCGTCACCGGGAGCCATGGCGGAAAGCTGGACGGTGCAGCCGCTGCGGAGATCCGTGGTGAGGACGGGGAACGGCACGCTCCACCAAAATGTTACGCGAACGAAGAATTAAGTACAGGAGACTATTTACAAGTATATTTGCAAAAGATAGCTGCAGCGCTGGCTAGATCAGCCGATAGCTCGAGAGCCCAGCGCAGTTCGTCTTCTTCGTCTAGGCGCCCGCGCGCCTCGTTCAAACAACCAAATACCACACGCGTGTAGCAATATCATGGCAAACGTCTACAAAGATTCCACAGCTACCTTGGTTCTCCACAAGAAAAGTAGATTACCTATGAAAAAAGGGGTCAGACAAGGAGACACAATCTCTCCAATTATATTAACTGCATGCTTAGAAGTATACAAGGCTTAGGAATGAGGATCAACGGTGAATAGCTCGGCAACCTTCGGTTTGCAGATGACAGTGTCCTCTTCAGAAACACTGGGGAGGAATTACAACCAATGATTGAGCCCCTTAACCGAGAAAGTGTACGAGTGGGGCTGAAGATTAATACGCAGAACACAAAGATAGTGTTCATCAACCTGCCAAGATAACAAGAATTCAGGATCGCCAGTCAGCCTCTGGAGTCTGTAAAGTTGTACGTTTACCTAGGTCAATTACTCACAAGGGACCCTGACCATGATAAAGAAATTTACCGAAGAAAAAAATTTTTATGGCCCCAAATGACAGGGAAAATGCGGCGATACGCATGCCTCTGGACCGTCATTGCATATGGCCGCTCATTACCACAATTCGCGCGGCTCGTCGCACCACAAATCATGGCGGAGAATCTCTGCAATTGTGGCCCAGCGCAGCGTCACGCAACGTCAAAATGACGTTTACGAACCAGCCCTTCCTGTGACGCTCCTCACGGTATATTCCTTCAGCCAATCAACAAGCTGACATGCCGCCTATCTTGGAACGCCACCACATACTCGCGAAATTGCAGATGCATTGCACGGGATTCTGCACGCTACCGTACACTTTCTTTTTAAAGCGCTGAAGTCGCAATATAGGTGCCAAGCACCACAAAAAAGTATTATAGTCGGGTACAACTTAATAAGACAGGAGAGGCCCCGCCCAGATGACCGAAGCGCAGCAGCCGATTTCCTCCGCAACTAAAGCAATAGTCCCACTGACGTGACTCGCCCCGGCTTGAAACGCGGGCTGCCATATTCTCCGTCGGCAGGGACATCCGCCGTCCGGCTCATGACGCAATTCATTAGTCCGCGCCCATTGGTGGAGGCTCGTATGCATCCGCCTTTGAGGGGGCAAATGCCGCTGCCTTCTAAAGTTGTACCCGACTATAGTCGATAAAATTTGCAGCTCTACGTCACGTTTCGTCATTCTGATGAAAACGCAAAATTGCATTGTGCAAAACGTCTGTTTCCCGGCACAAATTTCAAAACACTTGACCTTTGGACAGCCAATGAGATAGCCAAGATGGTGGATAATGGCGGCCGTGCAGACGCCATGCGTGTCGAGAATAGAGTCCCTGGTGACCGTTCTAGGACGCGTTATCGCTATTTCGTGAAACGCAAGTGACTGAGCCCGACTGGATTGGCTGAGAAGCGGCTGAATGTCACCGATAGCGTTGTGCGCGCCACAGGTATCCGCTTGCGCAACGCAAGTGCCGGGGCTGCCATCTGTTGTTCACTTCGCTGCTTACTTGCACCGCGTAAGGTTAAAGTCCCTATAGGCACCGGGCGCGGGATGAATTTGGACCGGTGGCGCCTTCATGCGGCGGCGCCGCGAATGTAATGGCATGTGGCCGCCGGGCTGCGCGCAGCAGGCGCTGCCCTGAAACCAAGTCTGATCAAACATGTTGCGTTTTTGGGTGCACCAAAGGTTACTGAAACATGACTGAAGCTGGTTAGGCCATTCAATGTAACCGTTGTTCATCGCAGCATCGAGTTTTTCAGGCGGAAAGTCTGTATATGTGCCGTCTGTAGGCCACAGCGCGTTCAGTGCTCAGCAATTGAAACGCGATACTCGAATCGCATGGTCGCCAGTGCTTTTTGCACTGACTGTAAGCGCTGAGGACACCAAACTGATGCATTGTGGTCTAGAGTGAAAGCGAGAACCTTCGTAACGCATTATGACTGCATTTGGTCCCATCGCGCTCACCTATGGCACGAAAAGAAACAAAAAGACGGCGGCAGCCGCGCGCTGCCAGCGCTTCAATCGCTGGTCACTGTACATTTCCGACGCTGATTTGCTATGGTCTAGTTGTTCTAACGTTAATAAAAGAGCCGTTCATAGGCAAGAGCTTCGTGTCCCACTTGCCTGTCTTCGCCTCCGCAGTGTAACGGCTCCGGAGCTTGGGCACCGAAGGCGAACACTCAGATTTGTGGTCATTTTGCGTCTTATCAGTGTATCAGTCTTCCTTTTGATGTACATTTTCCTTCCTAGCAATTCCCAACTCTGGTTGCGTCCGGCACACGACTGTGCTGTGCATCGACGGCGAACGCCAACGCAGTGGCGTGTTTACACTCGCCGCCACCGACGGCTCCCGTCGCACTAAGCTATATGAAATGGGCCGTGACAGAAGATTGGGCTAGTTTATAAGCAATTAAGAATGGGTAAGCATTGCAAAGATAAAAGAGCTACAATGGACAGAGAGCGGGAACTTACTGACACATGTGCGATCGGCGAAGCCGCTCAAAAAACAGAATAACAAAGACGTATGTCTCCTTTTTTTCCTGTCCATAATTTTTGTGTCATTCGCATGTTTCCATGATTAAATACGCGGTAATGTTAAAGCGCAAAGCAAAATAACATCTGGAATATAACTGCTGGAGTTCCACGTCTTAGATGGCCGCGGTGAGCTCCGTTCGCGTGGTGCATTTGCATCGCAATTTGCGCTTGTTTTCTGCTTTATATACCACCTGATGCCACGAATGTGATCTGCCTCCTACAAGTGACGAACTTTCTCAAAAGCAGACACACAAAAATGCGTTTTCCGGTGCGTCAGCCCTTAAAACCCGCAGTGCCAAATCACTGGAAGCACTGAGCGCCTTCGTCCCGTCGTCTGCTTCATATGCCAGTGCTCTGACAGCTGCCGTTCGCGGCGCTGTTCGCCAGCATATCGCCGGTGCGCCGCTGGCGCCTTACGACGGCCGCTCAAAAAACAGAATCGGAAAAGTACCGCCTACTTTGAACAACGCCGCTTCTCTCTCTCCTGTATCTCCAATTGGACGATGATAGAGCCCGCTTTCACTTGTTTAATATATATATATATATATATATATATATATATATATATATATATTGTACTGAAGGCGATTGACCACGCTTCGATGTCTGGGAAAAGAAGACGACGATGAGTGTGGTTGTTGTTGACGCTCTAGCTCGCGCTCGCCGGTAACCAGACCTGCCTTTCGGATAGCCTTCTGTAACGCCACATCGAGGCCTGCTTCAAGACCACCACCCCCATATTAATATTTTTTTCAACCATGTCGAAAGTCACTCTGCGCAGCTGTCGTCACCGGAGGCGGCGGCGGCGTGCGCCCAGCCTGAAAGCCTCAACGGGGGCTTTCGAGGGGCGCCACCGTTGATTTTCTTTCGCAAGCAAAAAGTAAAGAAAAAAGAAAAAAAAACAAGCGTTTTAGGAGAGGAGACGGCGGAGGAGAGTGTAGATGGCGGTACTTTTACTATATAGGTGTAAGAATAAGGAGAGGTGCTGACACTCTCCCCCCAACGCGCGCGAAAGCGCCGCTCACTCGCGTCCAGATTATGTTCGGCTTGGTTGCAGCGGGTTCGGCGCCGTCGTAGAGGGCGCTGCGGTATGCGGTCCCTGCCTCGGCGGAAAGGCGCGTGCTTCGCTGTCTTTGTGCGCTTTGTGCTAGCATGTGCGGCCGTGCTGTTTTGAAGGCACACTTTTTGTTCACGCACCTTTCATCATCTTGTGCTTGTGTATTCTCGCCACGGGCCCTCGACCAAGGTGGAAGCGGCCTTCTGAGAGTTTGAAATGGGTAGAAAGTGCTTCGTCACGAACTGCAATTCTGGGTACCGAACTTGTGCGGAGCGTGTGCCTCTATTCAAAGCGCCGTCTGATAGCGGTCGTTTAGAGAAGGGGCGCCATGCAATTTCGAGGGCAGACAGAACTCTAATGCCTACCCGACCACGTCTGCGCCAAGCATTTTTCAGGCGATATGATATCGACGAGATATTACACGGAGCTCGATGGAAGGGTGCTACTTGACGCGCCAAAGAGGCCTGTTCTGTCTGCAAATGCAGTTCCCACTGTATTTCCAAACTATCCAAAGTACCTCACACGGTCAAGTGAACTACGAAAGCCGCCGAGGAAGAGAGAACCTCCTGCGCAAGCACGTAAGCGACGTCGGCCGAAACTCGACAACATCGATGCGACGCAACCTGCGCAAATTTTGCTGCATATATATATATATATATATATATATATATATAATGCTGCTGTTGTCTGTGAAGATCTGTACCTGATTTTTATAATTGTTCCATCTTAGCTAATTATTTTTTTACAATGCGCGTATGTTGTGTAATTAACGCTTACATGTTTTATTCCACATTTTTGCATTGTGGGAGTGCATGAAAGCGTAAGCTTCTGGAATGGTTATCTGCTGTTAAAATTATTGAGCTGCTTCATGCACATTTTTTTATTCTGGTGTCCTTGCAAATTAAAAAAAAGTCTGGCATTATTGTGTGGTGGGTATAAGTGTATTATTTGTGGACAAGGTATAGCATGCACTGCCAAATAAGCTTACATTCTCACATTCTCATATACACTTAAAAAAAGAAGAAAGTCACCTCTTAGATCCTGCAAGAGTCACTCGCTCCCCAAACAACGAAAGCCAAATGAATAATATACACAGTCTATGTTAAGTGGAATTGAAATAAAAAATATTTTCACAAGTAAACTGTATTAGTGATATTGTAATCCAAGATAAAACGCCTGCCTTTGTCCCACCTGATAAATTGTCTTTTGAAAGATTTCTTTACATAGCTATGTGCTTTCTCATCATAGCTTCTAGCCATGAACACCCACTTTGCTCTAGTGCGTTGCATATCGCAAGCTTGCGCCGTTTCATTTCTTAAATTATATCGCGCCCACACTGAATTCGCGTAACGATGCTTGAACGGTTTTCTGAGTTTGAATTTTCCGGTGCAGTCACTATTTTCTTCTGATCGAGGGGTAGCACGCGGGCTTACGCTTTCGTTTTTTTATGCTTGTATGCATGACTAGATCGGCCGCAACCAATTGTGCGCGCGAGCGCAATGTGAGTGGGCGTTGAGTGCTGCCCGATCGATCCGTGTTCACGTCATTCACGCCCTGCACATTATACGTTCATGTTAGCAAAGCATTCAGCCTGGTACACGTATCACCTTAATCTGAAACAACGAATTTCCTTCGCGCTTTGAGTTTTTCTGACGCCACTATGAACGAAAATTTAGCGGAGGCAGAGGAATGCCAAGCCGCCGGCGCCGTTAAGCTGGGACCGCTGGCCGCGGGGCCATCTATCTGTTCGCAGCAGAGCTACTCGGTGCGCCCGCGCGCGGCCGAACCTAATCTGGACGCTCGCTCGCGCGCAGTCTCAACAGCTAAATATTCTTCCACCGTGCTATATAGGGACTTAACGTGAGGCAACTTCAAGGCGCCGCCTTGGGTACATTTCTTTTTATAAATTAAAAAGCCGCGTTGTCATATTCTCTGATGATGGGAAAAGTCATTATTCTTGGTTATACCACGAACGCAGCAGTGACAAGTGCAAACATTTGCCGAAGATATCTTATGTTTAACCAATATTATTTCAAATAATATAGTTTTCAATAAAATGATTGACCAAAACACAAATGGCAACACCACCCGAGAGCGATGCAAATGCCATTGGCACGCGATATGAAAAAAAGAGCATGACCCCGAACGACGGGGAAATGAGGCGATACGCATGCCCCTCGTCCGCCATTGCATATGGCTGCTTATTATCATAATTCGCGCAGCTCGTCGCACCAAACATTATGGCGGAAAATCTCTGCAATGGCGACCCAGCGCATCGTCCCTCCAAGTCAGAATTACGTTTAGGGAAAGGCCGTAGCTTCATGTGACGCTCCTCACAGCATATTGTTTCATCCAATCAGCAAGCTAACATGGCGGCTATCTTGGACCGCCAGCCCATATTCGCAAAATTTCAGATGCATTGCAAGGGCTTCTGCACGCTACCGTCAACTTCCATTTTAAGGCACCAAAGTTGCAATATAAGTATCAAGAACCAGCAAAAAGTATTAGTCGATAAAGTTTGCAGCTACAGGTCACGTTTCGTTATTCTGATGAAAACTCAAAATTGCATTTTGCAAAACTTCCGCTTCCCGGCACAAATTTTAATACGCGTGACCTCACGGCAGCCAATCAGAGAGTTAACATGGTGGATAATGGCGGTCGTTCAGCGGCCATGCATGTCGAGAATAGAAGCCCAGGCCAATTGCATACGCTGGCGTATGCTGGCATACGCTGGCCTCCTCATCCGGTTATCTACTTTCCTTGCGCTAGCTCGGCTCTACTGAAACCATGTCCAGTTCTGCGTGCGCTTCGCCTCTTTTCAGTCAATTACATTCGAAAAAATGACTCGCCATCCTGGCCCTACAAAAGTGGATGGACCGCGAAACTGTTGAAAACCACCACTACAACTGCTGAGGGGGGTATGCAATGCTTGTGCTCGGCTTCTCTGGTGCGGAAACCCTACCGGCCCTGTATGTTACGCTGAGCCTCTTGAGCAAAAGCATTCGGGACCTCCCTGGCTTGGTGCTTGCGCTGAGCCTCTTGGGAACGAAGTTCATCAATTTTGGCAGCACGCTGCCGCTGGTCGTATTGAAGTTTATTTTGCCTTTGCCGCTACTCGTATTCACGCTGCTCCTCGGCAGTGCTAACTATGCGTTGCCTACCCATAGCGGTGCTGCAACGATGAAATCAGTTTCTAAGCTGGTTCTTCTTCAGCGAAAGCTGTATATGGCTAGGCGAAACGAAAAACCGTTCGTCCTATGTTTCGCTAAACGTCTCCATTGGCTGCGCGGTCAGTTACGTCGTTCTCTACGTCGCACCCAAGCGCGCGTGCCATTGGCAGCGCGTTAGTGACGCCGTTAGCGTCTCTCCGCGGCACGCTGAGCCAGGAGAGGAAAAAAACAATGCGAAAGCTTGCACTAGGCCGCGTCTCACCCGAGCGCGCGCGCCATTGGCAGCGCCGTTAGTGACGTCGTTAGCAAACGCGTTCCCGCCATCGCCACGTTGACGCTACTCTGCCCGCAACGCCGCTTCCTCGGCTCGTCGTTGTCGCATGCGTTCAATATCTCGAGTTAGCTCGTGGTTAGCAGCACTCGCCCACCAATGGCGCTTGCGTTCCACTAGCAATACAAACATGTAACCAATAATTGAGAAACGCTTCAACACAGCGTCGGGATTAACCCACTGCTTAACACCGGGGCCGCACGTTTTAGCTTCGCTGGTTAACCATCTGTACGGAGTGCATGGGCGGTGTTTTTTTATATAGGACAGGCTAGGTGACGTCACTCCCCACGTCGCAAACCGCCGTCTGCGCGGCAGCTTGCGCAACAGTAGACAGTTTTATATTAGCGTTTTTACGCTCCGCTTAGCGGCTGAGCGGAGCGGAAGCACGAATGCGCATGCGCCCTCCGCTTAGCCGCAAGCGGGTTAGCGGTGCGAGAAACACGGTCCGCTTACAAGCTGTCTAAGCGGAGCGCGGAGCGTTGCTGCCGTCTTTCGCTAGCGAGGGTGGTCGATGCGCGCGCCCTCTCTCGCGCGTGCATCGAATCACCTTGGATCGAGGCACTAGTCGTGTGAGCTCGAATAACTTGTGTAATAAACCTCCAACAGGTTCTTTAAGGAAATAAAGTAAACAGCACAGCTAACAAAAACGTCGCCAGCGCATTGGCGTCAGAAAGGACAAGAATGGATTCGAAATGCAACCTCGCTGGCTATCACGTGGCATTCACCAAGTCGACGCTTTATATTCCATTCGATAAAATGGACCGGTAACGCATTACAAGTACCTGTCTAGATACTTCATGAACAAATAAGTTATATATATTCACCGTACTTTGTAAAAGTGACAAAACGGTTTTTTGTTTTGTTTCACTATACGCTGAATTTGGCTAGAGGGCGCTGCAACTACGAAAGGTCTGCTCCGCTACGCTACGCGCATAACTAAAACGTGAAAATCACCCGCCGCTCCGCTCTGGCTCAGCGGGGCAACTAGGAGCGGAGCGGACCGTAAAGACGCTCAACTAAAACACTCTAGTAAATGCGCGAATACAGTCGGGTGTAACGCGGGCGCGCGTCACGCACCGCAGTTACGCTACGCCGGCGCAAAGTGGACGCCTCCACAGTCCAGCGTCACCGCGCAACCAGCGTAACTGACGTCGTTCGGCGCACGTTGCATGACAGGCGCGGGTATATATTGACCTTTTTCGCGGAGCAGTTTGTTCTAGGGAAACGATATGGTGCTTCCTGGGGCGCGCCGTCCGTCGCCTCAGCGACCACGCACGAATACGAAACCATCACCGCTTCTACCTTGCTTCTGTGCGATCAGCTGTCAGAAATGCAACTGAGTTATCGCTAACGAACCAATCATGCTGGATTGAAGACGTGTGCAGTAGTTGGCTTCAAAAATAGTAACTGGCATATTAGGGAATGTAAAGAATATATGTGGCCAAGTTCGCAGACCACTGCTGCAACTGTCCGTACGTGTTTCCCGCACTTAGCGATGTACGGCTTTTCTTGAGGGTACAAAAATTTGCTCCTGCGTTAGCATTGTATCGCTGACCTTCAAAGAATGGGGCTCAATCCCCGGAACGGCAGCAAGAGTGAGTACTGGTTGTTAAGCAATGATAAAGGGAGTAGCGTTGCCTCTTGACATAGTAGCTTTCGCGTACAGTATCTACACATATCTACCCTTAGTGGCACAGAAACTTACGCTCACTCTTCCGCCAACGTGTAAAGAATAAGTTAATAGGCGCACACTTGAGTATATGTGCACTATATATACGCACAATAAATGACGGTACTACACCAATAGCGCACGAATGGTCGAAGCTGAATGTTTCGTGACGGTCCACAAGAGTAAGCGAGTTACTAGCGATAATACATCTTTGCTACAAGGTATTACAATGTACAGAACAGCTACGTGTCAAGCCTTGTGCGCAGCTAGAACAAATTTAACGGAACTGTGCACAACCCCGAGCGATTTGGCAGAAAATAATCAGATAGTGACCGCACCGCGGAACTTCAGTGGGTTATAAATATGACAAGCCGATGCTTCAAAATATTTGACAAATAAAGAAGGAAGATCAAAACACACTAATCCTGATTCAATTCATGAGCAGAAAGTTTGGATAGCTTGGAATTCATATTTAACCCCGTTTTTAGAGCGAGAACCATATACGCTGCTCGCGCTGTTTGGACGTAGCTTTATCAGCTCCGAAAGTGCTTTTGCATGTTCTTTGATGCTGTCGCCAAATCTTAGTGTCCTCCAGCCAGTCACCGTCTACAATGTCTCCCGAAACAGAGGTTTGCTAAGCCGCACCGGCGTCATACACATCCATAATAAACACGGAGGAAACGGAGGCGTCACCACGTGATCAAACATGGCAGCGCCCACGGGATTGCCGCGAAAAGGGTCAATAGAGCATGTCCTATCTCATGCCGAAACCCCTAGACCAGAGTGCATCGCGAGCTAGTTTGGCTGATCAGCCTACAGTTCGCGTGCAATGAAGAGATTGCCTTTGGCAAGCGAAAATGCGGTCACTCTCCGCGCACTTGTGCGCATGCGCTGCGGCAACAGCTGTACGCTGTTGTGTCTGGCGGTCCTTCGGGACAAAAGGAGGCCGGTGCCGACTCAGACGCGCCAATCTGGAGCCCCTTTCTCACGGCCGAGAATTGTCACCTGGGACTGAGGGATTAGCAGTTGGTCTCCGGGCTATCTCATGCGTCGCTAAACGGCAGCGTCGCCCCTTCGGTGCGGTTCCGTGAATTACCAGCGCCGCCCGAACCACGATGAGGCACGGCGCCGATTGCGACGCGCCAAACTGGCGCCCTTTCGAGACAGCCATCGCCCTCCCTGGTTCCGCGAACTGACCGCTATGGAGAGGCGAATCTTGAAAGGGGCTAGTGTCTGGCAATCCCTGGGGAACGACATCAACGTTTGGTTCCCAAGGTGTCAACCACTGCCTGTGTTCGCGGGCGACCTAGCAAGATTGGAGGCGGAGCCCGGCGGGAAACGACGACACATCACGTGCGGGATATGGCCACCTGATCCAAATGCTGATTGGCTAAAAGAACTACAGTGTATTCCCTCGTCGAGTGAAAGAGGGAAACGGAAGGGATAAAACAGCGGGACTTGAGTGTTGTGAGAGAGGCTTGACCATGTAGAGACGTTCGACCATGGAGAACGCTCGGAGATGTAAACGGTACTACATGCAAAGATGTTAGCACGTAGACGTCTCCAATAGCACGGAGCCCTCCTTGTAAAATACCATGTACAGTGTATATAAAACAGTTTTATAATCTCCCTGGATAACTCGTCCTCTTCGCACCTGGCACGGCACCATACATGGAACCTTCGTGGACGCACGGACGTCGACTTTCGCAACAACGCCGTGGTGTGGAGGCCCACGATGAACGCGCCGTAAATTTTCGGCGATCTTCCGGCATAGCGTACACCAATCTACACGACTTCACAGGGCACTGCATGCCAGGCACAATGGCAACGCCGGACATATCCGAGCCCTAATCTTTACCGGGAAACGTATGCGGGGAGCGCTACGTGCATCGCATTGTTATCAGGAGCGCCTTATCATCAATGATGTTGTTTGGATGCTTGTTTTGTGCTTGTTCTTTATTGAACCGCATGCTTTGATGTATGTTGTATGCGGAATTCCAAAGAATATATGCACTTCTCACTTCAATCGCTGCAGGTTCTTTAAATCGCGGAAGCATTTTTTTTTTCATAAGGACGACGCCGAGGAAAGCCCAGACCAACTACAGGCTAGCAGCTTCGCTGTAAAACCTATGAAGATCGGCAATGATATGAGTGTTGAAAGCAAACAAAAGTGACCCCCTACAAACGAGGATAGCGTTTCATTGGGCTGTTAAAACAACTCGGTGAGTCACCCCCCGATGGTTACGTAAATTTGACATCAGTAGACTGGAATAAAAACAGATTGGAATACTGTTACGGTATAGGGCCCTGAGAACACATCTGCCGGAGAAAAGTAATATCACGCGTGTATATTGAAAACTGGCCAATGCCGCCTAGTCAGCGTAGCGAAATAATTTCTCACACTAATGCGTGCATTCTTGTTTCATTGAAAACAGCCTACGATGATGGGGCTCTACCCGGCACTTCTACTGAAACTCGATCAGCACCCACTACTGGAGAATTTTGACACGAGCAGCCTCAGAAACCTCACGTATGGCGGCTGCGTACTTAACACGGCGGTACTAAAGAGCATAACCAGAAAGCTCGGCTTGAAGACAATATCACAAGGTACATTTTTGATTACACCTTGAAACTATCTTTAGGTGATTACAAAGTATTCGAGTTTTTGACTGGTAATGCGAAGGAAAGGAATTGTATGGCCATAATAATTTTACGTGTACCCTACAGGAACAACGGCAGGACAGGGGTGTTGACGTTAACCCTTTAAATACCAACTGCACAAAAATTCGGACCTTGTAAAAAGCTTAGTTTCAGGTAGTGAACAAGTAGACAAACCACCGTGCGTCATTTTTTGTTTCAAATACGAGCGGATACATCACGAAAAACTCGCACAACCTAAAGTTTTTATAGCGAAACGGAAAATAGAAAACGACACTACTTTTGCTCGCCGGAAATGACGCGTGACTTAGAATGCTGGGTCTCTTCGGTTATCAGTCCCTGACAGTCCCATACTGCATGGGACTCCTATGCCGCATTAGATATTGCTCGGACAGCTTCAAAAGATCCACCCACTAGGACGAGACTTGTCAGATGCACGTCCGTGTTTTCACAGACCAGAAGTTCTGGACTCCATGCCCTCGGACTGTCGAAGCGGTCAGTAGATTTTTGCTCGGACAAGTGCAAGCAGCTAGTCGAAGACAGCTGTCTGAAAAGATGTGCGCGGCGTCTGCCGCCATGTAAAGAAAGATGCCGTGTGCTTTTGCGAACTTTGCGCATTCCAGACGGCCAATTTTGTGCACTCAGCTAACGTGTCTCTTATGAAGGCGCTTCGTGTTCGATTGCGCGAGCTTTTCATGAGCCATGAAATTCTGCAGCTTTAGTCTTCGTCTTTTCTTTTAACAGACAAGCACAACGATCTGGCGCACATGCTTGCTTTTCTTGATGCGCTTCGTGAAATCTGTCATGCCCATTGCTATACGTGTAGTAAAGAGGTGGGTTTTCCCTTTCAGGTGAGTGAAACTGGTGTGCGAGGAAGCATACGCTACTGCATATGTGTCTGTTTCTCGCCGAAAGCTGGGATGGTATACATTAGGAGCTTCGCCGATTGCTATTCAGATACGTCGAACTCGTTTGTTGCCAAGTTCGAGTGCTTGCTTTTTGACATGCAGGATTAGTAGACGGTGTACATGCGCTCTCTCCGAGACGCGCGTCGGGCCTTCCATAGACGGTCTGTCGAGCTTCAAGGATAGGGTGAGTCTATTCTCCCGGAAGCGGGGAAAATTTCTGACACAAAGTTCTCCCGACACTCACGTCCTATTGGCGCTCGAAAGTCACGGGACAAACTAACGCGAAGGTGTGCCAGGAAAAACTGCCTGCAGGTGTGCACGAGAGCCTGCAGGTGTGCCCTAAGCTAACCTAACCTAACCGTCCGAGAGCCAATCGGAGGTGAGTGCCGGCAGAAATTCGTTCCAGAAATTCTCCCGGCTGCTGGGAGAATAGATACTGCCTGAAGGATATCGGCGGGCGCTTTCTGCGTGAACAGTGACGGGGTGCGGTTGCGATTTTGCTTATGTTCGTTTGGGAATTCTGCTAAATTTCGCAGGCAATGAGCTAGCTTAAATACAGCGGTTAAGTGGCACGAAGAGCGAGAGCGCGATGTAAACTGCGCTTTGCGAGCACGTTCAATGCGCTTAGGCTAGACTATGCAAGCGTAACGTTTCCGTCGGCGACGTGGCCTCCGAGGCTGCACCATCTCAGAGCCCACGATAATGAATTCGCTGAGGGGTGGTTTTGTCTACGAGCAGCTACGAGCAGACGACGGCAGCTAGGAGAATGGCTACCGGTCACGGTGCTTTCGAGTAACACCTCGGACAGTCTCCGACAGCTGGATCACGTGACTGTGACGTGCCCTTCTGTCAGGACTAGCCAGACCGGAATCCGTGGACGGTTTGCGGATAGTCCGGAACTGCATAATTGTAGAAACCCACTGAGAACTAGCGTGGCTCCTCAGCTTGACCTTCGAAATGCGACGGCGCTCGCGGCTGGTCGTGTTGCGCTGAATAATCTATGAAGTGACGTGTTGGCACTTAGTCCGTATCCGCTAACCCCAGGGTGCACGCATCGTCTGTCCAGATGTTATTGAAATGCTACCTATAAGAACATTCGCCAATGGCCAGTGCTGAATCTTTGCCCGCATTACTTCAATACTACAGCCATGCAGAGCTAATTTAGCCCAAGTGACATTTCGTTGCAGTTGGCCTTTAGGGAGCACGAGCACGAAAAAAAAAATTAGCGTAGCTTGCACTGGAGGCACAATGCTAAAGATACAGCGGAGCTGATGGGCACTTAGCTAGTCCTGGCTTTTGGGCTAGGCTAACCACTACCAAGTCATCCCCAGCATTTTCAGAAATTTATTTATTATTGATCGGTTATCGATTAGCTATTGATTGGCTATCGATGAGCTATCCAAAGATATTGGTCAGGTATTTGGGCTAGGCTAAGCAATACGAAGTCATCCACAGCATTTTCAGGAATTTCTAGATTATTTATCGATTATCTATTGATTGGCTATCGATTGGCTATCGACGACTGACTAAACTTAAGCAGTCCCAGCCATGCTTAGCTAGACTTAGCAAGGATCAGCCTCGCTAGTTGACAGGGGTATGTGCCATTGCACTTGGACCCTTTTTGCACAACCGCCAGGATCGGCCCACATTTTCCTTTTATGCATCACGGACCTACGGCCAGCTTAAACAGCTCCGCTGTTAAAACAACTTTTTTTCTAATACCGTTCGGCTCTACTGAGCTCCAGACACGCAATTTGAATGAAGTAACTAGTTTTGTAACAGGTTTTTGTTAAAAGAATCTGGAAAACAAAGCGCTATACATAACGGAGGATTAACTCATTCACTCTTAAACGAAGCGCCCTTAACTGCATGGGAAATTGTTCCTTTTTGGGGCTCAATAAAACAACGAGATCTAAAATGTACTTATACATATTAGGCCCTCAAATCGTCCCAGTTTTTAAAGCCTAAGATTGTTCAAATGGAACAATACAACAGCAAGTTTCAGCAGGAAATACGTCGATGGAACACATAAGTGCATTTCTACCGTAAGACAGCCACTTTTTGTTGCTCATAACTCAGGTAATGCACCATTGCGCATTCCTGAGAGTGACATTGAAATGTTTATAAAATACAAACGAAGTGAGCCTCTTTTCAATGACAACACAAAAATAATATACAAATTACAACAGCTCTCGAGAAAGGAACTCCGCCAGATAATATCGTAGTCTGCGTAGCCGAATTAGAAAGTCATGTTAAATAACCTTAAAAACGTAAAACAAGCATAATTATATTTAAAAAATCGTCGTCCCTTTCACTCCGTGAAGATGATTAACCAGTGAAGCTGAAACGTGCGGTCCCGGTGTTTATCATTAGGTTAATCCCAACGGTTCATTAAAGTATTTAAAAGTTACATACACCTACGGCTGCGACAGAGAGAACGAAGTCACTGACGGTATACGCCCACAGTCCGCCGTTGTCGCTTGCATTCGATGTCTCCAGTTTGCTCAGCGGCCGTAGTTAGCAGCATTCGCCCGCCATTGCCGCTCTCGATTCTTCGAAATTGATTGCTTCAAAAGTAAATCTTTCCGTCACGTAAGACTATGAATGGCTCATACCCCCTTAAGCAATGGCTCATACCGCCGTAAATGTGGCCTTCCCATTACGACGACAGAAGAGAAGTGCAATTCTAAGCTGGAATAATGAGCGGCAATGCAGCCAGCTGCGGAAGAAAACAACGACACTCGAGGCAATGCTGATGATGGTAGCTTTTTTTACACAGGCGATTTCGCGTAGCCATATACGATTTCGCCTATATATTTAAAGCTTCGCTTTAAAAAGAAGTGTGTGGGTCTGTGTTAGCAGATTTAAATTGAGCACGTGATGTCGGGAAAGTGTTCGGTAATGCCATTACAGCGCCTGCGACCATAAGTCGTGATTACGTGTTAGTAACAGCACCGGGAAACAATCATCATGGTTTGTGTGGCTATGTAGCTGGCTCGTTTTATCCTTTCATTTGCTTCTCGATGTCGTGATCGAAAGCAAAATGAGAAATTTACGCTTTTTGTAAGTGGATCTGCGCTCTTAACTTTCGCCATGCCGATCGTGAATTTCCCGGTTCTTTTTCGCTACTTTTGTCGGGTTTATTTACAGCGAAGCTGTTTATGGCTAGGCTTCCGCGCATTTTTCGTGTGCGTGTGCAAAGATTTGGTCCGAACCTGGTGATGTTCAGAAAAGGTCCAAGCGCAATGACACATACCCCTGTGAACTCCGGGTGGTGGCCACCAGGACATGTAACGCGCCCTTGAACTACCATTGTCCCACCTGGGACCCAAAGAGGTCCCAGGAACAAGGGTGTCAACAGATACCACGATCTGATCTTAGCCCAAAAGGCCGACCTGCGTCGGCCATGTCTACGTTAGCACAGCCCTTTCTTTGTCGGCGTGCCAGCCGCTTGCGTGCCTAGTTTCCTGCCGCTCTACCAGGGAGACAACACCGTTGCGCCTGCATATAATATTAGGTGCCGTTCTCCAGTTTGAATATCACTTCTCTTTTTTCGTCGTAATGGGGATGCCACGCGCAGTGCGGTCTTGTGAGGACGATTGCATTGTCTTGTCTGTTCCTGGCGTCGCTCTTCGTAGGCGCGTTGTTCTCGGGAGTCCGGACTATATGCGGCCTCTCCATTCGGTGTCACCTCAGTGTTGGGTGCTAAACAGCTTCGACGGTCATCCACCTTCAGAGAATGGAATGGCTCTTGATTTTTTCCGCCTATTTGATTTGATTTCATTAGTTTATTTGTTCACATCCGGATGATGCGGGATAGCCTAGGCAAAAAGCGACCAATTCGCTTGAAGAAAACCTGAGCCCCCCTTGTACATAGCATACAGCAAATGCAAACGCTCAAATATTTCCAGACAACAAAAATGGGTACAGAACTACGATAAGCATACAAAAGAAGTTGTACAAAAATTCATTCTTACAGCACTGATCCTACAGACTTCATCAATAGGTCACTGCATATACCATATCCAATAACCTGAATTATATAAACACCTACATATACCCACATACACACACTTACACGTATATATATATATATATATATATATATATATATATATTACATTGACATACCTATATACTGGGCACTGAAGTTCGAAAATCACAGAAATAAAATATGGAGTGTAATGTCTGGTATAGTGCAATTTTCCACAACATTGTCGGTTCTTAGCGTGTTCAGAAGCCGTGGCAAAGTATAGCGGATCATTTGTCTACCAATATTCGTCCCACAAAATGGTATACACCAAAATTCTTGGTTTCTCAAAGTGTAACTGCCTATGTTAGCCTTTAGGTTAGAAATATCTATTAAGGTGTGCCAATTGTGATGCAGAAATTCTTTTGTATTTGGCAACTAAGTTCAAATAGTACAGTTTAAATGCTAGTATGATGTTAAAGCGTGTAAACAGTTTTTTTTTGTATGAGCATGATAATATACATTTGGAATGAGACGAATTGCTTTTTTCTGTAACAGATGTACCTTGCGAATGTTCCTATCTGTAGAGTTCCCCCAAACCAAAAAACAATAATTTATATTAGTCAAAAAGAGTGTGTTACAAAAAATTAGCTTGATTGGTTCAGGTTGAGTATAACGAAATTTCACAAGTGGCGCCGACAAATTTCGTTACTTGTGGCGAACATAGTCAAAGTGAGAATCCCAGATAATGTTTTTGTGGAAAATAACACCAAGAATTTTTATGGTGTCAACAAACTCGACAGCCGAACAGCCAAGATACAGTTTCAAATTTGTTGCGACTTGATTTTGACGGGAATGAAACAGAACAGCTTTTTATTTTCGCTGAATTTATAGTTAACGAATTCGACTCGCTCCATGTGTGTAATTTTTGCAGTGTTTCATTAACTCCAGGCCTCAGACTCTCTAGGTCTGTGCTCATAAAGAAGAGACTTGTGTCATCGGCATAGATCACGTAGTTGGGCATGTCGCTGATTGAGGTAATATCATTGATGGATAAAATGAACAAAAGTGGCCCCAAGATATACCTTGTAGAACACCTGTGGTTATTTTAACAAGGGAAGACACCGCTGATCCTATGGTTACACACTGGAAACGATCTTCTAAGTAGGACCTAAAAAAATGCAGAGAGGTGCCGCGAATTCGATCCTACAAGTAATCATTATCACATTTCGAAGTCATTTCAGCTCATCAAGTTTGCTGGTAAGCTGGCCTAGAGCATTCGTCGAGATTCGTAACTCCCGCAAACCTTTAACGGGAATAACCACAAAATCATAGAGCATTATGATTGCTTTGCGCAAGCTGCCGTTGTAAACAATAATGACGACTGAATTTCTGCCTTTCATTTTTGGTTATGCTATTTTTTTTTCAATTTAGACACCTCGCCATGACGTGCATGAAAGCATGTTCTACAAACTCTTTTTATATAAATGAGCCAGAGCTTCAAATGATTCCTGCAATGAGATTTCGCACTTGTTTTGAGCACGTCATACGCTTGCTTGCCCATGTTAACCTTAGCAAAGTTGTGGCAACCGACGTTTCACGTTCCAGTGTAAAGGTAGCACTCCTCATTATACGTTGCAAGAATGACACATGTATTCCGTGAGAAGGCATTTGTGAAAGTAGATGCAAAAGCTTTGGATGTTGATAATTTATTTTTTCCAGCTGTCCACCTTCAAGACACTTGTAGTGCTCTAGGCAGGAGATAAAGCTTCGTCAATGTAGCGGTCTTGGCTTGAGGCGAATAATTCGCTTGACTGTGTTTCTGTTTCATGGGTAAAGTTGGTGTAAAAAATGACTAGTAATGCGAAAACTGAGGTGAAGAAAAGCCGCAAATGGAAAGAGAGCCTTCTCAGTTTCTGTTTTCATACTTGCGTATGGGAGATCCTTACAAGCTCAATTGTTTTTGTTTTGTTGTTGTTTTTTTTTCTAAATAAAAGCATCTGTCAAAAAGATTCGCGGGGCGACTCCACTGACTGCATTTTCTATTTCAGTTTACGGCATGACTGAGCTGTCAAGCTGCATAGCATCCACAATACCGCTGCTTGATGAGAAAATGTGCGTTGGGAAGCCGCTGCCTTTCACGCAAGTAAAAGTGAGTGATCAGAAGAAATTCATTCAATAGAAACACATAGTGCGATTCCTGTGGGTAGAACTAAATCATTGTCCTCCCGAATAACGCAACATATCCTAGTTACTTCGTTTATAACCTCTTTTCAATCGAAGATTTCTTTGCCTCTTCCCCCGACTTTCCGAGCACTCCTATCGTATCTCACTTTAGCTATGGTCTTGCTCGCGCTGCGCCATCGGGTTTCTTGCAACAACACAAGGTGGCGCAAACGTGCTGTGCTTGCTTTCCTATGCGACAAAAATACAGGTGCCGGGCTGTGGAAGTCACATGCTGGCCTATGATAGTGTAAACTTTGAAGTCGTGCATAGCCTGAATAGAGAGCTTGGAGCTGACGTCTCTGCCGGCAGCCGTGGTGGTGAAGCACGCTGCGCCGCCGCGTCCGTATGTCAAACGTCCGAACACTTCTCTCCAGCAGCTGAACGCGCAAGAACAGTCCCCTTGCTGACTAGTCGTTGTCGAGGAAATGCTGTTTTTCGGTACACTTCTGCCACAATGCGATGTGCCATGAAAGGCAATGATAATGCTCAACCCTCTCAGAGACTATGAACAATGACGCACAACAATGACTCAAGGAAACACGTCTCCCTGCGTGTTTTGTGGACTACGTGGACAAACAGCAGTTGTGCACAGAAGGTAACGTTTAACATGAACTCGCCATTCCCGTATTGCCCAAACTCTGAAGAAATTACACATTCGCCGCCAACATCAGCGCTAATTAACGTCAATCAAAGCAAACAGCATACAAAGCTTCGCTTACATTGATTCCCACAGTGCGTGGGATCTTATTTTTTTCATGAATCAACTAATTATTTATGGGGTTTTATGTGTCAAAACCACCATATGATTATGAGGCACGTCGTAGAGGGGGATTCCGGATTAATTTGGACCACCTGGGGTTCTTTAACGTGCACCTAAATCTATGTAAACGGGTGTTTTCGCATTTCGCCCCCATCGAAATGCGGCCGCCGTGGCCTTTATTGAGGTCTTAAGGAACAGACTAAGTCATAGTTCATCAAGGAGCAATTTTAAGGCACTTGTGCTTGTTTCCACTTCTGCGCAAGCGAGGCGTGCGCTCGTGGCAGATGTAGATTTGTTCATTTGTCTTTTTTTTTCTTTGTGCGCGCGCATTTGGGATCTTTCTCTTCTTTAAGAAAGCGGAAATGGCAGACACCATCAGATCTATCCTTTCAGCACTTCTATAAAGGGCACCTAGACAACTCTGTTTCTTAGATTCCGATCGGAACGCTCACTGCCTTTGCAATGTTGCGATCCACTGCTATGGTGAGCATCCGAACAACCCCTGGCTGTTTCGGATGGGATCCTTTCCTTGCATTTACAAGGCAGCCGTGTGTTTGTCACCGAGTGCTCGCTGCATTACATCCGTGAAGGGTTCTCTCGTCATTGCACTGGCGCCGGGACAAAAGCCCCTTCTAACGAATGCAAAAAAAAAAAAACAGACAAAGCAGAATAGCAAAACTTATGAGCTTTGAACTTCATTTGTCATGTTTGCGTACACCTCCAGTCTGGCCACGTTACCAAGCATTGCTAACAGATGCAAAGGTTGGTTAATAGTTCTTAGCGTTAACAAGTGCACAGTGATGCGTGTACCTCCATGACAAATAACCTACATTTGCCAATTAGTAAGTAGTAACGCAACACTTTCTTTCCCTGTACTCCCGACTTTCCGGGTGCTGCTGTTGCTGACTTGTTTGCGCGCACCACTGGGTTTTTCCATCACCACCAGATGACGCTCGCCTCCGTCTCCACGCATCCATAAAGTCCCTATACCTCCGGAAAAGTGCCGCCATCCTTTGAACAACGTCGCTTCTCTCTCTCTCCTTTATCTACGATTGGACGATGATAGCGCGTGCTTTCATTCTTTATATATATATATATATATATATATATATATATATAATATCCGCCTCAGAGCCAGGTGCCTCTGCGCAGCCGCCGTCGCCGGTAGCGCCACCGTCGACTTGGTTTCGCAAGCAAAAAGTAAACAAAAAAGGCGGCAGATCCTACACCCTGTGACAATCGATGTTATGCGAAGCAGTGTGCGGGGAGCCTACCAAGTTAACGAAACGACCATGAGAGCAGCAAGACGTAAGCGCCTCCTTCATGACCTACATGACAGACAGGTCTTGACATTTATGTCATCAGTCCTCAAGAGTCCCTTTAGCTACGACTAAGAGACCTTCTGGCGAAGCCCTTAGTCATGCTCATGACTTTGACTTCGATCATCAACCTTTAGTATTTGCTTTCACTTAGGGCCCACGTCCGAACCCATTTGAGTGGCTTTGGGTGTTAATCTTTTTTTGCTGAGTCATTTTCATTTTTGCTGAGTCATGCTCGTGACTATGACTTCTACCATCATCATTTAGTGTTTACTTTACTTAGTGCCAACATCCGAACCCATTCCAGCGGTTTTTGAATGGTAATCCTTTTTCGCTGAGTCATTGTTATGTTTGCTGAGTCATGCTCATGGCCATGACTTTTACCAGCATCCTTTGGTGTTTCCTTCACTAAGTAGCCACGTTCGAAACCATTTCACGGGTTTTTGACTATTAATCTTTTTCGCTGGGTCATTTCACTTATGTTCTTCATACACTCCTGTCGTACTATGCCAATTTTGGTAGCTACCAAATTAACGAAATGACCATAAGAGAACGAAGACCTGGGTGGCTGTTTCATGACATACATGACATGCATGCTTTGACATTCGTGTCATGACATGTCCTTTATGTTCGCCATATACTCTTGTCATAGTATACCAATTTTGGTACATACCAAGTTAACGAAACGACCATGAGAGCACAAAGACGTAGGCGGCTAGATAGATAGATAGATAGATAGATAGATAGATAGATGCTGTCAAAGTTGCAAATGTTCGCCAAGAAATGCTTCCCATTTAAAAATGCCTGCGCTGCGTCAAATGCTACCTTCGGTCCCGTATCGCATTCGCACGTGGCTGCCGCTTTTTTGTTGAATATTTTTTTGCTTAAAACGATACGCCCCTTTTGTCATTTAACGTCCATCGCAGTCCCCGACAGCCTGTTCAATCGATCTCTGTGCGCGGAGCAGCCTTAGGTAATTCGTTGAACGCACATTTGAGCGCACTAAAAGCGCGGTGTTAGCCGGCAGTCACGTGGTATTTTTTAAATTTCGCACACTTTAAAGAAAGGCTGCAAAAACAATAAACAGGGCGGTTATCTTAGCCACAGATTAAATATTTCAATGTCTTTCAACGAGCGCTACAACTTTTGTATTGAATATTTTTCGCTAGTGTTAGTATCTGAAAAGTTAATTAAGCAATCTTTGTTATAACCCTGTTTGGTAAATTGAAAAAATATCATGACGTGCTCCATACGGCTCAGAACAATACTGCGAAAATTCGACATGCGTAACGCATATGTTTGTTTTAATAAAACTTGGCCAAGTTAGTTGAAACACCCTGTATATATTTCACAGTTCGTCACAGTCATCGCCATCAAAAAATTTTCTGCTACCGTCCTGCTAACAAGTTTCTGCGTAACTCGTGACAGGTGGCCGATCTGAACACTCGAAAAGCTCTTGGACCGTACCAGCGAGGGGAAGTATGCGTGAAGAATCCTTGCAGCCTTCAAGGGCTACCTCAATAAGCCCAAAGAAACGGCTGATGCCTACGAGGAGGGCTTCGTTCGCACAGGTGGGGTGTTTTTCTGCATGTGCGCGGTGACTGCCTGCTAGAACACTATTTTCACCAGATAATGAATTGCCCCCTGTCCCCATATTACACAAGAATTTTGCCTTAGTCAACTAAATATTCTTTAGACTCAGCTTCGATGGTTTTCCCAAGTACCCTCGCAGTGTGATGCCTCCGACTATGACGCAAATAAGAAGTCAGTAGCGGTTTCGTCGGGTCATTATCATTTTAAGTGAAAATAGTTTGCATTAGCAATTATTCAGAAGCCCTTGTCTGGGAATGCAGGCGACATGGGTTACTATTCGGACGACGGCAGCATTTTCCTGTGCGGTCGCCTGAAGGAGCTCATCAAGTGCATGGACAAGCAGGTGGCACCTGCCGAGATCGAAGAGGTGCTGGCCACCGACCCCGAAGTGCGGTGCGTGGCCGTGGCCGGGATTCCTCACCCAAAATACGGAGAGGCGGCTCGGGCATTCGTTGTTCCGAAGCGCCGCCCGGCAGGACCCGTCGAAGAGCAAAAGGAAACAGACAGGCTCAAGGATCTTGTGGCAGGTACGCTTTCAAAGCCGGGAAACGACAGTCATGCGCGAACAGGGCTCTTGATGAGGGCGCAGGGGAGGAGCGTAGCGGTCACATTCCCACGCGAGTATCTGTGTCACACAGCCTGCCGATGCACATGGTGTCCGATGCGCATAGTGTTTCAAATGATTCGATGATTGAATGTTCATAACATATCTCTAGCTGTCTGTTTCTGTCTCTGTTTCACGTTCATTATTCACTTATTGCGCATCTTAGTATAGTATTTCACCCATAATTACGTCAACCTTGTATTTAGTTGGCTGACCCATTCTTTTACTGACCAAAGGGCCAGGTAGGCCACTCCCGGATATAGTGCATTCTATGGTGCAGTTGGATAATTTTCGACTACATTGGCGCTAATTATGCCCTTGTCGTTAATTTTTACCGACACTGCGATTAATTGTCTTTTTTTGTGTGAACTGGCAAAACCGCCTTCCAGACACCATCGCCTCTTGCGAGCCCTGCTTTGTCCAAGCGAACTCGCTCCATTTCCAAAAGTGTGCTAGACGGCGGCTTTGCCTCAACAGGCCTATACAACAGTATAGTTATTATTTGGTTATTTTCGAATATATTGGCGCAAACTACACTCGTACCATTAAATTTAGTTACTCAGCGTCTAATCCTTGCTTCTTGTCTCATTCATACCGGCATTTTGATACATTTTGCGACTAGGTACGACGTTATAGAGGCGCGAAAGAGCTCTTTCTTTCTTTTTTGGAAGCGGTTACAAGAGACTCAGATCTCAGAAACGCCAAACCCGTGTTAAGTCAGCAAAGAAGAGCTTGTCTTCAAAGAAAAATGTGCTCTGTGACTGCCCTTGATGTTGGAAAATGAAATTACGTAAAAATGCTTATCGGACGCTTCACGAAGTCTTTAAAAAAGGCACAGTTTCTTCCAAAAGGCGAAGCATCGATTGCGATAGCAAATTTGTGGACTGCTATACGAAGTAAGGATGGTAGTTTTATCGGCCGTTGAAAGTTGTAAACATTGACATACTAACTAAATGTACAAGCATCGTATCGCGCGCGCACAACCAAACACGAACAGATCTCACTGGATGACCGCGGAAACGCGCTGTAAAAACGCTGGAGTGGGGAAGCGCGGCCGCAGAAGAGAGTGAATTGACCTTCGTGCTGAGTTGATCTCGCATCAACTCGGCGATCGAAGCCGCGAAAATACAGCGCGCGGCGGACTGTGGTCCGACGCAGATGGCTTTAAAGATCCAGCGGACCGGCTGAGCGCCCGCAGTACTACGCCCCCCCCCCCCTCCCTGCCATCCCCCCAGAGCCTTGCGCAGCCAGGCGGGGGCGCGCGTTCCGCCGGGGTGCAACGCGAGTACAGTGAGCCGCGATGGCCGGCTCACTCTCGCACGCTTTCACTCGCACACAGCACACAGCGTGGGGCCACGATTTTATCGCCCTTGGACTTCATACAGAACCTCACGGTGAGGGCGACGACGGCGATGCCGACGGCAGAAATGTGGCTGGTGTGTCCATATAGTTGATGTCGCAATAATACTCAATGACACAGTATTAAGATAAGCCCTGCTTATAAATACTTGGTTTACGAAACTCCGTGTCTGCGAATCACATAGTAGGTGCGTATTCTCAAAGAACGTTTCTTGCCGTTATTTCATTTGTTTTGTAGTGGAGAGGAAAGGCCAGCACTGCAGCCACATCGCTAGTCGTCCGGGAGGCGCGAGCTCGAGATTGCCTGAGCAGCTCTGGTTGAGACACGCTGCCAACGCTGCCTGCTGCTCTTTTCTCCTGTGTTCATATTAGAGTTTATTTTATTTTTATATGAGCCTACTGAGGGTGGGATGGCGATTCGTTGAATATATAGCGTCTCAAATCTACAAGGGCATAGCTTCAGGCTTAGCAAATCGCCGAGGCACTTTATCTGCAGTCACCTCGCGTAATCCAGCGCGCGCTGTTCCGCACGCTTGCTCAATCATGCAAAGGGCACCGAGAGCTGGGCCACAAAAAATACAGTATTGCCCTAAGCTAACTAAGACAGATATATTTCCTCCGGTGAAACAGAAACATTGCACATAATCCTGGTTCTGGGACGGCGCGGGAGGCGAAGAGGCTCCCGCGCCTAGGGTTAAAACACAGAAAGAGCACTGCTAGTCCGTCGCTGCGGGGGGATGGCTCCCCGCGACACGCCGCTAAGGGAAAACCGTCCTCGCAACTAATGGGCCAGCTCGTGAGAACATAGGGCCAACTCGGTCGGCTTGAGCCTCCGTTAATGGCGGCACGGTATAGTACGACCACGCACGAGCACTAGGCACCGCTCTTCGACTTGGAGTTCGTAAAGAGAGCGACACAAGGAACGCGGTCGCGGTAAGTGCACGGCACCGTAGACGAGCTCCAATCTCAGCGATGCCTAAGCGAAGGGGCCGGCGAACGAGAATAAAACTTGGAGGACGCTTAAGCTTCAGCTTTAAGAGAGCAACGCGATAGCATTTGAGATCCCTGACATGCTTCTCACGCTTCCCGGCAACTGCAACTTACGTATGTAACCGTAATGTTTACCGGGAAGTGCTGGCGGTGAACGTTATGCACGGAGTCGAGCTTTCTGGTAGAAACGCAGCCTCTTGCGTGGGCCGATCTTCTGTTATTGTGTCGTACTTTTTTATATTTCAGGGTGAGAAGATTTAACATAAAATGTTTGTGCTGTCGGCGATTTGTTTCAAATACATATGTGGGGGTTCATTCTTAAAATTCCGCGGAATAAGTTTGCCAAGGATGTAAGACAAGGTACATGCAATTTTGGTGATAGAATAACTCGTGTCGTATAGAATATTGTTGCACGCACGCGTGAGTGAGAAGAACGATGACCGGTGAACGTGCTTGTGGTCCCGGGTTGGAATAGAAGAGGACGACGCTGAGTTGATTAACCAGCTAGCCGCTCTTGCGCTCACCTTCACGACCTACAATAAACGGCCCCCTTCATCTGTAAGGGTGATAAACAGTCTCCTTCGCGCGTACCAGAGTGGTGGAGGTGCTGAGTAAGCATTCACAATAATGGAATCGTCAGTGCTGCAGCTTCGTCGAAGCCGTCGACTTGCCGGCCTTCCGCCATCTGCCGTGACCGTCTTCGACATGCCTGAAGAAGGAGCCGCTCCGAGGGCAGCGCCTAGCAGTCCACTGCAATACTACCCAGTTCCACCCACCTTCGGAGGAAAAGCGGGAGAAGATGCTGATGAGTGGCTCGTTCATTACAAACGAGTGAGCAATCCAATGGGTCGGATTCAATCGCCCAGCTCACCAATGTGGTGTTCTCTCTGACCGACACCGCACTCGTGTGGTACGAGAACCACGAGTACACGCTTACGACGTGGGAACTTTTTGTTGAAAACCTCAAGGCGTGTTTTGGGGACTCAGTCGCCAAAAAGAAGCGTGCTGAGCAGACATTGTCTCAACGGGCACAGCTACCAGGTGAGACATGCACCACGTATATTGAAGAAGTTTTAAAGCACTGCAAGGTGGTCAGTGCTCGCATGTCAAAAGAAGATAATGTAGGACATTTGCTGAAAGGAGTGGCTGAGGACGTGTACAACTTTCTCCTCGGTAAAAAAAAGCCTAAGTTCTGTGTTCGACGTCATTCGGCATTGCAGAATCTTGGAAACGCTCTAGATGCGTCGGATTACGCCAAAGTTTGGTCGGTTGGCAAACGTTACGACGGTTGCCAGTGTGAACACGAGCCCTTGCCTCGACCTTCCCTCGACCATCCGGCAAATTGTCCGCGAGGAACTTTCCCGCCGCGAAGAGATGTCATGTCCAACAGCTAACCACCATGGCCTGTACACGTCGCGTGAGGCTATGACTGCGCCACATTCGGCCTTTTGGCAACCGATGGTTAGCGCAGCAGCGGTAGAGTACAGCGCAGCTCCGCAATCTCGGATGACAACACGCTCTCCGACTCCGCGCTATGACCGACGCGCTCAGCACACGCCTTCTCGACGCCCGATGTATCGTCATGACACATGCCATAAACCAACCCACTACACTAGGGAAAATGACAATGTTCGGTTCATCGACGAACAACCAAGGTTTCCACCTCCCCCGGTGTGTTAATCTTGCGGTGGCCTGGGTCATATATCGCGGTTTTGCAACCAGCGTATGACCACGTGGTATGGCCAGCCCTCAGAGTTTTCATGGCACTCCGAACGGCCCCATGATGTCCCGTGGCCAGCACACGCATCGTCTGGCGACGAGTCTTGGCCGCGCAGCTCCCGGAATTGCTCCTCGGCATCTGACAGGAGTTTGACGCCCCCACCGCGTCCTTGACCTTCCCGTTCTCCCTCACCGATGCGTCGCATCACGTCCCCTTCGTCACCGGAAAACTAGCTAGCGCGGCCGATGGAGGTGAGGTTGCTGGAGATGTGCTACTGACAGAAATACATCCTGTATTGATGCTGAAAGACAAAGTGTGCGTTTTGTGAATAATGTGTCTGCGGTGGATCTGGTGGACACAGGCGAAACAATTTCGGTTATGAGTGTCTCTTTTAAAGACGTGTTAGGGCGAAAGGGCATGTTCAAATGAGACGAAGCTTCAAAGTTCTGTGGAGTGAGCGGCGAGCCGTTGCGAACTATTGGTGTGTGTAGTGCTGACGTGTTTTTGGGACGCCATGTTATTACGACAGAGTTTGTGATTATTCCTCGGTCGACCCATGGTGTTATTCTTGGCATGGACTTCTTGCGGGAGTTTGGTGCCACTGTTGACTGCCGCACAGAGAAGGTATTCAAAAGTGGTAGGATGCCGTCAGCACTCCTTGAAAACCCTGTTGATCACGAAACCACACTGTGTGTTTGTGGCAATACGGTCGTACCTGCATCATCTACCATTTGTGTTCCCGTTGGCTGTTGCGGCGCCAATTCTGACAGCTTCGATGCTACCGTAGAACTGATGCACATGAATTGTATGAAGAAGAATGTGTTGGTTCCACATTGTGTGGTGTTGATCAAAGACGGACGCGCTGGCTTGTGGATCGTAAGCCGTTCTACGGAGCCCGTGATACCACCAGATGGCTTGAAATTAGCCTTTGTCCGGGAACACGCGTAATTATCGGTGGCTGAACTTACAAAAGTACAAGGAAAATCTGATGGCGACAGTTCGGAAACGGCCCTTTTGTCCATGATAAATAAATCGCTCAGCACGATTGAACGCCGAACGTTAGTGGGTGTGCTTTCGAAGCACGTCTCGGTATTCGACTTCGCGCAGACAGACAAAATACCTACAATCCCCGCGTCACGAACCCGCCATACCATCAACATGGGTTCGGCAAATCCGATAAGACAAAAGCCATATCGCGTTTCACGATCAGAGTGCCAGATTATCAACGACCAAGTGCATGAAATGATGAAAAAAGGAGTCTTACAAGAGTCAATAGGGCAATTTTAGCTAACGGGACGCCATCGCTGGCTACGACGCCGACATCGGATATTCTGCGACACGGGGCCTTTAGTGCTCTCGTGTTAAAATGTGTACGCACCTGGTGCAGTCAAAAAGAGATCTCTCTCTGCGCTCGCTATGGTGCCGTTACCGGAATATGCGAACCGCCAGAGCAACCGGTCAGTGAAAAAATACCCGTGGACCCTTCCGGGGTGGAAGGATAGATATGAGTGACAGCCCGGCTATCGCTCCGTCTCATCGGGGATGAAAAAAAAATGGAGGAGGCTTAAGCTTCGCCTTTAAGAGTGGAACGCGATAGCGTTATCGGGCCCCGTTAGCATCGCATTTTTCTTTTTGAGTAGCCTTCACTGCAACACAGAAAATGGGAAAGCGAGCTTACAAAGACCAAGCTTACGCCGATCCCCTTAGAGTCAGCTTCACATTGAAACAGAAATGAATTCCTGGGAAGACGTTTTTCCTGGGGCTATATAAGTCATCCTATATTAAATTTGAAGGCCCTAGGACCATTTTTTATTATTTTATTAATTGTTTGCTATTGCCCCGATGCGCGCGCTTGTCCAAAATGCATTAAGCAGGCTAATTCCGAATTTGACCTGCCGAGGAGGCTAGCGCCATCTGGATAGGATTTTCGCAAGTAACCTACCAGAGCGCGCCGCTGTTGGTACGGTAGAAATGCTGAAAAAGGGGTTTGTGTTTAAGTTTCCTCGTAACAAAATTATGTTTTCTCGTACATTCAAATTACAATGCGACGCCACCATGTCATTAGGTTGTGATTAAGTGGTACTTGACCATTTCTCTAAGGAATAACTGTGAGAAATTTCATTTTTGTTCACTAACACCTTGCGCCACGCGGAGGGCCTGCGCGGTCGGGGTGATTCCTTTTGCACATTCATTCGCATTCCCTTCGCACAAGCACTTCTTTATTGTTTAATGGCTTGCTCCGCGCCGTTGGCGATCCGCAGTAGCTGTACTTACGGGACGTTTTAACGGCGAAACTAATTGCTTGAGCTTTATCCAGATCTGGTGGCGTAGATTTCCTTCGACCCGAAGCACTTGTGGCAAACTATCGCTGTAAAGTTTACACACGCAGTCCGGCGCGCGCAGAAAATCGTGCTTCGACATTGCAGCGAAACCGAGGACCACGCGCTGTCCCCCGGCTCGTCAAAATTTTTTTGCTGCAAATGTGGTTCTAAATGTTTTGCCACAACCGGCGCCGCAGCGCTGTGGTTTTGTACTGTCAGCGCTTGAAGTATGCGCTTCGCTTGTCTGTTTAAAATGGCCAAACCTGGTGAGGCGCCATTCAAAGCGCAATAGACGCCGAAACGCTGCCAAGACGTGCATCTTGCTACTTTGATTACACCTGGGGCGGTATTCTGTAAGAGTCTACCTAGTGGACTGTCCATTTGGCCATGTCGGCGACCATTGATTCGCTGCTGCTTGACGTGCAGGAAGGTGGCAGCCAGTCTCCTTCCTGCACGTCAAGCAGCAGCGAATCAACGGTCGCCGAAATGGCGAAATGGACAGTCCACTAGGTAGACTCTTACAGAATAACGCCCCAGGTCGAGCTCACTACGCTAACTACTGGCAGCAAAAGCCGTCAGACACGGTCCGTTGACATCAGATATTAGCATCGCCAGTAATTTCAACCATTAATTCACAGCCCCCCGCCAACCCCAACAATTAACATTCTGGAAAATATACCAGTGTGTCCAAAAAAGGAGTAACACTTCCCCAGTGCAGCATTTTGTCACATAGCTAGTAGTCACGGTGTAAGAAGAACAGGTGATCCGACGGAAGCGCGCGGCGTGTCTCACTAATGTTGGGATGCCGCTAGGTGGCGCACGCGACTAGGAGGCTGGGCGTCGGGGGCATGGGGGCCGGGGGCAAACATACCCTGAGGGCGCGGGTTTCAGCTGTTTCAGCCTGCGTTTTCAGAGCGCCTGTTAGTGTTAACGCTATCATATTGAGGTTATTATCTTAATTTCCCAAAAGCTTAAAGAGTTATTTGAGAGTGTCGCTAGGCTTGCTGCATTTTTAAATCAAAAGCGTATATTTCGCTCAAAGCGGCGCTAACAGTCCGTGTTTTTGTTGGAGCAGCTGACAATTCATTTTGCAAGTTACGTTCCGATGACGAGTTGCTATCTGTCGTCACTATACGCTACGTCCCAGTTTTCATTTCTCATGCGAAAAGAGTGCGTAGGGGAGTGCCGCGTGCAATGTCCTCCTGAGTGTATATATAAGCGCTTTGGCGTAATGCGGTGAACTGTGCTATCATTGTTCTGTAGACTCAAACGAAAATTTAGTTTGCGTGTTTCCCATACAGGCTCCGTGCATAGTATTGGGTCCATAAAGCACCAATTTAAAGGCTGTTTGTTTCTTACGAAGCATGCGGCACCTTGCATGCGTATATCCTTATACGCATGCTCCTTAATAAAATATTCATGATAGAAGACGCCGATCGTTTTTCTTGATCTTTTTATTCAAAATTACGAGGAAGCAGAAAAACAAATGAAAGCAACTTTCAAACCAACAGAAAGGAAGTCCATCGATGTAGAATATACATACTCAGCTGTGACATTATTCCTGGCGAAACGTATTTTCAAAGACCGTGTTGAAGTTGATGCTGTAGGTGTTACCATCAGGTGATGCTGCACTGAAGTCCTGAATTTTGTAAGGTTTTGTAGACTGCTGAGCTGCTATGGCTAACGTTTCCTTGTCCACACGAGAAGTTTCTTGAGCTCTTGTCTCTTGCGTCACATATACTTTTACCTGCGGTTCTTGTAGTTCACTGCCTTCAGGTTTTGATTTGAGCTTGCCGTCAGCTGGAGTCTGTTCTGTGTTGGCTTCGCTATTCTGGTTATGGCCGTCTTCTATTGGCACGTCAGTTGCTAGCTCAATGCAGTAACTCGTGATTCACTACATTTGGCTTTGTTTCTTCTTTTTCGCTTGTGCTTTCTGCCTATTGCGCTTTCTTTCGGGAGCGCTTCGCAGGCGTCAGTTGTCACGGAACACAGTTCTTTGAAAGTGTAGTGTGAAGTAGCCGGAAAATGAGTCGGCACAGCATCTCTAGCTAGATAAGCTCTTCGGGTTGTGCTGGCTAAAACAACTCCGTTGTGCATTGCCGTTCGTGTTTTTGACACGTACATTGGGTCGAAGTGCTTTTTGCACACGTAGTCCCCTGGTCGCAGGACTCGGTTTTCATTTGTATAGCATCCCGCCATGCTTGCACTCGACTCGTCTCTTTAGGGACACTGAACATACATACTTTGTCTTTGCACGAGTCATATCCACTCTTGCAGTTTGGAACGAAACACCTCTTGCCCATAGTCAGGCTAGATCCGTCGCCGCCAGGCAACGTCGCGGCTCAAACGGCAAATCTCCCTTCCCTTTCTTGCGACTAAACGGATTCGTCCTTTTCCATTATGTATACCACGGGAACACTTTATTAAGCGCTTACAGAGAACAAGGGTGACTGATTGCTCAACGGTAAAACAAACGTTGCAAAATATTAAGAAAAGATAACTTGTCGTCTGCCCGCACCACTTTTCTGCGACTGCTTCCAGGCGTCGTCAAACGCCGTCTGCTAGATCCAGCGACGCGACCGCGATGCCGGAGACATTATCGTCTGTTTCGGTGCCTGAGGGATTTCAATTAGTATAGTGGCACACAGAAAGAGTTAAACAATTTGTTTTAGTTATTTTAAAGGCGCTTTACGTACAGTTACAATTATTTACACGTTCGAATTTCCCGCTTTTTCAGCCTCCTAACGTGTGCTGCCGTGCAGCGGTGCAGACGTGAAACTCCACCATTAGTGAGACGCGCTGCGCAGCAGCGGTCGCCGTGTCGTCGGATCACCTGTTCTTCTTACACCGTGCTAGTAGTTAATGATGGAAACATTTTACTTCAATTTTCGTTTCAGTACGGAATAGAACTAACACCTCTCTTGTGGTAGTTCAAAACAGTATGTAGTGTGCCTGCTGTAACGGTTCTAGGATTTTCCCATAAAAAGTATGCCACTTACGTTCTCCCTGCGTACGCAGAACGCGTAAAAATGTCGACTATTAATAGCGCTATGAGTGTAGCGTTTTCATGTCCACTTATAGCGCTAAGGAACGAGAAATATATAGCTTCAATGACTCCACTGCAAGCGACCTTGCCTGTTAGAGTATTTCTTTAATCAGCCAGCGATCATTCATCTGATGTTTGCGTGCTTTCTTTCAGCGCACCTGTCTTTCCATAAGCGGCTGCACGGAGGGGTAGAATTCTTAGAAGGCATACCGCAGACAGAAATCGGCAAACATCCACGCACTTCCCTGAGAGAGGCGTACATGCAGCGGCAAAAGAACCTTACAGGCAACCAAGGTGGACTGAAACGAGATGAAGTTTTCATTCCACACTACTGATTTCCGCAAGCCACAGCAGCCTGAAGACGCTCTTCTGATTGCTCGCTTCTGGATGGTGCGATTCGTCTCGTCAATAGCGCTAATACATACCCAGGGAACAGCCTTTGCAATTAAAGAAATCGCTTAGCAAACTGGATGTTTGTATTCCGGTCAACCACCCCGCTTTTCACATCTCATTTTGCTCTTTCTCGCACACTTTTACTTAGTTGAACCGTGCTTATTCTCCCCTGTTGTGCCACACATCTTCGAGCATTTATCGCGGTTCCTTTAGCTTCCCGCATGCTGCTGTTGCCCTGCCCATATGCCAGGGGAAGATCTTCGCTGATAGGCGTAAATTTTCAGCAGCACGATTACGCCGCTGCCGAAAATATACACCATCAGTGAAGTATAATACACCTGCACACTGCAGCCTCAGCTGTGTGTTTGTCTGGTTGAGCTCTGCACTCACAGGTGGCTACACCGTGCATGCCACTCACGTTTGCCGCCCCACTCACCCGCTATGCCTGTGTTTAGCGGAACACGGGACACGCCAAAGGTCTCCTGGATAAAAGCGTTGGATTTCGATGATGAGTATCTTGAATAAGGTGCACTTTTTAGGACTGCGTTAAACGGGCGGTGTTATAAAATGTTCCGGCCTCCAAATGTCCCATATATGTAAACAACTTGTCCATGGTTATAATAAAGTTATTCAATTAACTTTAAATGGACAAGCATTTCTATGCTTACCCAACGACGAAAACCGTCCGTCCGTCCCGTAAGACCATCGCTTTCAAAATAGAGCCCGCAGCAGTGAGCAAATTCACCTTCGTGCTGCCTCTCGCTTCAACTCGAACTAGACGGCGAGAACACAGCCAAAATAACGCTCACGAAGCTTTCAGCACTCGCCGCATAGTGTACCCCAATCGCAAATTGCTTTCAAGAGAGAGTCCTGCGCGTCTCTCACCAACGCGAGCTAAGTGGCGAGAACACAGAGCATACGAAGCTATCAGCAGTCGGCGCTCTCTGTCCCCATCGCAGATCGCTTTCAAGATACGGCCCGCGCGGCCGCGCTAGACATAGCCGCTGCCGAAGTACGCTTGATCACGGTTCATAATGTTTCGACGCGGATAGATAAGGCGCTAAAGGGCGATAACGGCTTTTGATCGGACGCAATACAGACACTAGAGCTGCCTTGCGACTCACTCGCCCGGCTACACAGCCATGGCGCGGTACAATAAATTCTCATTGAAGCTGATTGATGTCACGCGAGAATGCGCATTTTAATAAATGCGAAGCATTTCTTGCCGGCGGCTCTGTCCGTCTCTCCCGCGTCCCACACCCGCACAGCGCATGCGCGTCCCCTCCCCTCTCTCTCCTCTCCTACGCTCCCCCCTTTCTCTCCTCTAGGAATCCTCTAGGGAGCGGCGCCCGCGTGCCACACCAGCACAGCCCATGCGCGTCCCCTTCCCCTCTCTCTCCTCTCCTACGCTCCCCCCTTTCTCTCCTCTAGAAATCCGGAGCGGCGCGCACGACAGGTGGTGCGACAGCTGCATACTCCACTGGGGACGTCATGGTAGTTCCGCGGTATGAAAATGACGGAGTGCGCGCGCATTATTCTCTCTCCTGTGCAGCGCCGCGATGAGCGCTCGGGTCACTGCCGCGAAACCATCTCCCGCTCAAGCTAACCATCTCCTCCCTGCTTCGCATCCACACATGGTTCCCTTTAGCGGGAGATGGAGTAATTTTTTTTCTTCATGCGCTCATTTAACAACCCTAAAATAAAACAGTTACGTTTATAAATATTTAAGCGTTTTGAAACACTGTCAATAACGAAGTACAGCCAAGCGCCTTTATAACGACGCGCTCGGGACCTACAAAATCCTTTCTTTTTAGAGGTTAGTTTGTTGGAGAGATTTTGTACTGTGCCATTCACAATAGACTAGGCTAATCACGTTCAACAAAAGAAAGCTTTTATTTATCATGAATGTAAGAGGGACGGAGAAAAATAAGATGCTAAATTTCTTGGCTGCACTTTGTTTTCATGAATGAGCGACAGCAGCCAACCTTAGCGCTCGAGTTTCAAACCATGCTCCGCGGCAAAATGGAGAAACTGTGCAAAGTAAACCGGCAGATCGTCGAGTGCCGTTATCACATACCGCGCCGTCAATTTTCTTATTCGTTTACAGGATCTTCATCACTGTTGTCTTCGTTGACATACGCGTCTTTTTCCGCTTTAGGTGACCTTGAAGACGCCGTTGGTCGTCAGTTACGATTACATCACCAACTGCGACTGTATTTGTCAGCCTTCGCACCCGCAGATGCGTACAACACGCAGCGTATGACTGCATTAATTCCTGGAGTAGTGCAGCAGGACTGCTTCTTATATCGGCAAACTTGTCAAGTCCGTGGCTAGCATCGCCAAGTAATTGCGCACTAACGCGGAGCGCACCTCGGTGACGTCTGCTAATGCCAATGGCGGCACCGCTACGTGGCGGTCGTTGTAAAGCATCAAATCAGCCGACGGGAATGCCTACATTCTTTCGTTGTACGTGCAAATTCGTTGTAGCGGTCTTCGTTATGGAGATGTTCACAATACATGCATACGAAATGTATACACTTTAAGCCAAAAATGCTGAAAATGAGAGTAACTGCAGCTTTTAGTCCTCACGACTAACATTTAGTCCCCAGAACGGCCAACTGGAAGAAGATGGCTGACATCTCCAAAATCGAAGGACTAAGTGTTTAGTCTCCGGTTTGAAAGGGAGCAACGGAAGGACGAACGGCAACGCTTGCTCTCGTCATGCAACCGTTGCTCTCCTACAGAACGTCGCATGCATGCTGCATCCTGCACGCGCCCACATGTCTATTCACGAGCATCCGCTGATCTATGTCGATGCGTGTCGAAACTTCAGCGATAAAACGTAATAGTCTACCAACCAGTAGCTGTGTCCGATTCTCTCGTGACATAGCCATTTCCCTAGCGACGTCATCAGTTGCCCTATGGACTCGGTATGGGTAAGACCCATGTCGCTCACTCCGAAGAGGAAGAGCGCGCCTCGAGGAGCGCCGGCGCACTCAACAGCGCCAATGGATGCGAAAGCGACGAGAAGCCGATACGCGCAGCGGCCCAACGTGCTGAGGCCGATGGTGCAAGGTGGTGCGAATCTAGCCGCCTAAACTCGCTTTCACTTGCACATACAGAATACGGCGTGCGGCGATGCAACGAAGTTATGTGTTGTGTCTTTCCAACCATTTAACATAACCACAAAATTAAAACAATTTTAGATATAATGAAGCAAAACCAACAGCCTCGCTGGTCTTCGATCTTCACATAGTGGAAGGGCTCCGATGTCTTTTTTTTTTTGGGGGGGGGGATCGGGGGGAGGCTAATAATACAGATTATTAGTCAATCATGTCGAGTACAATTTACAGGCAAATCGCAGTGGTACATAGTTTGCTAAAAGTGTTCATTTAAAAGCAATTCTGGGGTTTATGCGACAACCACGATCGAGGCACACTGCAGAGATCGTTTCGACAATTTCTGAGCCTACAGCTGATGTTAACGACAGCAGGAAGTTATCTAAAACGAAGTGACGGCGCAGGCAGTCAAAATCATTCAACTCGCGCCCCAGCGACGGCTTTCAAAGAATAACGTAACCCGATCTCTAAGGCCATGCTTTTGCGGGCTGCAGACCACGGAAGCAATCCAAAACAGAAAATACGTCATAGAATTTATTTCTACGATAAACTATAGCGTAAAATCTGGACTGTTCGGTGGTTTGTTCTGCCTCGCAACATATATACGTAGCTGGGCGTAACACGGCACAGAGCATGAGTTTACTGTTTAATATTGTTGGCATCACGGAGGCCACTACAACCTCACAAGTATGCAGGTGGCACTGTTGTTTTTCCCCAGTCTTCAAGATGGCGGTCGTCTGTGCGAGTGTAACTGTGCTCCTACGATTTGTTTGCTTGATCGTGTGTTTCTGTGTTTGCTGTAATGAAACGGTTAGTAGCGTGTACAAAAGTGCCAGAAGATACCTCGTGTCTCGCTGCGAACTCGCCGTATGCGTGGCGCGCCAGGCAAATGTGGACCAAGGATTTTTATGTCGTGGCCTTTGTCTGCTGGTCGTGGAAAGTTGGGTGGACATCGAAAAGAAATAATGCGTATTGTTAGCGTGCCTCAGCTCGTCCACTACGCAGCGACATCTATGATGGGAGTAATGTCGTCGACGCAGCACCGGCAACTTGGAGAGCGTCGTGCCATTGAAAAGGTAAGCAGTCGACCTTGCTAAGTACACGTGTGTTGTGCGTGCTCCTCGTGTGTGCATAGCGTACCTTGCGAACGTAGGAAATAGAACTTCTGCGACAACAGTGAAACCTATGCTTGTGCATGCTGCGTGCTGTTTGTCAGAATTTAGTTACGCAAATTTATTGCTGTGATGTGAAATTGAATGTCCTGATAAGCGTTTTCTTCCGATGAGAAAGATTACGTTCGGAAATAATCGTGTTCACCTGTGCGTGCACTTCCGCTTTTCTGCTGAAGTGGCATAATAACGACTCATCTGTCTCTCCACCGATTAGTACGGCAATTACGTTTTTTCGCTTATAAACTCTTCGACGATGTAAGTAATCTATGCTTACCAGGTTTTCGGTTTACGAGCAGTTTAAGGAGAAAACGAAAATGTAAGCATTCACAGCTTGCTACTAGTACAGCTCTCTTTTCAAAACAAGGGGTGTTGCCATAACTTTGACGTAACTAAACATGGCTGGGGAAAGTTGTTTAAACTAAGTCATGAAAGCGAACTCTTGTATGTAAACAAACATTTCTTGTATGTGCTGCTGCGTGCATGTTAAAAATTTTACTTTGATGAAGGGGTCCTTATTATCATGACATTCTTCAGTGACTCGACCTTGTGATCCGTTGCCACCCTGCACTAGTCCAGACATGTTTTCGTGACTGTTTTTATGTGCATCTTACATGTGTTCACAATATGACAGTTCTATTGTGCCAATCAATGCTATAAGTTAACACAGCACTCATTTTGCAGTGGTAAGACCGTGACCCTATAGCAGTGTCCACATAATGGCAGGGAAATGCAGGGATCCCGCAGTCATGGCTACAGCAGCACAGGATGTAATCTGGATGTCATGTCAGGTATGTATGAAGTGTACGTGTACCAGAAACTACGATCTCAGTATGATTTGTGTAAAACCTTATCGACATATTACTCAACTCAGCTTACTAAATAAGCTAAATAGTTATGCAACGTTATTAACTTGTGCTTATTTGTGTTCATAACAGTATGCAGACATTATCGTGTTCTATATAAAAGTAAACCTAACATGTTCTGATGTTTAGCATTTTTTTTTCTCGCTTCAGTCACTTGACTGCAAGTTCAATTTTATTTTCGCTTTGCACACAGTATATTACACTCCTTATTTTAGGTTTTATTGTTTTGAAACTGTTCCTTATGATGTAGCTTTTATTTCTGTATTTTTTCTCTGTGTATGCCACACAAATGTGCAGTTTTTGTGCATGTTAGAGTTCGAACTGTAGTGTGCCAACTATGTCACAGGTCTAAGTGTGCAGCGTGCTTACCTTTGCTTACCATTGTTACTTTAACATTGCTATTTACAATAATTTCTGTCTTGTTCTCAGATTAACTGCCACTGGCAAATACACATATGATGAGCTTAAATTTCTTGAAATGAAATGTGAAGGTGTAGCCTTGCGACAGCTGAAGTATGGCAGCAATGTCGAAGCTAACTTGCACCAACTATTAGTACAGTATGCCAACAGATACCCATCCCTGTATTTGTGCATTTTCTGAGAACCAGCCGTGTCCACTAGATGAAATTTGTAGCGTCCTTTTGAGTTTGCCGGTCAGTTCATGTAACTTTTCAGGACAAAATTCACACTGTGAGAGAAGGCAGACCATTACTAATGGGGCTGGCGCACACGTCTGTTTATTTATGCGGTATGCCTTACTGATTTCACGTGTCAGTTTTCCACTGTAGGTGAAAAATAGGTGACGATCGTGTAATCTGGCCAGAAGTCCTATCGCTGCAATGCACGGCCAAGACGGATGAGCATACTGGTCTTTTGAGCCAGATATGGTTGATATCTTAAGTACATACTTAGGCATTGGCCAGTCTGCACTATGTGCATTTGACCACATGTGAAAGGAGTACAATACACTGCCTCGCACACACACGACACAAATTTAGTGGTACCTTTAACCAAGCAAGCCTCGCTTGCTTGCCTGCTCGCCTTTCACAGTTCACTTACGGACTGTCGTGCATATCCTGTCTACATTATTTCTTTCTCGTTATATATATGTGCATAGCAGTCCACAAGCGAATTGAGAAAGACATCCAGGCAAGGGAGGCTTGCTTAGTTAAAGATACCACAAAACATGTCTTGTATTTGTCAGGGGTTGTGTGGTCTATTCCTTTGATCATGTGTATATTTGGTCAGATTTGCATGGGGCAGACTGGCCGGTGCCTCAACATGTGCCTGGGAGAGCACCAACATAGGTGTGACATAGTGGACATACGCCAACATAGGCATGACATAGTGGACTTGAAATGCATGAGAACTATGCCGATAACTCATGCAAATATTCTATAACCGCTGGCACTTAAATTTCTCAGGGTTGCATTGGGTTGCCCGTACACCAGCACTCCTATGCTTGTTTCCACGTCAGATAGAAGATTTTCCAATTTCCGCTAGCAATCCACAGACACTGCTGCTCTTTGTTGAGTGGAAACCAATACAGCCAAAGTAGTTCACAACACGGATGATTGATTTTTTGAACAAAGTGCAGCTGTATGCAATAACCAGTAAATGTATCTTTACTTTTAGCTATGGTGACACTGACGATGTGGCATGTCCTGTGTTAGTGCTTTTGCTGTTGTCGTTGCCATAATAAGTTATCTCTGTTTTTATTGGAGTTTGTTCTGTTAGTTCTGAAAAGGCAACTCTGTTTATGTTGGTTCTACTAACAGCATCTTGTACTCTTTGACATCTGTTTTGGCTAGCACAAATGAGTCGACTTAAATTCACAAAGCTCTCTATGTGCAAGCCTTCATAACAGCACTTCTTGACTGGCCAGCACCCTAGTTTCTGCATCCTGTTTCATGGGTGGACCGATCCCCCTGGTTGACCAATCACCACTTTTACAAATTCTTGCGTACGAACGCTTTCTGAATCTGCTGTCGGGTTCCTTGTGCACCGCCTTACTGTTTCAAAACATTGAAGTGTTATGTTATTACAAAAATTGGCAGCATCAGAAATGTTTGTATTCTCGTTGTGTGGCTTCTTTCCCAGCTCCTCGGCCATCAAAATTGCTGGTCTCTCAAACCGACCGTCATACTGAATGCGCTGCGTTGCCATAATGCTGCGAATGAAGGGAGTCGAACCACAAAAGGTCATAGGGTATTACAGCACCGTAACCAGTCACAAGCACAGCGAAAACAGCGCCGATTCCAACCAAAAACAAGTTAGCACTTCGGTCGACTTGTTCATGATTGGATCAAGCCGTAAGGTTACAGGTTGCCAACGTAACGCAAGAAATCGTGGGATTTAGTAGATTTGTTTTAAATGGTTAATTTTGTTGTTATTCGAATGAACACAAGGGTCACGGTTCAAGCAAAGAAACTTATGAAAGAGTCCACTCGTGTTACAATCGAATAAATACCGTAATGTTTGAATAATTTCATCTACCTTCCTTGCAAGCAGTGCAGGTTCGTGCCGCCGAGATTATTCAGGCGGTCTGTACCTGTTTTTTGTGCAAGACATCGTCACTGCCTATATTCATAAGTTTTTTTTTATTATACGATGCCCCGATTATAGAGCAGTTTTGTGTGGGCCACTCAAAGCCTTTTAATCGGGATTCCACTGTAATTGCAATGTAAATTGTCTTTCAATGCCTGTGTTCATGTATGAGGTCTTTCAATCGGGGTGTAGGGTGTTCATGCCTAATTTGTGAAAACTTTTCGTTTCAGACCGGAAGCTTACAGCTTCAGATTGTGCGCTTGACTGTCAAGCCTTGTGAAGGACAGGATGGACGCTTTTATTTTCCCTTACGTAAGATTATATGTAACTTGCATGCTGATAATAGTCCTGTTGCATGGACCACTCATCTACAGCGTGCCTCATAATCATGTGTTGGCTTTGACACAACCCTATCATTTATTTTTGCAGCACCCGGAGGCGTCGCATCATATGCCTACGGTGAAATACGAGGGCACTAGCCAGCTGCAAGCAAGAGCCCTCCATGTACAGCTCGAATCGATGAAGATTGACGAAGATGACCTTGTCTCTGGCCTCGCCAGGCAGATTACCCTTTACTGGATATTCGACATTGTTTTTGCGCCAAAGGCACAAAGAACATTTGACGATATGCCGCATGGTCGGTGTTAACAGTGGTGTGCGGCCAACTCCGCTTGTGCGCGTGTCACACATGTTGCTACTGCATAAAAAAATAAAGTGTTCTATTGTTTAATATTTCTTCATATTATATGTTACAAGCACCCAAGCAGCTCTTGTTCTGTGTCTGAAAAACATGTTCGAGATAAAAAAAGTCATCCCAGCCCAAGCAGCTCTGCTCATGTCTTGGCCCTCTGAAAAGCATGTTCGAGGCAAAAAATTCACCCTTTAAGGAGTAACTACAGATATGGAGTACTAAACAGTTCATCCCCTGAGGAGTAACTGGAAGGATGAGCAGTTGGTCCTCGGAGTGTAACTGCAAGGACCAACATTTAGTCCTCGGCGAGCAGCTAGTGGGACTAACATTTAATCTTTGGGGAGCAACTGGGGAGACTAACATTTCATCCTCCAGGGAGTAACTGGATGGACCAAAAGTTTATATCCAAGGGAGTAACTGCTAGGGGACTAACAGTTCGTCCCCTTGCCCTAGTAGTAGTAGTAGTAGTAGTAGTAGTAGTAGTAGTAGTAGTAGTAGTAAACGTCTATTGCATGAAAGGGTTGAGTGGGTGGGGCCCTCAGTCCAGGGCTCCACTGGCCTTAGCAGCTCGCCGGGCTTGGTCGAGGAGAGCCAGTTGGCTCTCCCGTTCCGTGCTAGCATGCAAGCCAGGTCTCACACTGCCTGCTTCTGGGCAAATACCCCTTGCCGTTGGTCCCTAAAGGGAATAATGGTTGTGGCAACGCAGTTAGTCCATCAAAGGACTAACCCCTATACCCCCGTTAGTCTCTTTTGGCTTAGAGTGTAGGAATTCAGCCTGGACATAACATTTTGTTATACAGGCGATTTTATTGGAGAGGCGTTTGTTGTAGAGGCGTTCGACTGAAACGATGTCTGTCAAAGCTTCCTTGAGTAAACCAAGTGAGCGAAGCCTCGCGTACGTCTCTTGTAGATGCAAATTGTCATTCCTCTAGAGCCGCAGCAGGCGCAAGACGTGTGGACGCGATTCTCCGCGCGTCGGCAAGCGTACGCGTGGTGTGGCCTTAGCACAGCGTCTGGAAGCGCTGGCTGCCACGAGGGAAGAATGGCATCTACGGGCACGCTCCTGCTTTTATGGGCAACCTTAGAGTTTTTTGCAACAATGACTGGATGGAACTCCGGCGCTAATGTCCCCGGGAGCTGGAACTACATCGCGGCTCATTTGGGATTGGAAGGACGGACGGTTCATGCCTATGCTCTAATTTTGTGCGCTCTTTTGCAACTTCACAAAATTATATTTAACAAAGCAGCGCCTTAATATTACAACAAGTTGCATTGATTGTGGACTTGCAGATTTTAATTATTTTATTATCGTGTTAAGAAAACTATGATTTCTTGGAAATTTATAAAGGCAAAGCTAAATAAAACGCTCTCACAGAAAGAAACAAGGCCAAATACGTACTGCAACGTGCCTGGTATTGGGCGAAGAATTCCGTGCAATAAATAAGAGAAACCAAACAACAGACTCCCTTTGGCCACTTTATAATCAAAAGGCGTCACCCGGGACATGACAGTTAACCTAAAGACACATAAAGGGGCGCCCATCTGACTGGCCTGGAAACCCAACAATGACAACGTAGTTTATAGGAGGAGTTACTGTTCAAGGCACGAAGGGCGAAAACTCATATCGGAGGGCTACGTGAGTTCACGATAAAGAAAGAATCGTCCATCTAGGGCGCGACATTCATTAGCTCACTTAACAGAGAAGTAGTAAGAAGGACGGTGCACATGGATAACTGAAGAACCTTTAAGTGTACCTGCTGGGCGCACAAGCAGGTGCGAACGGTGGTTTACGATTAAGCATTAGTGAGAAATGAGATAACGTTGCCCATCGGCTTGCAATAGAGATGGCATAAAAATGAGCAGGTACAGACAGTGCAGAGAGGGAGAGGGAACACCACTGAAGCCTTCAGCTATAGGACCTTTGATGCGAAGAGGAACTGGGCTACGCGGAAGCCCGCCGTCTTACCTGGAACACTCGAAGACCGCTTGACTGTCCGCTCAGCAGAAATCAAACGATACTTAAACTGCCGCGAAGCTTCCGTAGAACCCCAGATGTAGCAGCCGCGGTAGCTTAATCGCTATGGCGTAAACGTTCCTGAACTGGGGTTTGATCGCGCTTTTAACACGGTCTGCGGGAGGTGCATTTCGATGGGGTCGAAAGGCGAAAACGGCCATGTATAACGTGCATTTGGTGTACGTAAAAGAACCCCGGTGGTCAAAATTAACCCGGAGTCCCCCACTACGGCGCGCCTCATAATCGGGTTGTAGTTTCGCCACGTAAAACCACAGAATTCAACTTTAAGCTGAACCGATATGTCAAGTGAATAGCTGCCTGTTGCAACCGTCACAGCTACGTGTCACGAAGACAACTACTGTTAAATAAATAAAAACTTTGACGTCACACCTGGAACTGTAAGCGGTGTTCTATATTTAAATATCACATCGCAGATATTCTTAGATAGTCAAATTAAAAATATGTAATTTGCACCAAAACGCGCACTGTTATTTTTGCGTTTTAAGCTTGCTGCTCACTTTAACTTCCACGCAAGCTAGTCGTAAACCTGTTTCTATGTAATCCTTATCATTTTGAGGGAGCAGGATATTTATAAATGGAAACAGCGTAAGAGAGGTATTCCATAGCAGTAGAATTTTATTAGTCAAAAAGTATGCATCCTATACGTATATCAGGTATAGCGCTTTCTGAGAGTGAAGCAATGAACAAATTACATATTGTTGCACACGTGACCATGAGGCAGATGCGAAATGGGAGAAGAGTAAACTTTGTAGTAAAATTACTGTCACATGCACGAGTATAGTGGCATTTGTTGAACATCACATTTATGATCAAGTCAGTTGGGTGAACGCATTAGAATGCATCACGGCGAGGCATTAGATAGTGATTATGATTATTGCTGGTTGCACCATCTTTAAACAGGAGTGGCGACGAAGAGTTATCTAACCTGCTTTAGCTAATTAGGTTTTTCTATATCTACTGCAATTAAGCATGCTTCTATCTCAACTTTATCTTGCAAAGTTGTATCAGACTTGGTAGAGTTTAGAGTTTCAATGGACCACTCACACTTCGGTTCACCGAGTATGGTTGCGCGATTTAAGAAGCAACGATGCAGCGTGGAGGAGCCGCCACTAAGGCACAAATAAAGAATTTGGCGATGGCAGCACCACCACGTCACGACAGTTTCGCGTCGCCTTTGATGACGATGTCGAGTCAAACTTTTCAGGAATTGGTCTGTTTATTTCTTTGGTTGAAAAATCGCACGAGAAAAACTATTTTTCTTCACATTTTTTGCTGGTTCAGGATTGCTGATTGCATTTGTTTCGACAGATGGCGCCACCACACTGCGCATAGCGAAGCAACCTACAATAGGTGACGTCTCAGCGCTTGCAATAGAATATTTCTGTTGATTGAGTAAAAATCACACAATTATCATAGCTCAGAGGCGTTTACTTCATACTAAATTAGCACTCGAGTGCCCAGACAAAATGGGTCGACCATGCACTCATAGCTGGTGACCTGACGAGCTTGGCTCCTGCAAGTGTGATGTGTGGCTTTCCCTCAGTACTTTCCCCCTGGCTCATTCTAACCGCGAAATGGTGGATCTCCGCACACCTCTACTGCCTCTCAGAGCATGAAGGTTAACGCCAAGATCCATTAGGGAGCCTACATTCAAGCGCTGTTTTATGGTGGGTAACTTGGCGAGCAGCCATTTCGGACCCCAATCTCGCTATAAGTCAGACCGCATCCTGTTTTTATTCTTTTTCTTCTGACGCTCTAACATGTACCCAGGTTGGCACGTAATTTGTTTAATTTCTTCAAGTTAGTATTACAGCAATGCGCACAGGAAATCTCCGTACACTTTCAGTATATACGTTGCCATTTCCTTTTATAATCCAGCATCAAATTTAGTTTTTTTTTCAATTGTATTTTAATGGAAAATGTTGCGCTACAATTATAGAGCGTAGTGACGAGCTCTCAGTAGCATTATGTCACATCAAGAATGTGAACTGCATTAAGCACTCTCGTTGCCCTCCACTTGTACGTAGTAATACAAAGTGTATCCAGCATATCAATAAAGCTAGTATATTTTCTCACAAAGCGTGTTTTTCGAAGTGTGCGTTAATTTTTTAAATTTAATTGTGGGGTTTTACGTGCCAAAACCACGATCTGATTATGAGGCACGCCATAGTGGGGGACTCCGGAAATTTGGACCACCTGGGTTTCTTTAAAGTGCACCTAAATCTAAGTACACGGGTGTTTTCACATTTCGCCCCCATCGAAATGCGGCCGCCGTGGCCGGGATTCTATCCCGCGACCTCGTGCTCAGCAGCCCAACACCTTAACCACTGAGGAACCACGGCGGGTGAAGTGTGCGTTAATAAAGACTATGCTACTAGGCTGTTGACTTACAACGTAAATGTGTCGTATGCTGCGCTCACATGCAATATGTCTTTGGCAGCTGAGGCCAAAGTTTACGGGGAAAAATGGCTTACTCTCACAGCATGCAACGTTGCCTGCCTGACTGGTCTTTGGTAATATTACCGCCCACACCGTATAATTAGATGGGAAGTAGTCACCCGCAAAATTGGTGGCGGCGGCAAGTACCCGAACAAAGGCTGTTACCACCATAAAACAAAACTCGCATTTACGCTCCCTCAGATATACCAAGAATCAGCGCAACTAGCGGAATCGAGATGGAAATCGGCGCTGTTTCTATATTCTCGCGAAAAACATATTTCTTGCGTAGTTAATTCCCTTTCCCCGTGGCGATCTTTCGCTAGCTAGCAAATGTTCTAATTTTAAATTCGCAGGGTCTCTTACGTTAACCGTAAGGCGACATGAAGGCAAAAGCCCAAGTGCCGATGCATTAAAGACAGACACATGACGTACACATCCCCCTTAATTTGCTTAGTTTACTTCGCTTAGTTTACCCTCTTAATTCGCTTACTCATCCTCTTAATTCGCTTAGTCATGCCCCTCAATTCGCTCAGTATACATCGCTTAGTCATCCATCCTAATTCGCTTCATTCATCGTCTTAATACGATGAGTCATACTCTTGATTCGCTTGCTCCTCCTCTTAATTCGATTAGTCTAATTTGCATAGTCGTTCTCCTAAATCGCTCATTAGTCCTCTTCAATTGCTCAGTCATCCTCTTGAACAACTTAACATCAACATTAATTCTATAGCCTTTAACTCGCCCGAGTCATCCCCTTATTTCGATTAGTCATCCACTTAATTCGCTTTATCATCCATCTGAATTCACTTACCGCCGTATTCAAGAACGCAACTTAAGTTGAAGCCATGCTTGACCAGATCTGAGTGACTCCTGGCGCGAACGTGCCCAGGACGCTCATTGCGTTTCCTCCGGCGCGTTCAAGACAGGCGTAATTTAAATCAAGACAATCATGGGCTTCAACATAACTTGCGTCCTTGAATATGGGCCTTAGTCACGCACTTAATTCGCTTTAGATTATCATCTATCTTAATTCGCTTTATCATCCATCTTAACTCCACTATCTTTAACTCGCCTGAGGGATTTTTGTACGGTAGTTGACGCGTTTTCGCTCAAGGACTTTAAAGGTCGACTGAACGATGAGACATATAAGGCTTTCGCCTAAGTAAGGAAGGCCCATCAAAAATCAAAGCCCCCTTCTTAAACAAAGATGATTGAACGCGAAACTTTCTCTCATGCAAAGTGAATCAAAGACAATGTCCAAAGCTAACGACCACGCAACGAAACCAAGAAATGCTGAGCGACCCGATGCGATGCATACGCGATTTGATTGCTTGTTTAGGATTTTTTATTTCTTGAACGTTGAGTTTGTATGAAGACACATGTCGTTAAGCTGCATATACTTTATTTTAGATCATTAGCTGTTAATTGCAAGCACACACTCACATTTTCACGTACGACTCTACACTTGCACAGTATTGCCTTGTGATCACTGTGGTAGACGGTCAGAGGCTCTGCCTTTGCCGATACACGGGATCGGCCTTACGGGCATGATCGCGCTCGCGCTTACGTTCGCGTACGGCAGCCTCATCTGCCGTGCACTGCACTCACGGCCTACTCATTGTGCGGCGTCCAGGAATGCATTGCACAGTCGATCTAAATAGGTCGCGAAGCTTCGAGCGAAAAACTGTCCAGGACGAATTGTCACCGACATCAACAAGGATGGTTATGGGAGCACCGATTGAAGCGGGACTACGTTTGGAGGGAATCAACACTGGGAAAGAAAAAAGCGTTTTTTAATTAAAGCGAGACGCAGTTATATTCGTTCAACGGAAATAAAATTCCTAATCAATTTTATATAGGCATGGGGAGAAAAAAAGAGACAACTCTATTTCACTAGATCATTATCAATAAATATTTTTTTCATCACCCACCATAAAAGCGCCCATCGATAGCAGCGGGCGTTGACGCCGCTGTCACTTGCAATGCAATGCAGCTCTTTGACTGCATGGAAAGGCGCGCTCGTAAAGTTCACCTGTTAAAATACGCCCCCCTCAGATGTGTTGTTTCGCTTGTCGACGTTTGTCTGAATTTGTTGATGCGGGTAGTTTTATTCTTTCTTAACCAGTGCAGCCAAAGTAGTGAGTTACGACGGTCAGATACTTGTTTACTTTAGTTCTTTTCGTGCGACAGCGCTGACCGACGGGCTTGGTGTCGGAAGAAATGACGAGCATTCTACGCAATAAACGCCGAGAACGTTCGTCGGCCTCCAAAGAAAGTATGTTCTGTGCAGCGATGCGATTTCGACACCCGTACGGCTGAGCTTTTCCTGCATCGCTTTCCGCGCTGAAAGTTCGTAACACTCATAAAGTCGAATGGCGGAGAATTTGAATATGCAGCTCTAATACAACTAGACAGATCTCAAGAAACAGATTGGAGAAGGTTGCAAACCAGAAACTTCAGAAACCCAGCACACTTAAACAGAGTAAATTCCACACAATATCCAGAAGCGAGCTGCAAGCTCTGCAAGCACGAACATGCAGACATGGCACACGCCTTATGGAAATTCACAGAGATCAGACCAATATACAGCGAGGACAACATAGAACCGGATCTTCTCGAGGAGCGTTGGCTAAGCGCTCTGACTAGCTCAGGTCTGCACGACCAACTATGGGCAATCTAGCGGGCCCGGGCAGCGGTGGAGAGGCTATGCCTCACCACATATAATGCCCGGGTGGCCTGAGCCCGGGCCGGCAACCTCGCAGGTTTTTTTATTAATAACGTTTTTTCCGTCCGTCCTCTAATGGCAGGCCGCTTCTGTTTTTAACGGATATGACGTCACATTATTTTTTCGGTCACCGAAAGTGTTCCCTCCTCACACTGATGGCGCTAAGCCCCATGGACCACCGAGAAGCCGCCATGTTTTGAACGTATGGGCTTCTATGGAAGCTTCGCTACCAGGTATATTTACCTTGTGCATTGCGTGACGCGCGTAACGCAATGCAGATATATACAGTTCGTCTGGGAAGACGAACTGTAACACGGAGTTTCGTCCCCGACTGTACAACGTCAAAGCAGGAGCATTACGCTGTAGCGTTCGCTCGCTATGACATCAAACGTTTTCGGTGCATCTGCACAAGCGCAGAAACAAGAAAGTACAACATAGAAATAAAAGATCGGTATTCGTGATGCAATCATCAAAGAACGCCCGGTTCAGTAATTTGCCGTTACTCTCCGCGCACACCACAGAAAGGGCCGGCATTCCTCAAAACAAAGCTCGGCTTTTTTTCTTCTCTATGCTCAGTATTGCGTGGGTTTGCGGGAGTCACGAAGCCGAGTTTGAAAGACGGCAGTGGGGTGGTCCGGAGGAAACCCAAGCGGTGGCAGTCAGGATGATCTAGATAGCCGGCGACTTTAACACCATGGACGAGAGAGAGCGAGAGAGAGATGGAAAGAAAGGAAATTCTGCAGAGACACTCCCTGAACGGGTTCGGACAAATTTTGTAGACGCGTATAGGGTACAGCTACAGTAAAACATTCGCGTCACAGCTTAAGTGAAGCGTCTCATATTATGGGAGCTACGGACGATTACAACTTACCCTCCTCCCTAGCCATGCATTTCTTCCTCAACTCCTTCGCCGAACGATCGGGGCTAAGCTCCGCCTTCGCTGGCTCTACGTCATGTTGTGACGTATGTCGTCTACTTCAGGTTGTCTTGGAGCCAGGCCGCGAATACTCTCCAACCTTTCCGCCAGCGGCCCGGCCGTCGATCCCTAGCGAGAGCGATCAAGCAGCGTGCGTTGCGAGTGTTCTGTCGCAGCGCCGAGTGTGTCCAGTATTCTGGTAACCACAGGCGAGCTGGGTGTTTTGACGGATACGCAGAGGCGTAAACTGAAGCCCCTCAATATCGCTGTGCTGAAGGAGCTTCGTAGACGTACGTTATCGGCATGCATGGTCCAGCCATCTGGTGGCGCAGAGCTTAGCCAGCCAGATACAGAGCTAATATTCCTGTAAGCAAGTGTAAAACATTGTAAACGTATAAAAAAGACAACGTGTTCAAGATTACGCCCCAGCCGAAAATTTGAGCCAGCAGCAAAACTGAAAAAACTTGGTTACTGCTATATTAGCTATGTGTTTGGTTGAGCTTTGTGCCGCCAGGTGGCTGGCACCGTGCAAGCAGTTTACGTTTGCGCCTCCGTTCATCACGTAATACGTGGTAAAACGTCCAGTACACTTGCGCTTGCGTTTGCGTGAATACTGGATATACTAAACTCTATTGTGGCAATCCTTCAACGTGAAGTGACGGCCGGAAACGCGTAGATGCTGGCACCGTTTAGGTACCGATAGTCCGATGCGCTGCAGCCACTCCGCTCGTCTGCTGCCTTGCAGCGGGGCACGATGTCGCAGCTTCACATGTCGCCGATCGCTACGTTTGCAGCCCACAACTACAACAACGCAACAAGGGCGACTCATCGTGCTCACGAAAAGAAAGAAGAAGACCAACACTGACCGCGCAGCTGTCGTCAACACGGAGCGCGTTTTAACACAAGCAGACTACACTTGCTGTGGGCCGGAAGTGCTTTAAGTGTAGTGTTACATGTCCTTGTGCATTCTATTTCTGTTACTTTCTTTTTATAGAAACATATTAACTGACATCTAAATTATTACGAACAACATTTGTTCATCATAATGTTGGAAAAATTATCGATGAGGCGCCCTAGGTAGCCCGCCCTACTGATGAGTTATGGTCAAATCGTGTGCCTTGGTCACAAAACTCCGCCGATGGGCGTGCTTCGATCGGTAGCGATGTACGTTTTTAAAACCTTATATTAAATTACACGCTTTACGTGGAGCGCTTAGATGCGTCAATTAATGATCAGAAGGACCTACTCTAACGACTCAGTACGTTTGTACAAAATCGCAAAATCGTTTCACGGTCCCTTTAAGACTGCTTACGTGTAGGAATGCAAAAGCATTATAGTCCCTTTAGTGCAATGTTTTCGACTGATGTATTTTCGACATGCAATAAACTTCTTTCTGCTGATGCGATGTGTGTGTGTGTGTGTGTGCGTATACGTTGGCCACAGCTTTCTGTGGTGTTGAGAATCGCGCGGCCTAGTCTGCGGCATCTTTTTTCGTTTTGTACAGTCAAATAATTAATCATCATCAGCCTATATTTATCTTCACTGCAGGACGAAGGCCTCTCCCTGCGATCTCCAATTACGTCTGTCTTGTGCTAGCTGATTCGAACTTGCACCTGCAAATTTCCTAACTTCATCACGCCACCTTGTTTGCTGCCGTCCTCGACTGCGCTTCCCTTCTCTTGGGATCCATTCTGTGACTCCAATGGTCCACCGGTTATCCGTCCTACGCATTACGTGGCGTGCTGAGCTCCATTTCTTTCTCTTAATGTCAACTAGAATGTCGGTTATCCCCGTTTGCTCTCTGATCCACACCGCTCTCTTCCTGTCTCTTAACGTTAGGCCTAACATATTTCGTTCCATCGCTCTTTGTGCGGCCCTTAACTTGTCCTCGAGCTTCTTTGTTAACCTCCAAGTTTCTGCGACATATGTTAGCACTGGTAGAATGCAATGATTGTACACTTTTCTTTTCAACGACAGTGGTAAGCTCCCAGTCGGGATTTGGCGATGTGTGCCGTATGCATTCCAACCCAATTTTATTCTTCTGTAAAGTTCCTTCTCATGATCAGGCTCCCCTGTGAATAGCTGACCTACATAAATGTACTCCTTTACAGACTCTAGAGGCTGACTGGCGATCCTGAATTCTTGTTACCTTGCCACGCTGTTTAACATTTGCTTCGTCTTCTGCATAATAATCTTCAACCCACTCTTACACTTTCTTGGTTAAGGTCCTCAATCGTCAAATAATTATTCTGAATAAACTAATTCCCTATCTTTTTGAATATTGGCTTCAGCAAGAAACTGCCAATACGAAAGTTGTAGATCACATATAAAAATAGCCGACTGCAGTGTTTGTAACTAAGCAGCATTTATTGAGCTTCTTGTACTTGCCCTTAAAGAAAGCCTGCGAAATACAAAAACAAGCACGTGATAGCGCCACTATTTGAGCGCCGCCAGACGACTCACTCGCGTGCCACGTCGCGATCAGGCGCACAGGGCGAGCGGCAGTGATGAAGGTGTGTATATAGCGCTGCGACGTGGCGTGGCATAAACCCATCCGTCGCTCCACTTGTGGAAGGAAGCCCGAACCCGCAAGCAAAAAGAAAAAAAACGCAATTGTAATGTTCTTCTATTCGTTTGCGATTGCATCTTACCAGCGAGAGTTGCTGGCGCGCATCTTGCGGCCACCGGAAACGCCAAGGCCATCGCGGATTTCGTGCCTTGATCGGTCGTGTGGGAGCGCTGAAATGGTGGCGCATCTAAAGTCCCTATATAAGAAAAGTACCGCCATCCTTTGATAAACGCCGCTTCTCTCTCCTGTATCTCCGATTGGACGATGATAGCGCACGCTCTTCACTTCTTTATATTTTCTTTTTTCCCGCCTCAGAGCCATGCTGAAAGTCCTCTGCGCAGCCGCACTCGCCGGCGACGGCGGCGGCGCGCGCCCGGCCTTAAAGCTTCAACGTGGACTTTCTAAGTGCGCCACCGTCGACTTGGCTTTCGCAAGCAAAAATTAAAGAAAAACCAAGCGCTTTAGGAGAGGAGGCGGCGGAGGAAAGAGTAGATGGCGGTACTTTTCTTATATAGGGACTTTAGGCGCTTCCCGCGCTTGTTATTTTTTTTATTTCGGGGGCTTTGACTCTCCGCTAGGGGGCCGTGGAGTACTGACTCCACGTGAGTGAGGGCTCACTCCCTTTTATTTCGCACCGAGAGATTCGGCAAGCTACAAGGAATCGGCGAATACCACCTACTTTAAAAGTGAGTGCGTTTTTCGTGAAGATTTTGAGCTTGAACTTCACCGACCACCTCCCGTTTTGCTAAGCCTAACGCCGCGCGAGAGCACGCCGGCCTGCCGGGGAGAACCGCCGACGCACGTGCAACAGCCACACGGTGCGCGGGAGAGGAGGCTCGCCGCTGCACGCGCAACACTGCAATAGGCGCCGTATGTACACTGCACGCCGGGGAAAAGGCTCGGCGCTCGCCGGCGTTGCGGCTGATAGCCAATACTTGAGATGAGCCAAGAAACACCCGCGACGGACGCGACGTCAAGCGAACGACAAGAAGAAACGAGCGCAATGCAAACAGACTCATCGGAATTAGCCAACGTCACGCGATCTTGGACCTATGACAAGAACAGTGGCAGAACTATAGACCTCAATGACCAATGGCTGACATGGGAAAGGAAAAGCAACAAGGAAACCACGCGCATCAAAGCCCCCGAGGTCACCCAATCCACACAACAGCCAGCCACGCCGCCACCGCCGCGCAAACCTAGAATGCTGCCCCTACCTTTGGACGACATCAAGATCGTCTACCGCCCACAAGCTGGCCTTGAACTCGCCAAATGGTCACTTGTCGCAGTCACTCATGCAGTCGGAAGAGCCAGCGGTATAATGCAAAAGGAATTCCACGACAACGTCCGCGTACAAATGCAAAAAGAAGAAAACCTCATTATTGCAAGTACAGCCAACAAAACCTACGCTCAAAACTTGGCCAAGATCAGCAACATACAGCTTGGAGGCAGCATTTACAACGTGAAAGCCAACTTGCGTCTACCCGAAGATGTTAGCAAAGGCGTTATTTACGGCATCACGCCTGGGACCTGCAGTGCGGAGCTAATGGATGGAATCCGAGTGCCAGCGCGCTATACAGTCCTCAACGCCCGCATGCTTGGACAGTCTACAGCGGCGGTCATCTATTTTGAGGGCCCACACGTTCCCTACAGCATCATTTATCAGAGCGGTGACTACCTATGCAAGCCCTACCGCAAGTCAGTTCAATATTGCCGAACCTGTGGCAACCTCGGACATCGCCAAGACGTTTGCCCAAAACCAACCCCAAATTTCTGTTACAAATGTGGCCAAACAAACCAACCCTCAAAGCATGACTGCCAACCCACGTGCAAGATTTGCGGAGAAGGACATGAAACAGCCGGGAAAGACTGCAAAAAAAAAGCTCAAGCCTAACCCACCACCTTACCAAGTAAGACAGCAATGGCAAAACAGGATCTATGAACGAGACAGTCGATGGAGCTCCAACCCCGACGACTTCCCTGAACTAAGCGCTGCCAATGGACACGCCTCCAACTCAAGCAACACCACCAGTAGCACCACAAGAAGTAGCAGATCCATGTCAAGATCACGATCAAGATCGCGGTCGCGGTCGCGGTCGCGTTCCCGAAAACGCGTGAATTACGCCGAAGCGGTCGGCAGCTCTGGCAGCGCCAGCGTCGAATCGGCAGAAACGGTAACCGTAAGAGCCCTCGAGAGCAAACTGCAAAATCAACAACGCCTCATAGAAAGACTACTCCAAAGATGCAAAGACTACGAACATGGAAGCAAGCAGCCATCTACAACGCTAACCACGGAGGCAGTTCATGCCGCGATTGAAGCTAGAGTTCAGAAGCACCTCCTGACTTTCGAGGATGTCTTTACAAAGAACATCCTCACCATGATCGAAAACATCACCAAGCCTATCGTCGAGAAGATTGCAACCCTTACCACGCAAGTCGCGTCCCTCGCAAATCAAGTAACCACTCTCACAAGCCAGGTGACCAGCCTAACAGCCCAGGTCAACAACTTCATAGCGCACGCGAAGAATAATTACGTCACCAAGTCCTACCTCGACAGCCTTCTCAACGCCACCGAGCAGGGCAGAAAGAAGGCTCGCACGAACAGTCACAATGCATCCCGCTCGATCTCACCTAACCGTGACTCGCCCTGGGAAACTGAAGAGCCTAATGATGGCGACACCTAAAACCGCAACAAAGAGCCCGCAAAAACCCCTGCGCATCTGGCAATGGAACTGTTGGTCCTTCCGCCCCCGCTATGCAAATCTACAAGAATTCGTCAAACAGGACCAGCCCGATGTCATTGCGCTACAGGAAACCAACACCCGCAACATTCGACTTCCAGGATACACTGCTCATACACAAACCCAACGCACAGCCATCCTAACGAGGAAAACTCTCACAACGCAGGAACATGAAATAGAAGACATCCCCATCGAGCACACCCTAGTGGAGATCCTACCAGACAGAAAAACGCAGCAAAGCCTCTTTATCGTCAGCATATACAGTCCTCCTCGGGACCAACTTCCGGAATTCGACCACTTTATTCGTGAACTCAGGAAACGCACGAAAGGCCATCAAGTTGTCATCATGGGAGATTTCAACGCCCCACACACAGCATGGGCGTATCCAAATACCACTAAGAAGGGAGCCCGCGTACACAATACTGCCCAACAACACAGGCTGACCCTCTGGAACGACCCGCTACAGGCCACGAGAGTCGGAAACAGTGTCTCCAGGGACACAAACCCGGACCTAACCTTCACATCGAACGTCCTCTGGGCCGAGTGGAGCCGACTCTCGGAGACGCTCGGAAGCGACCACCACATTCTCCAACTTGACATCGCCCACAACCGGAAGCAAACCAAGACTGGAGTTGCCCGACTAACAGACTGGAAGTCTTTCAGAGACAACCTCAGCGGCAACACAACAATCGACGACATTGACCATTGGCTCAAGGGCCTTCTCATCACCGCAGAACACCACACTAAGAACATCCAACTAAGCACCAACAGCCCCGCAGTCGACCCTCATCTCCTTCATCTCTGGGAGGCCAAAAGAAGCCTCCTGAGGAGGTGGAAGAGGCAGAAACTGAATAGAAAACTTAAGCAACGAATCGCCCTTCTCACCATACAGGCCCAAGATTACGCGGAGCAGCTTATTAGGCAAAATTGGCACACCTTTTGTGACAGCCTACAAGGAACACTCAGCACCAAGAAAACCTGGCACCTCCTCCGCGCTCTCTTAGCTACCGACCGCACCAAAATGCAACAACGGCAAGATCTGCGCAGACTAATCCACAACCACGCTGGATCGGAGCATGATATCCTTCGTGAACTTCAGCAGAAACTTAGCTGCGACAAGCCCATTTCGTCGGTGAGCGGCAAGGCGTACGACGGCGCACCAAACCCAGACCTTGATCGACCATTCACGCAGGCAGAGCTCCACGCAGCCTTAGCCAAACTCACTAGAAACACTAGTCCCGGCAAGGACAGAATCACTAATAAGCTCCTACGCAACCTTCCGCAGTCGGCCGCAACAGCACTACTCCAGTACTACAACGACTGCTGGGAAAAGGAGGACCTACCAGCAGCCTGGAAGCATTCGGAGGTCACCATGATCCCCAAACCCAACAAACCCCTTCGCATCGAAAACCTCCGTCCCATCTTCCTCACGTCCTGCGTTGGCAAACTCCTCGAGCACATGGTGCACGACCGGTTAACCCCATACCTCGAGGACAACGGATACTTGCCGCACACCATGTTCGGATTCCGACAGCATTTGTCCACGCAGGATGTACTCCTGCTCCTCAAGGAAGACCTGCTCGACTACCTTGATCGCAGACGCAAATCATCAATACTGGCAGTCGACGTAAAGGGCGCATTTGACAACGTAAGCCACGAAGCCATCCTCCGCAACCTCGAAGATACAGGCTGTGGAGCCCGGATCTATAACTATATCAGCAGCTTTTTGACACACCGAACAGCAACAGTAGGCGTCTGCAATCTCCGCAGCGATAAATTTCGGCTACCCAACAAAGGAACTCCACAAGGATCAGTTATTTCCCCACTCCTTTTCAACATCGCAATGATCAAGCTGCCAAAACAACTCAATGCCATCCCAAACCTTTGTCATGCCCTTTACGCCGACGACATCACACTCTGGACCAAAGCACCTACTACTGGACAACAAGAACGCAGTCTACAAGAAGCCATCGACGCCATCGAAAGCTACCTCCGAGACTGCGGTCTCCAATGCGCAGCTGAAAAGTCGGAGCTTCTCGTGCTCAGAGCACGGACGCGAGGACGACCGCCCAACTATATCGAACCCGATCCTAGCGTCTTCCTCAACGGAACCCAAATCCCTACAGTCGACTCCCTTCGCGTACTCGGTCTTCACATCCACAAAGACGGATCAGGAGCGGCCACTCTTCCGCGTCTCCAACGTACACTGTCACAAGTTACGCACCTTGTCAAGAGGATAACCAATCACAGAAGCGGACTTAAGGAGGAAGACACGCTAAGGATAATTCAAGCTCTCCTAACTAGCCGTATCACCTACGGCACCCCCTACCTGACACTCACACCGGCTGAAATCAAGAAACTGAATGTCATCATTCGAAAGGCAATCAAAGTAGCCTTGACCCTTCCACCCACGGCATCAACGGAGAAACTCCTCAAGCTCGGCGTCCACAATACGTGAGAAGAGCTCTCCGAGGCTCATAAAATCAGCCAACTAGAGCGGCTCAAGCTCACACCCACCGGACGCGAAGTTTTTCGCTACCTCAACTACAGTGAAAGCTACATTGCCGAAACAGACCAGAAAGCAAGAATCCCACCCGCACTCCGTGAGTGTATCAGCGTTGCGCGCATACCGCGCAATATGCATTCGACTTACCATAAGGAGCGTCGGGAAAGCAGAATCCGCGCACTCAGCAAGAAATACGCGACAAACCCTGATACGAGGTACACCGATGCTGCCCGGTATATTAAACGAAACGCCTTTGCCATAAGTGTCACGGATCCCCAAGGCAATGAACTCGCCGCTGTCACCATCCGGGCAAGAGCCGCCGAGACTGCAGAGGAAACGGCAATTGCTCTGGCGATAACAACTTGCCCTGAAGTAGCCGTAATACTCACTGATTCGCAAGCAACAGCTCGCAATTATCAAAAAGGACGCATATCAGCAACCGCACTCAAGATACTTCAACATCACATCGCAAGCGCCCCGCTCCCCGACACCCACATCAACTGGATTCCAGGCCATCAGGGCATGACAGGAAATGAGGCGGCACACGCCGCTGCCCGCGAGCATACCAGCCGGGCTTTCCTGCCATTCCACACTAGGCCGGCCACCAACGTTGATGACATCGCTCTAAAGTTCTCGGAGATTCTGCAACCCCTACGACTCAGCAGAAGAACGTATCCATCACCACACAAGAAGCTGAGCAAAGAGGAACAAGTCATCCTCCGCCGCCTACAGACAAACACCTATGTACACGGAATAATCATGCACAGACTATATCCTACACAGTACTCATACACATGCACCCACTGTGACGTCCCAGACACCCTGCAACACATGGTCCAGGATTGCCCACTGCGTGACACATCCCCAGACCCCAGCTCACAAGCTCAACAAGCCGACACAAGACACGAGGAGCAACCCAACTCAGCGGACTTCTCTACCACCACTGAAACGTGGGAGGCGAAGCTTTCCTCTGACGACCTGGACGATCAACGCAGTCTTGTCGGCCGGGCCAAGGAGGCAGCCCAAACCAGAGGGTTCCTGGAATAAGGAATCCTCCCACCTAGGGTGAACCGGGTCCTAACTCGGATTACCGTTTCGGAAAATAAAAGTTTATTTCTCTCTCTTCTCTCTCGGGGGCTTTCTTTAAAGGCAAGTACAAGAAGCTCCATCAATGGTACTTAGTTGGAAACACTTCAGTTGGCAATTTTTAAATGTGACCTACAACTTTCGTATTGGTACTTTCTCGGTGAAGCCACTATTTTAAAAAATGTGTAATGAGTTATACGAAATAATTGACTTTGCAAAACGAACGAAGTACCGCAGACTAGGCCTCGCGATTCTCAACACCACTGAGTTGGTTTCAGCCCCCTAGCACACTCCGTCGTTTTTAAAACATTGGTTACATTTAGCTGGGACACCCTATATATGCCACCGGCGATCTGCATACCGTTCCCCAGTCACGTTTCTGTAGGTCGCGCTTATTTGGCAGGGAATTCGGCATGTCTCCATTGGTCCCTTAGGATTAAGAGGAGGAAAAAGAGTTGGGCACGCTCCAGAGCAGATGAATGGCGGACTAAATCGAGTAACAGACTACATGCTAAGGTAAGGAAACGTAGACACATACGCCCAAAGATGAGGTGATGCGAAATTCACATGCTCTTTCGTTCTGCCCAGTTCTACTACTCGCATACCCACCATGGTGGCGTAGCGTCTTTGGAGTTGTGTTATCCAGGGCGGGATGAGCGCATTTCGGTTTGGGCGAAACGTAAAAACGCCCGGGTGCCATGCAATGGCTGCACGCTAAAGAACCCCAGGTGGTCAAAATTCGGAGTGCCCCACTACGGCGCACCTGTAATCCATCGTAATTTTTACACGTAACACATTATATTTTAATTTACTACTTGCATTTTCAGCTGCCCATGCTTACGTACGGAATGAATGCCGTCATTCACACCACCAGTATGAAGCGGAGTTTGCTAATACACGTGATCACAGTGTAACGCCGTGTTTGTAGCTTCGTGAACTCGGTATCTTTAGGGATGAAAGAACTGGTTGCTCATATATCAAATTCTGGGCGTGGGTTGTCGTGAAGGGTATTATGCAAAACTCACGATGCTGGCACTAGAGAGGGCTTTGCGCACTGGTCCGTATAGTCTCGCCAACTTCGCGGTAGTGTCTACGCCGTTGTCAGGTGCTGACGATGCTTACGCGATATTATTTGTGCTCCGGGTACGCATTCTTTCACGATAGATTTATTCACTTATGCAATTGCACTATAGCATGCAATCGTGCAGGCTCAGTGAGTCGTTATCATCTGTAAGACATTGTTTGTTCCCATCAGATAAAGCCTACACCACTGCTCCCGAGTTTTCGCAACTCCCTCTCTTTTTCCCATCTAATGTCATTTAATCTCCTCTTATCTTGAGGGGATTGTGACCTCGCCGTGTGGAAGAGCCTTGCCTCATTCTTCTCTTACCGCCAGAAATATACTAATTCATGGTGTTTTTCGTTTTATTATGCCATTTCAAGACGAATGGGCCGGAATATGCTCCATGACACATGTAATTATAGCCTAATCGGCCGTACTTTTAAATGAACAAAAAATGCAAGAAATTTCCTCAGAGTCTATGTGAAATTTGAAACAAGCCCCTAAAGAGTGATAATGAAAAGAACTGACTACTTTTATGAACAGTAGTGAGAGTAAAAAAAAAGTGTAATATACAAAATTAAATTCGTCTGCCCTTCCGCTCCGTGAAGATGCTTAATTAGCAAAGCTGAAAATTGCGGCCCCGGTGTTTAACGCTGGGTTAGTTTCGAAGGTTCATTAAAGTATTGCTCAATTATGAGGTTACACACACGCTCGGCTGCGACGGAGAAAACGACGTCATTGACGGTATGCCCGCAGTCCGCCGATGTCGCTTGCGTTCGATGTCTCGAGTTTGCACTGCGGCGTGGTTAGCAGCAATCGCCCCCCCCCCCCCCCTTTGCCGCTTGCGATTCTTCGCAATTAAATTGCTTGAAAAATAAATCTGTCCATTACGTAAGATAATGAATGGCTCATACCCCCATCAGCAATAGCTCAAACTCCCGAAAACACGGCCTGCCCAGTACGACGACAGAAGAGAGAGAGAGAACAATTTTATTGAAGAATAAAACGCTCAATGGGTGGAACCCCTAGGCCAGGGCCCCACTGGCTTCCGCGCGCCGTCTTGCTTGTCGGATGATGGCCCTTTGGACCTCTTCCTGTGAGCTGGACAGCGCCGCCTCCCATTGTATCTGCTCTGTAATTTCTGTGTTTGTCTTTTCTGTATATGCCGTGCATGCCCATGTGATGTGGTCTAAGGTTGGCGTGGCCCCGCACCATGGGCATGTGTCCGTATCTTTTTCGGGATGAATTTTATGGAGAATTTGCAGGTTGTTATATGTATAGGTTTGCAACTTTCTCCATATAACCTGTTCTTCCTTACTGAGATTCTTATCTGGGGGTGGTAGTTTCATTCTATTTCCTCTGTGATAGTTTAAAATTGCAGACTAGTTCTGGTCAATCGGGATCAGGTGGTCAGAGCCGGCCTGTGAGCACCCGTGGTGTGTAGCATGCGCACGAGCTACTCTGTCAGCCTCTTCGTTTCCCCTGATTCCCTCATGACTGGGTACCCATAAAAGGTGAAATCTGGCTCGGGGTTTTATATCGCGTATAATCCTATAGACCGCGGTGCATAATCGTCCCCTGCGGTAGCTTCTGCATGCCGCTTGAGAGTCTGATAGGATGGTTATTTGTTGTTGGTTTGGTTCCGTCGCGTTGATAGCAAGGGCTATTGCAATTTCTTCTGCTTCCATGATAGTGGCGTGGTGAGTGGAGGCGCTAGTGATTTCTCTGCCTAAGTAGTCAGTGACAGCAGCTACCGCTCTTTTCTGCCTGCCTGGGTATCTTGCCGCGTCCACAAAGTGGGAGTTTGGTTTGTCTCCGTGCGTTTTCTCAATGTACGCAGCTCTGGCTTCTCTGCTGCCTGCATGTAGAGTTGGGTCCATATTTCGGGGTATGGGTGCCACTTTGATGCTGTTTCTGATTCTTGTGGGGATGTGTTTAGCTTGGTTGTATTTTTCTAGGAGCTCGTGATACCCGAGTCTGCCAGGGAGTTTCCTACCCGTAGTCGTTTGTGCGAGTCTGTTTCTTTGAGTTATCAGTTGAGCTTCTGCCAGTTCCTCGAATTCATAATGCATTCGACAGAAGAGAAGTGAAATTCTACGCTGGAATGATTAGCGGCATCGCAGCCAGCTGTGGAAGCAGACGACGACGACGAACGTGGGAGCAGAGGTACGAGCGCGGGCCGAGCACGAGCCAACGAGTCAGCTGCGGAAGAGGACGACGACGCTCGAGCTTATGCTGCTGATGATAGTTTTCTGTGGACAGGCGATTTTACCTAGCCATATAAAGCTTCGCTTTATTAGCCCTTGCTCCTGGTTTCCCATTTCTTTCAGTTAGTTCTCGCTGAAGATGTTTTACTTATTTGGTGGCATGAATATCAGCCATAATTATGTCTATGATATGTGGTAAAGCAGTAGCTCCCGAAATTTCGTGAAAATGGGTAAACGCCAATTATGCAGGGAGCGTTTCTTTTGACTTCTTGCAGGAAGTGCCTGATTACTTTTTTTCGGCATTCTTTAGGATCTGGGAGTGACGGCTGTCAGGTTGGTAAACATGCCATAACCTTTTATCAAGCTCGAACAGTAAACAGCTTGGCCTGGTCGTGCACCTTGTTCCGCCGCTGGCTCGGTGTGGCATTTTGTTCCGCATCGGAATGGGGGACACGCCCATGTGCCAACTATTGTGAAAAAACAAAAACTGTTAACCACATTTTCTGTATCTGCCGCTGGTAGGAACTCTGCGAACAGCATTAAACCAGCTGGACTGAAGACCATTTTCGGAAATTAGTATCCTTGGAGCACGACCGTGCTCGTAAATGACACAGAAAAGTACGAAAACGTTATTCCAGTACCTCAAGTCGACAGGCCTTGGTACTTTCTATATATTAACCTTTAATATATTCGGGGCGTAATTTCAAATATGCGCGAAGCTGTGTTCAGTCTCCCGTCTCTCTCCGTTTTTGTCCCTATATCATCTTTCCCCAGTGCAGGGTAGCAAACCGGACGAACGTCTACGTAACCTCCCTGCCTTTCTTCCAATTTGTTTCTCTCTCTCTCTTTATTGAAATGACGCTGGAGCCTTCGCGTGATTTATACAGTATTTCTAATTACTCCACGGTGATGTGCAGTGTTGTAAAATATAGTACAGTATTGCACAGTCATGAATAGGAACATCTTCATCAGCGGTGTCTAAAAAGTAAGACATCCGACTGCTAGGGAAGGTTCTGCGGAAAATCGGTCAGAAATAGATTGCGTGCTCATGTGTCAGTGACAAGTCCACACCAAAAAAAGAATTTCCGATAATAATTTGCTGATGTGAAGTCGAAAGGCTAATGAATAAAAGCAACCCATTGCAAGAAAAAAATGGAGTTGCACTTGGTCTTAGTAGAATATAATAATCAAAACAACGTGCACTCCTGTGGTAGGTTTCAATGTTTGAGACAACGTAAAAGCAGTGTAGACATCTCTGTTCGAAATTAGACAGGTCACCAGAAGCCCCGTTGTTTAAATTGCTTGAATAACATAACAATTATGTAGGCCAGTCATCCAATGCGCACAATTAACGTTTGATTTGCAAAGTGTGAGGAGCACGGGATGTCTGCTTTGATGGCACCTGTTCCCGAAGTTTTATTTTCCCAGCCTTCGAAATGAGCGGGAAATCACCAAACTGAACAACCGTTAAAGCCCGGACTTCATTTAATACGGTACATGGGGCTGCTCGTGAAAGAGTTCCGACGAAAATGTTTAAGAACGTTTCGAAAAGCTGTCGACCAATTTGATGGGCTTCCCATGGTCCGGCAAGGAAAGGTTCAATAGATATATAACCGAGAATAAGTTTATCAGAGATGCCAGTGAACACTTTTTTTATTAAGAGATGCCATAGTGGTGATCTCCACAGTTATTTCCGCCAACTGGGGTTGTTTACCGTGCGCGCAATACTTAAATAAGGGAAGCTTCTTTAAATCTGCCAACGTGGCCGTGACGACCGGGACATGAACTCGCGACATCGTATTGAACAGCAAAGTGTCATAGCCCCTGAAGCACTACTGCAGTTTACAAGTGCCCGTAATTTGCGATGTAACGGGAAGGACTTTGGAGAAAATATGTTCACATACATTAATCATCCGTGCAGTACACTGAACCTAGAAGCCTAAATGTTGATTGGATGATGCAAGAGCAATATGCCGGCGTTAATTAGACGACATCACGCGTGTTAGTACAGTCTCTATTTTTGTGTCTGGAGACGTCGGAACTTTGCCGAATGTCGGCTACTCATTTTCTCTGCATTTCGCGCTGACGTGGCATATAAAATAAAGGTACGAACAAAGCTAATAAAATATCCGCATCGCCTCTACACTACAGCAAGTGCCACTCTAAACCTTCGGAATATTCTGCTTACGTATACTTTGCAGCAGAGCGCATTAAGACTCGATAGCTGCCGATTGCCTACTGTGCTCTACAACGCTTTTTGGAACAAACCTCGCCAGCTTGTTCACAACAGAAAAAAAGAGGATTAATATCCGCCACCGTGGGCTAAGTGGCTATGGCAATTGCTGCCGTGCAGTAGGTGGTGGGTTCGATCACCGGCCTGTATATCCGCATGCTGATGGCGCCGGAATGCACCAACCTCTGTCTACAGGGCTTTGGGCGCACGTTAAACTCCGGATAGTCAAAACCAATCCGGAATCCTCCGCTACAGCGTCCCTCAATGACCACTGGGCAGCTTGGGGCCGTAAAGCCCCGCAAGAAAGGGACACTAACGAGAGAGATGTTTACGCATGTAACAGTAAATTGCCTTTCTATAACACCAGAAGCGCCACTCTTAACGCTATAAAAGGCATTGTAAGTCGAAAAAGGCATAGAAACGAAAGAACGCCACCTTCAAGTGCCCGCAGCAGATCGGTGAGACGCCAAGAATTTTAACGGCATCGGCTTGGATCTAGTTAATACTTTATCAGAAAATAAAATGGACTACGTTGGATGCTAAATGAGCCGAGGAATGATCACGTCGACTTCACATTCGCAAAACCAGCAAAAAAAACTGTCATATTTATGACGTCACATTGACTCACCGGCGCTGGCCTTCCAGCGCAAAATTTAAGCAATGAAAATTTGTGTTCATTTTTTTTATTACTGAGCCTATTGCCTCGGAACTAAAAATGTATGGTTTTCTAATTATAGATTATTAGTATAAACTGATGTAGTGTTTCTCTTTTAGGTCTCTTATATGAATTTACAAAAAAATCCAAGTGTCTAAATCGGCTTTCAGTGCTGGCTTATCACTAATCATTTGAAGCTTTGCTAGCGTTCCATCCTTATACAATAAAGGGCTTGAGATGGACAGCCATACAGACTATATAGATCAGTTCCTTGCAAGCGCGATTGAACCAAGCTCGCCAAGGGCGTAATGACGTCAAATTTTTTCCAGTGTCTGGCGTTTTTGCACAGTGCGGCAAATAAAAGAACCACTAAAAATAACACAATATGGAAGCAACGTTAATCAGTGTTTGTGAATAATACGACCTAATATATTCCACAGCAGAACGGGCGGTTCAAACGAATGTAAAAGAAAGACAACCTACCTCAGTAGGTAACTGGGTATTACTGTACGAATTATTGGGTAATATAGCCGTCAAGCCCGCCGTGGTGGCGTACAGTGGCTTTGGGGTCGCGCCGCTAAACCCGAGGGCGCGGCATCGAATCCCGGCCTAGGCGGCCGCATTTCACTGGTGGCAAAATGAAAAAAACTCTCGCGTACCGCGCATTGGGTGCCCGCTAATAAACCACAGTGGGTCAAAATTAATCCAGGGTCCGCCACTACGGCGTGCCTGACAATAATATCGTGGTTCTGGCACATAAAACGCCACAATTTAATACAGCCGTCAGGACGTCCGGGACTATTGTCGAGCATTCTCTATTTTAGACGTACGCGCCGTCACGCGAGAGCTTTGTGGCGTGTGCAGATTTAGATGTTGTGGCCAGGGGTCACATTTCTGCCCCGCTTAGGCGAAGCGGTCGCGGAGCACGCATTCGTCGCCGAAGTACGCTGTTCGTCTCTTTCCGACGTGCGCCATTTCGTCTTGCGGCTTCACCACAGCTTCGTTTATACTTATTCCGCACTGACTGGGAGCTGCATGATGTTAAAGTTTAGGGCCGGAGGAGCGTCAGGGCCTCTATGGAGTAAAAGAGAGTAAAAACAAAAAAAGGCTGATGCGCAGCCGTCGTCATGGCATCGTCCCCACGCTGTCACGGTTCCGTTGTCGGGTCATGTCGCTTTGACCATGCCGCCGTTGTCGTCACGTCACCGCAATCGTCTTCTTCACGCTGTCATGCCGTCTGCCAGAATATGTCGATGATAACTTGCTCTGCCTTCATCAAACACGGTTGTTATCCAGTCCCCACTACGGCGTGCCTAATAATCAAACCGCTGTTTTGGCACGAGAAATACCACAAGGATCTGCCTTTTTTTAAATGCAGATCCTTGTGTTACCGCCAATCGAAATGTGGCCGCCATGGTGAGGATTTGATCACGCGACGTCGTGCTTAGCAGCGCCACGCCGTAGCCGCTAAGCCACCACGTCCCGTGCCTCGTTGCGCCCTAGTTGAATGTCCGCCTCGGCTGCAGGAGGTCGTGGGTTGAAGGTGGCGCTGCCGCCGGTTACATACTGGTTATGTAAGTGGACAAAGGCGTCTTGCGAAACGAGACGGCATTCCTTGGGGGTGAGTTGCCCTGGGAAAAGAGCCCGCGCCAAGCAAATCCGGTCGAACCCTGCGGGCACAACAAAACCCTGAAAAATGGGGTCTGGGCCGTCTCCATGATGGCTGTTTCCAATATGGTGATCCAATGCACTCATTCAGGTGGAGACCCCCTCGGGTTACGGAGAAACGACCCTTTTCAAATGTTAAGGTTCCATAAAAGACCGCGAATCTGACCGGTAACACGCTTGCACCTATTTCAACGCTAGGCACCCAGCGGCAGCTGTAGACTGCCTCCAACACTGCCACGGTGGATGCTCACATAGAGATACGGTGGTCGACAAGAACACAGACGACAAACCGTGTTGTTAAATGTCGAATTTACATGGCACTTTTTGCGTATCGGCTAAAGGGGTACCTAAAGGTGTAAAATGAGCGTTATACCATGGGACATCTCTATATCTTGAGAAAAAAAAACGTTGTGCTCAAATTCAGGTTCTTTCACCAGGGCCGGTGGTTTTGTTAGGAACCTATTTCCACATCAGACGAAAATTACTCTTGACAGTTGAACAAATTTCATGCAGTAATTTAATTTTGCACGCTTGATATGTGCATTTCGCTTATTTCGTACGCTTTTAAATATTGCTGTATTATCAATATCTTAGAATATAGAATATCTAAAGGACATCGCTGCTTCTGATTTTCAAGAATGTTTGTAAAAGCTAGTTGTGGTATTTAATTCGTTTTTATAGTCCTCAGGATATCCACATTCCTCTGGCCTTTTAATTTTTTTATTGGCTTCAGCAGAAGACACTTGTTAGATATGGATATAGACGACGATAAGTTAGAATCGACAGTTTGTGTAGTGACATTCGACTATGTCTCAACGGACATGTACAATTAACAATTTTACGCTCTTTCTCAAAAAGTGACCAAGATAAATTTTCCGGGCTTATTTATGAATGACGTTTAGTATTAAAACGAGATTAGTTGGGCAAGTGATGACTGAGGGCAAACAGTAGGGCACCCACTTTCATGTAAAAGTTAGTTGTGGTATTTAATTCGTTTTTATAGTCCTCAGGATATCCACATTCCTCTGGCATTTTAATTTTTTTTATTGGCTTCAGCAGAAGACACTTGTTAGATATGGATATAGACGACGATAAGTTAGAATCGACAGTTTGTGTGGTGACATTCGACTATGTCTCAACGGACATGTACAATTAACAATTTTACGCTCTTTCTCAAAAAGTGACCAAGATCCCTACTAAAAATCCTATTTGATTTCAAACGGGTTTCATCAAATAGGATTATGGAACGGGACCCCGTTTGAACCCATTTAGCCCAGACCTGTTTGTCCCCGTTTGAACCCATTTAGCCCAGACCTGTTTGTCCCCGTTTGAACCCATTTAGCCCAGACCTGTTTGCCCCCGTTTGAACCCATTTAGCCCAGACCTGTTTGTCCCTGTTTAGTCCACTCCCGTTTGACCCTGTTCGAACCTATTTATTTCCCTATTTGAGCCAGGTTTCTTTAGACTGGTCCGATGTCACTTAACATAAGTCACTCTTTAAATCTATTTCGTGCACTTATGGATTTGAGATCAGCCTTGAACGAGTTTTGTGTGACCTATGAGTGCGCTTGACATGTATGACCTATAAGAGTATGCAACCTGAAAAAGATCGGTAGCTCATTTTCATATGTACTACAAGTATGCAAATGTAATTCTTGCAGGTGTACTGCATGCTTTATCATTTGTAATCATTTTACTGCAGTGTTGTGTTGCTGTAATGGTTAGTGCATAAAACAAATGTACAGCAAAGCGTAATTTTAAGTTGGAAAAACGTCGGGTGAAGAGGACTTGTAAAAGAAAGACATAAGTATACTTTACGTGTGTTTTTATGTACACCCATTCAAACATTATTACTGAGGCGCTCTGATTTTAAGACGGGGCATGTCGCACATCTGACAAGCATAGTTTATTCAAAATTCTATAATGGTACTCTGACAGAAAACCAGTGGAATGTGTTGCTTTGTTGAGAGCTTGCAGGGCACCTGAAAAAGTGAAGAAAAGCCAACAATTTCTTTTCACTTATGCAACAGGTTCACACAAAGGCAAAAGCAGTTTTGCGTATGTTCACACAGATAAGAATGGGTAAGCATTCAGAATATAGGAGATACTAACAAATCTCATTCAAAGGTAACTGGTTTCAGGCAATTTGGCTATGATTCTAAGGGAACATGCATTACTGTGGTAGAATAAACTGTCACAAATAGCGGGCCACTGAAACAAGTGTTATAATCAAAAAGACATCACTTATTCGAATAACAATAGTATTGAAGCAACAGAATTAAGTAGTACAAGCATAAAATACACATTTAAAAAGCAGCATGGACACGCCACGCTAATAAATTACTTGGAAGCTACCTTTCTGCCAGCAAAGTTAATACCGTTGTGGAATAGTGGCTTTAGCATCCCAGTTTGGCTGGTTTATCCCATACTGATAATTATGAGACTTAGATGGGCTAGTTGGTTGCTGGCTTGATGGAACATGTTATGATGATGTTTGTAGTAAATTATGCTTCTTTCTACGCCACGATCTCATTGGTAATCCATACAGAGTGTTCCTCTGACCCCTGACAAAGTTCAATGAGCATGAGAAGGTACCGCCTCCTGCTTTTTAACTATATTGCACGAGAACACTATAATATGGTTGTGCGTCGTCCTGAAGGGAACATCACCTTAGACGACTCTTGCACAGGAGGGTGCTTGGTGCACCTGAGTACTTCTGCTGGTCTCACTGATTATTGTCCCTTAAAGGCACTAAAATGACGCGTGATGGACGCTCGCACGATATAGCTAGAAATGTGGGAGGCTGTACACCTGGCCTCCAAAACATGCATGTTCATGTGTATGCATAGAGTTGTCAGCTTGCTTATTTCCTGTGCTCTGTGTTTCTGTGTGGACCTGCGTGCTAGGCCATGCCACGGGCTGTGCCGAATGTTTGGTATGTTATTGGTACTTTCTTCATTAACAAGTTCAGGGCCACGATCTTGTAGCAATGCATTTTCTGATGCCGTTTCTAATAGTGCTTCGTCAGTTGTCATAGTGACACTGTGCCCATGTTGTCAGTATGGATTTGATGGAACATGTTATAACGGTGCATGTGAGGACAATTGCTGAGCTTCAACTGAGGTTTACTGCAGCAGTTCCTGCACAGAAACATTGGACAAAACACCGCCATGGCGCACATTGTCAGCGCAATCATAACAGAAAGTCATCATGTCATACAGCACTACAAACGTTCTCATCTGCACAAGAATAAAGACACATTTGTACTACACGTGATACCCCATCATCAATTTACACTCTTCAAACCCGCGAAATTGAAAACCTTTTCTTGCAAATATATGTCTTTTCTTTTTGATAAATTAAATGACGCGATGTTAATGCAACTTTCTCCATTCTTTTTTATATGAAATGCCCCAAACAATTCTCTCTCTCTTTGATCCTTAAAACTTCCAAGCATACAAGTGTCGTCGTACACTGGAGTGCAAATACACCTTTGCAATGGTCAGCCAAGCGACCCCCCCGCTACAAAAGCCTGCACGGATGCTCGATGCTCCCTCAAATGGTTATTAACGCATCTACCAGTTTGGCTGACATAACTGCCACAGGAGAGCGGGATGTGGTAAACTACCTCCGTCTCGCAGCGTACGAAGCCCTTAACATGCTGTTTTGCACTCTTTTGTGAAGTGCATGTACTGTTCACAGCATAGCACATTCGTGCCATTGCATTAACATCGCGTCATTTAATTTATCAAAAAGAAAAGACATATATTTGCAAGAAAAGGTTTTCAATTTCGCGGGTTTGAAGAGCGTAAATTGATGATGGGGTATAACGTGTAGTACAAATGTGTCCAAACCAGCACTTACCCAAGCCCTGCAGCACTGCACACAATGTACCCCGAACGGTTCCCAAGCCCGGACTGCCCCCTGTGTGGTGGTTATGCGGACTTCGAGCATGTCCTGTGGGGCTGCGCATTTGCCGGTCCCCCTTTCACCCAAGAGGAAATGATGATGCTTATTAAGGCCCAGGATCAGACCTCTCAAATCCTGGCAGTCCAGAGGGCCCGCGAGAGGGCCATCAGGTTTGACCTGATGGTCCCCGAGTGGGCCTAGCCAGGTGACGTCGAGTTTACTCGCGTCTATTGTGGACCCAATAAAGTTCACTCACTCACTCACTCACTCACTCACTTGATTGCATAACGTGTAGTACAAATGTGTCTTTGATCTTGCGCAGATCAGGATGTTCCGTAGAGTTGTATGACATGACCATCTGTTGTGATCGCGCCGACAAATTGTGCGCCATGGCAGTATTTTGTCCAATGTTTCTGCGCAGAAACTGCTGCTTGTGTAATTTTTCTGCTGTAAGCCTCAGCTGAAGTTTGGCGATTGTCCTCTGTGCATTCTTTCTGTGATCCGTTCTCACACAGCGCCGTTATACGATGTTCCATCAAACCCGTACTGATAACGTGGGCACAGTGTCACTATGACAACTGACGAAGCACGATTAGAAATCGCATCAGACAACGCATTGCTACAAGATCATGGCCCTGAACTTGTTAATGAAAAAAATACCAATAACGTGCCAAACATTCGGCGCAGCACACGGTATGGCCTAGCAAGCAGATCCACACAGAAACACAGAGCACAGGAAATAAGCAAGCTGACAACTCTATGCGTACACATGAGCATGTATGTTGTGGTGCTCAGGTGTACAGCCTCCCGCATTTTTATCCATATTGTGCGAGCGTCCATCCCGCATCATTTTAGCACATCTAAGGCACAATAATCAGTGAGACATGTAGAAGTACTCTCAGGTGCACCAAGCACTATCCTGTGCAAAAGTCGTCTAATGCGATGTCCCGTTCAGGATGATGCACAACCATATTATAGTGTTCTCATGTAATATAGTTAAAAAGCGGGAGGCCTTATCATGCTCATTGCAATTTGTCAGGGGTCAGAGAAACACTCTGCCCGGATCACCAATGAGATCTCTGCCGGTCGTGAAAGGGGATGACAAGCAGAAAGGAATGAAGCAGAATTTGCTACAAACTTGCGATCTTGCAACTTTTGGAGATATCGCAGCTGCGTACAACGTATGGAAACCTTTGGGTGATAACATTTTCCCTACAGTGTTGCAGTCAAGATTTCGAGATACCCGGAGCACAGCACAGAAGCATTGCTAGATAAGAGGTCAAATATAGATAAAGTCGATACCGAGCCACGAAAAAATGTTCAGATATCAGAGTTTGAGTTAACAAGGGTTCAAGGGATAATCCGGAGTCCCCTACTACAGCATGCCTCATAATTATATCGTGGTTTTAGCATGTGAAACTCAAGAATTTAAATTTTTTAGAGCAAACAGTATATGCATAAGATGAAATGATAATATAGAATATGCTGACAGCAGCTACATAAACAAAAATTTCATACTTTCAAGAAATTGTCGATGGTCTGAGCAAAGATCTACTAATGCCAAAATTATGGCCATTAGTTATAAATGGCCTATTCTGCAATACCTTCCTTACATTTAACTCAAATTACATGTGCAGTGTACACACATGGTGCTAACTACAGCTGAAAAAGATTGGCACTATTCCTTGAAGTAAGAAGTGCATGGTACTTTTTCACGCAATAGCAGCTGTTTGCCTTGCGATTGTTAGCCTATGCAAATGGATTTAAAACTTCTTGCGTCCCTGTCCCCTGGACAGGTTCAATAGTCGCATTGCGCCTCCTTTCATCAGTTTTTGGCCACAAAGTCATGCAGATAAAAATATTACCCTGAGTTTGAACCTGTTAATGCATTCCGTTTCATAATAATGCAATTGTGGTCACTGAAAAAAAGAAGCTCAAGTTGCGGAGCAGAAACAGATTCCAGGGTTACACCATGGCAGCTACGCCACGTAGACCTTTTCTTTTACTTCAGAAGGAGCTGACTGCAGGCATGTTCCACGGTGCAGATTACTCTCGCCAGGATATCGTGAAGTATCCTGCAGTGTTGAAGTTCAGTCCTTTGCATAAAATGGCAGTTTCAGGTTTAGTGGGCTTGCAGGAAGACAAGCTGAAGGTAACTTCTTGGTTTAAACAGGCTTTTTTGTTTTAATATGTCAAGCTTTCTTTCGACAGTTTGCACAGGTGGTCCCTTAGCGTCGCTATGAAGTGGACATAGAGCTGCTCTAGTTGGCATCTTGCAGATGTGTCAGTTTTCAAGCCCGTGATTTTCTGTCAGCATTCTTGAACTCTTGCTATTAGTAATTTCTGCCCGGCTGGCCGAATTATCCGGAGGCTCCACACTGACGCTACTGATGTCTTAAAGTGCCGACTTTTCAGGACAAGGTTCTTAGCTTTGTAAGTCTGGTTGAAGGAAAGGTGGCACTTAAAGATTTCTAATCTGGACACGAGTAAGACGAACCAATGTGCCTTGGCTAAAATGTGTTATCCATAATTTCTGTAGGAAATTTTGTCAAAGCTTCAACGAAAATTCATCTAATCAGGTAACATGATGATGAGGATGTGGTCAATGACCAAGTTACTGCCAGCATGCTACCACTGAGAGCAATTTTCTCAACCCTTGACTAACTGCTATACACTATGGACAAGACGTAACCAAGATTCGCTGGCTTGTTTCAATAATGTCTAGAATAGGCACCTGTAAGTGCCACCTTTCCTACAACTCATTTGCAAAGCGAAGAACCTTATCCTAAAAAGTCTGCACTTGAACACATAGATAGCATCAGTGTGGGGCCTCAAGATAATTCGGCAAGCCGAGAAATTACTGACAGCACGATTACAAGTACACCAACAGAAAACCAAAGGCTTGGTAGACGATGCAATCTTCACAGCGCTAACTACAGCAGGTCATTGTTCAGAAGTTCTTGAATGCACAACTCTATGCCAACTTCACACCAATGCTACTGAAGCACCCATGCAGACAGTCGGAAAAAAAAAAGCTTGATGCCCCACAAGAAATGCGGCCACTCAAACCATGGAAGTTATGTGTAACTTGTCTTCCTACAACTACAATGAACCTAAAGCTGCTGTTTTGCACAAGGGAACAAACACCAACACTGGTGCCTCACTCAACCCGAGTCACCTGCTCTGTGGAAGGTGCAGTCAGTCAGCTTCTTTGAGAAGATGAGGCCCGCACCTGCACTGTCAGTGAGCTGTACAAATTACAGAAGCACAGCCTACAAGCTTATGTGTCTTAGTGTGAGCAAGGAACCCGTATGGGCTCCAAAACCCATCGAACCATTTAACCCAACCCAACGAGCCAAGCTAGTTTCGTTCCGAGAAAAGTTGCAGCACGGAGGCTTTTGCTAGAATTCTTTCTCGGACAAGAACAAGCTTGGCTTGTTGTGTAGGCACATAAATAATGAAAAGGCATGCATCACTACTGGTGAAAAAAATAGAATGCAAAAAAAAGCATAGAGTACACAGGTGCAGTGTCTATCACATATCATTATTGTGCAGTAGATGCTACATTGGCTAAACAAGCCAAATGTATAAATGACAGGCTGCGTGACCACGCAAACTTGATGTGTGGGTCAGTTGGCATTAGTATTGCACTGCTCTCAGTGCAATGTGCACCCATATTTAAAAACCACTTGATTGTGGCAAAATATAAGGACCAGAGTGCTTCAGAGATATGTGAATCTTTCCTTATTCAAATGACGGGGAACCAGTGTGTTAGCTCCCTATCAATAGAATTATTAGACATTGAGACTGCTTATCATCACTGTAAAACAAATCGTGCTAGCCATGCCATGCGCACTTTTTGTATTTGTGTGAGCAACATGCATTCAGATTGATCCATTCCACCCCTTTCGTCCTTGGCACCATATCGCTGTGCGAGTAAAAACTGGACTTTTTCTTAGTGAAAGAGTGTTAGTTTAACACACAAACTAGCTCTATGGCAGTTTGTAATAAAGGAGTATAAGCATCCTCTGAAAACATGCCCATAAAGAACAGTGCTAAAAGAGCTCTTTAAAAAAACATGAGTGTATCTGTCATAAAGGCCAACTCTTGTGTCTTTTACTTGACATATTTTTCAATACCAATATTGAGGTGCAAGCTCACCATAGTATATTACCTTGCCAATGAAGCAAATCACACTGGTGCTTGACTGTCGTGGGAACAACTCGGATGTGAAGATTCGCACCAATTCGCAGCATAGCATGTTCTGCTTACACTTCATCACCAGGCCCAGCCATACCTATAGCAGCATTAAAACAAGTGAGCTTAGTGCCATAAGAGAAACAATATAGAAAGTGACACTGTGAACAAAGCAACCTTCATTAGGCATAAACAGTAATAAAATGCAGACATTGTACCCATAACTAACTTGACTTTGAGCAACATAGCATGCACAGTAAGAAAGATCTGATGTATGAGCCATCTACTTGAAGATCACTCGAAAGCCCCTTTTTGTCGCCCCCCCCCTTCCCCTCATGCACGGATGGCTGTCTGGCTGAGTAAACCTGGTATATCCCAGATATAGTGTAAGCAAGCGTTGTCACTTGGGGGGGCCAATCCTAATATTATTGCAGAACATGTATTCTTACAATGATGTTAATTTTTTGTAACGCTGGCCATCCTGCAGACCCTGCAACATTACAGCATCGATAAGGCTAATCGCATTACCCGATAAGGCTAACCAATAGGTGTCCCAAGAAGCATAACTCCGGATTTCTACTGGGAAGCATTCACTACATTTTGACAAATATGCTTCTATAGCTTCAACTCTATTTTCATCAACATATAATAAGCTTCACGCATCTGCACAAACTTAATGCAAAAGGGTGCCATTAGGAATACCACAATAGTTTTCTACCAATTCAGCCTTTAGAATAAACACTGGCAAGTTTTTTACTATGCCTAGAACAAATGAAGCTGTTCTGGAATTGAATAAGCCTTTTCCATACATGCGAAAATCACCACCACTATGACTTGCTTATGGGCATTTTGTAGACAAAAAACACCAAGCACAAGAGTTGAAGCTTGGGCAAGTCGGTAACTTCATTTTGGTGGTGCTCACAATGAACACATGTGAGGGAAATAAGCGACAGACAGAGAGTGAAAGCGTGCTGTGCTCTATCGCTCTCTGTCTGACTGTGACTTCCTTGGTATGCGTGCACTGTGGATGTTCCTTATCTCTTTAGTATGTGTGCACAGTGAATACCATTGAAAGGAACATAGAGATGAGATAATGCTAGAATGAATACAATGAACAAGAAACGTGCCTTCTGATGCAGCACATCCTTATGCGACACAATTTTCTGGCAACATCCTAAGCCTGCTATTGCACTGAAAATGGCTTATTCGAGCTGCTGTACGAGACAAGTTTGCTTTTACAAAAGACTGATGACATTTGTTCAATTATTTTGACAAACTTGTGGTTATGCAGTAATGTGAAAAGGTGGCATCATTAAAAGCCACCTTAGTTCTTGTGTAAAAAAATTAAATTACATTATGGGGTTTTACATGCCAGAACCACAGTCTGATCATGAAGCACGCCGTAGTGAGGGACTCCGGAATAATTTGGACCACCTGGGGTTCTTTAACGTGCGCCTAAATCCAAGTACACAGGTGTTTTCGCATTTCACCCCCTTGGAAAAGCAACCGCCATGGTCACGATTTCATCCCGAGACCTCGTGCTTAGAAGCTCAACGCCATAGCCACTAAGCAACCATGGCAGGTATGCAAAAAAAAGAAAGCGTACAGTCAACTCCACAGATCAGGCTAGGTATAAATAAGCAACAGTCAACAAGCTGAACCTTTGCATGATTGCTTTGCATAATGGTTGAGGTAAAAACAATTGTCGAAACATTCCAGATGCACTCAACACGATTTGGAGAAGACAGCATATGAGAGTTAAAAATGTTGAAAGGGAAATGTTTAGAGTAGTGCTTTGCTGCTGCAATGGTTTTTGTCAGTGCGCCAGTGAGCACAGTACGACTGAGGCAGCTGCTGAAAATAATAGATCCTCTTTATGGCTTTTTAGGGACTGATTTGCATGGTTTGTTGCATGCCTCAGGAATTTGCTTATTTATTTATAAACATACCTCATAGGCTCCAGTTGGAGTATTGCGTGAGGTGGTAGGAAAAAATTTCTGAACTAAAAAGGAGAACATTCAACAAAAGAACTCAAACAAAAGAAGAAAAAAACATACTCTCTCACAATGTGGCTGCAAATCGGGCAGCTAGCTTATAAAAACAAAGCAATTAGAAACAGTTTCATACTGGTAGTGCTTTAGGAGACAGAATGTTAAATTCTGAGCTTGGAACACTTTAAGCCACCTTTTGTGGCCTTTTGGTCTGAGGTCCCGTTCTCTCTAGTATCATGGGACTCAATAACCCCGCTCCCCCCCAAATTTTTTAAAAATGTAATACACAATTAGGTCAACTTACAGAAATATAATTAAGAACACAGAATTTGCGCATGCACATATGTTAGAAGAGAGAGAAACGGAAGTCTACAAGAATGCGTAATAACAAAGGTAACCAAACCCCTGCTGCTTTTGTTGGGCAAATCATAGCAAAACATGAAAGGATATGCATGCCTCACAAGATGGTCCCTAAAAAATTTGCCACAATGCAGTCAGTAAGGAGCACATCATGCATTTCTACAATAGCCTCCAATTACATTTAACTCAGAGGAGGCTACTTAAATCAATTTATTAAACTGAAGGTAGGCCAGATTCAAAATATGCAATTCAAGTAGACCGAAACTGCAAGTTATGAATATAGCATATTCATAGCAACAGTGCTGTACTATCAGCGTCAAATGAAAGCCGAACTGCAGAGCGCGTGCCACAAGCATTAGAAGCAGCATAGTGCGCGCCGTCCAGTCATCTGCGCAGACAGGCCCACACATCTGGTGTGGTAGCACAGCGCCACCCCACTGAAGTGCGATTTTTTTTTGCCTGTGTTCCCACTCGAATTTTTGAAAGGAAGAAAAAAAAAAGAAAGCAGAAGCGAAAATTCTGCAACATAAAGAAAAGAAAACAGAAGCGAAACCTGCGCTTCTGAATGTTGCAGAATTTTCGCTTCTGTTTTCTTTTTTTTTCTTCCTTTCAAAAATCCGAGTGGAAACACAGACAAAAAAGAAATTGCACTTCAGTGGGGTGGCGCTGTGCTACCAAACCGGATGTGTGGGCCTGTCTGCACTGATGACTGGACGGCGCGCACTATCCTGTTTCTGATGCTTGTGGCACGCGCTCCGCTGTTCGGCTTTCATTTGACGCTGATAGTACATTATGTCATACATGCCAACCTGTGAACTTTATATTTTGTAAAAATTCTGCAGACAAAAATTTTTTATTGGCGAGATAGCACACATTTTTAAAGCTTTCTCTCAGCACCCACACTGTTGCATTGATACACACATAACTAACCACTATTTAACAGCACACAAAGCAGCAGCAAACTGAAACACCAGAACTGACAACACTGTTTTATATCACCAGAGCACATTTGCAGTGTTCTTGCTGCTGCCGATTTAGCCTGTTTAAGAAATATATCTGAACAAACTGGCCTAAAGCAAGTGCCCCCTCTGGTATGCTCGTTAGAGATCTTCACGAAAAATACAAAAAATTCAGGAGAGTTGACAGGTATGAATTATACCAACAAAACCTACAGCTTGTGTAAGTGGCAGGGACCATTTTGTACACACCTTGTCGCAGCATGCAGATCAGATGCTTTGCCGTGCTGTTCCGGCTGCAGAAATGTCTTAGGTTCCTATGCGGTGTAGAGATGCCTCTGGTTCACGAAATCTTGACATCCCTAAACAATAAGAAATGTTCAATTTACTGTAATCCCTGCTGAAACTGCAAGCTTGCAAGTTAACAAGATCATGTTACATTCTGAAAAGTCTCATACAACCAAACTACCCGAAGCTGCATCTGGTTGTGCAAACATCTCATTGTTACATCACAAGCGGTTATTTAACATGAAATGAAACTGCAGCAAACATAAATCTACTATCAAAAGCTTCACACAAACGCACATCTGTAGGAAGTGAAATGTGAATTGTACTACGAAGAAAATTCCTTAGCACATGAAAAGTGTTCCAAATCGAATTTCTCTATGCGGTGGAACAAAGCATTGTCTCGAAGGACGATGCACTGGAAATTACAAGAACAAACGCCCTATTCTTCAGCAGAAAAAAAAATCGATGAAAAAGAAACACGGCTGTTGTAATCTCGGCTTCTCTGAAATAAACATTTACAAGCACACGAAAACACACAGGACACCCAACACAAGAAATACAGCCTGTCTGGCGACACTATATGTAGTAGAATTCGCATATATATAGAAGCTAAAATCTGGCCATGCGTCAGACCCAACAATCTAGTACCATCTCGCGCAGCCGTTAGCTGACATACAGCCTCCCGCATTTTTAACTATATCGCACCAGCATACTACGAAATGGGTGTGCGTTGTCCTGAGAATAGCAGCTTAGCAGATGACGCTTGCGCAGGAGAGTGCTTTATGCGCCTCTGCTGCTTAGTTTTGTCGGTCTCGCTAAGTATCGCCGTTGAAGGCGCTAAAATGGCCCATGATCGACGCTCGCGCAATATAGTTACAAATGCGGAAGGCGGTACTTCTAGAAATACCTATACAGAAATTACGTACACAAGCAGTAACTTTCCCTGTTTGATTTTTTTCTCTTTACCATTCAGGTCAAACAATCACCGTTAGCATACGTTATAGCAGAAAGCAAATACATGATAAAGCTCCTGGCAACGTCCAATACGTTTCAGGACATTTTTTGTGAGACTTCGCTAAATGTGCACTGCGACATGAACGAACATTCGAAAAACATATTTATCATTGTGGTCGCTTTACTAATCATCTCGTGATCCGTATAACAATTCACACTTCACGAACCATTGACTACAAAACTGCGCGCAAGCGCCGGACTTACCTTTCTAGGCGTAGTCGGCAAACGCTCCTTCATGTCAGGTCGCGGCGTCGACTGCACGACGATCCTTCCGACGTAAACACTGTTGAATTGCGGATGAACTACAGCACGTAATAGACTCAACAAATTCTTCCGTGCACTGTGATCCGATGCGATATTATCAGAGGCCGGGAAAAAAGAAAGCGCAAGCGGGCCATAACTACGATAATCGACATCGGCGAACCACGCGAAAGGTACTGCGAGCTACGTTACGCGGTCCCAGGGGTTAGGTGATCATCAAAGCACACAAGGGGCACGACATTTTCTCTCGGCACAGCGTACAGACGATTAAACATCCACATCGACCTGCCTTAATGCAACGCGCACGCACAGCAACAGGGAGCAACAGCACGGTCATGGATGGATGGATGGATGGATCGATTAGGCTGAACCCTTTAAATCGGGCGGTGGCATACGCCACCTAGCCATGACCATTAATATAATTTGTACTTTGTGGTGGGTGAAATTTCACCCCTGCCTTAATTTTATCCACCAATCAGATAACCTCTGCTTGGTTATTTCTACCCGCTTAAAGTCTATTTTGCCTTCACTGTCCCTAAACCCCAATGCTTTGAAAAAATCAGCCCCGTTGCCTTGCACTGTAGGGTTAAGCCCCTTACAGAAAAGTATGAGGTGTTCAGCCGTTTCCTCTTCTTCTCCACACGCACAGCACAACGTGTCTATACCTTGGTACTTGACTCGGTACATCTTAGTCCGCAATACTCCCGTCCTGGCTTCAAACAACAAAGAGCTTCCCCTAGAATTATCGTAGATATTTTCTTTGGCAATTTCTTGCTTGAAAGTTCGGTATGTGCCCAGTGCTGATTTCGTCTGCATCCCTGCTTTCCACAGACCCCTCTCTGTTTCCTTAACCTTTTTCTTAACCGCTGTTTCCTGGTCTGCACCCCTCCTGCAGTCCAAATATTTGATTGACAGTTTTCTGGTCAGCTTGCTCCATTTTGTATCAACATTCCTCATGTACAAATAACTGTACAATGCCCATGGGGCAGTGGCAGCGCCTCCTGGGGGCACCGAAAGCGACCATGCTTTCGTGCTTTTGCCCACTTTCGGTCCTTTGGTGACCGCATGTATCGTGACGGCGTAGTATGTGTAAGTTGGTATGGGTGTTCTGTGGAAGTATTTCGATATTATGCGTCTTATACGGCGGGTTCCAGCCACGTTCCTTTCAACAGTAAGGACAGCAATTTATAAAACTGCGGGGCTGTGTGGCCGAGTGGCTGTGTGGCGGAGTGGTTACGACGCTTGCTTTGGGATCTGCGGTACGCGGGTTCAAATCCCGCTTTGGCGATTTCTTTTTTTTTCTCTCTCTTTTTATTTATATACCTTTTGTTTCTTTTTTTTTTCGTCTGTGTTTGGCAGCGCCGTCGATTGTGCCCCGGCGCCGACGCGAAGCGGCTGTCGTTGGGGTGTTGCGGAGCGCTCGCTCGTGTGTACCAATTTCAAATCGAATTTTACCGTAAATCTGTTCAAGTATTAAATTGCATGGTATGACTTCATCGAGCATGACAGCTACATGTAGACCTTTTTGGTGCCAGTGGGACCAGTATGAGCCAGTTTAACTGGTTTAACTACCAAACGGGTCCCCTGTTTAGACCCATTTCTGTATCGGAGATTCCTGTTAAAACCTGCCTGCGGGCCAAATAGGCCCCTGTTTGGTGCCAGAGCCCAGTATGAACCAGTTTGTTCGCTAAACGGGGCCCCTGTTTAGACCTATTTCTGTGTGGGAGGGTCCCGTTTAAACCTATTTGCAAGCCAAACAGGACCCCGTTCAGACCCGTTTGTGTGTAAACGGGTCCTGTTTACACCTGTATGTTGCCAAACAGGACCCCGTTAAAACCTGTTTAAACCTGTATAACCCTGTTTGAATTTAAATAGGATTTTTTAGTAGGGATAAATTTTCCGGGCTTATTTATGAATGACGTTTAGTATTAAAACGAGATTAGTTGGGCAAGTGATGACTGAGGGCATACAGTAGGGCACCCACTTTCATGCCGTAAGGAGGAAAACAGGTGACACGCATGACGATGGTTGTCTGACTTGTAGAAGTCATCCTGGTTAGCGGGTATATTACATTACTGCAGCCATACCACTCGAACACTTGTTAAAAGTGCTAGAACGTCATTGATCAGACCATCAGCTAAGATAGTTTCCAAAATCAGATAAACGTTGCATTCAAATAACATTTCCGTAAGTTCCAGAATGTCACAAATTATTTCTTCAAGAGAGAGAGAAAAAAAAGCCTTGAACAGCCAGTGGCAAGAAAGATATAAAATACAGCGAAGTCGCAAAGATCTCTGAAAGGTTCATTCATTGCGCGAGAGCGTTGTTAGTGCTGAAAGCGCAATGATTGGCAGTCAATGCTCCAGATAAGCATTTGAGAAGCACCTCCAGTAAGATTACTGCGCTACAGAAAGAGACCATGAGATATGCAAAAAGACAGCGTGATCACAGCTCTGCTAGAGCCTAGATTACACGCTTGTTGGAGATGCGAGCAAGAAGCCGTGAGTGCTAATTACTTTTGTTATTGTTCTATTCTTTCCGTCCTTTCGTCATCGGATTGCACGACGTTTTGAAACGAGAAAACGTATGCAAAATATGATTCCATGTCTCCGCCTCTCTGTCAGAGCCTTGAAAAAAAAGAAGAAAAAAACGAGAAGTCTCTCTCTGATCTTCATGTAACGAAACAAGCGCTCTCACAAACGCGTCAGCCTGAATATGATAATTAAGCTGTAGATATATGCACAGGTTCCCATGGGACGGAGCTGCGAGCTAAACAGCAACAACACAGTTTATGAGGACTTTCTGTTGCAGGCTTTAACACCTCATATCGTAGGACTACGTCCGCTGACGATGAAGCGGAAATCACTCACATGAGGGATCACAATCAGTGGCTCACTTAACAAAGAAATACAAAAAAGGATGGCGCAAGCTGATAAACAAAGGAGCTACAAGTGGATTTGCTGTACACACAAGTAGGCAATAACGGCGGCATAACGTTGCTGCACTAGTGAGAAATGCGATAACGTGGCCTATCAGCTTGCAATAAGTATCACAAAAAAGTAGGAAGAGAAATGTAGACAGCGGAAAGAAGAGGGCCCCCTGAAGCCTTGAACTACCGGATTAGTGCGAAAAGGAGCTGGGTTACGCGGATCTCGGCCATCATACCTGGAACACTTGAAGACGTTGGACTGCATCTTCAGCCAGAAACATGCGAAACTTATATACATATATATATATATATATATATATATATATATATATGAGGGAGAGAGAGAGAGAGAAAAGCAAAAAAAAAACATTGAATGTCGAGGTTTCGGCCGGGGTCCGGCCTTCATCCAGAGTGCGCTTGCAAGCATAAGCACACAGAGCTCACTTTATACGGTTTGTGTGCAAAGCAGAAAAAAAACACAGGGTACCTGGTCTATGACCACAAGCACGTGCACATGTAGTGACGTCATGCATACGAACACGTACATTGACTCATGTCAAACTCAACGGAAATAGGAGAGAGAGAGAGAGAAATCGACGTGATTACAAACTTCGGGCGTCCATACAGTGGCGCTATAACGTGACGACAAACGTGCACGTGCATACAGTTGCGGGACAAAAAAAAAACAAAAAGGTGAGACAGAAAAAAAAACTGGTACTTGCGCTATGACCACACGTCCGTGTACATCTAGTGACGTCATGCATACCAACACGTACATTGACTCCTGTAAAGAACCCCAGGTGGTCAAAATTAATACGGAGCCCTCCACTACGGCGTGCCTCATAATCTGAACTGGTTTTGGCACGTAAAACCCCAGAAAGAAGAAGCAAACTCCACGGCAATAGGATAGAGAGAGAGCTATATACAGAGAGAGAGGGATATCAATTGGAGTACAAACTTGCGCGTGCATACAGTGGTGTGAGAAAAAAAAAGAAGTTAGATAGGTAATTTGTGAGTAACCCACACGTGAATAGGTGCACATTAGGTCGTGTCCACAAGGGAGGAACGACGCGGCCAATAGAATGGAAGGGAGAAGGGTCAAATGGTAGCAGAGGGTATGTGAGGGGCGTCAGCAGCCAGAGAGTGCTTCTTTTGTTTTTTGTTGGAGGTTGCTGCAACTCTTGTATGACCACTCAGACGGTCAGTGCATCCACACCTGGTTATGCGACACCTATACTTTGACCTCCACTGACCTCTGAATTCCACGAACTGCGTTCTATTGCAGTCTTTGCACAAGTGGGATTCTTTGTATATGCGGGCAAGTTGTTTTTTTTGTACAAAATATATATGTGTATCAAAAATAAAATAAAAGATAAATGAAAACTTCTATGACAAAGTGAAGTAAAATCGCCAGCCCTTATTCTGTCGAGAAAATGAGGGTAAGCGAAGCTTGTCATGTGTGTCTCGGACCTTCGTGGTGATTTTCTTCCCTTCTCTCTCTATTTCTATCTCTCTTTCTTTCTCTCCGTCTCTCTTTCTCGCTTTCTTTTGCTCTCTCTCTATCTATCTTTCTTTCTCTCTCTCTTTATTTCATTCTCTCTCTCTTTCTTTCATCTCAATCTCTTTCTTTCTCTCTTTCTTCCTCCCTTTCTTTCTTTCTCTTTTTCTCTTTCTTTTTTGTCCCTGGTATGTGCAAATGAGCTTGGACCCTTTCCCACAATCGCCAGGATCTGACCACTTTCCAGCGTGACACCACCTTCACCACCGCCGAAACTCGTGAGCCTATATATAAAGCTTCGCTTAAAACATGAACATAACAGAAGGGCGAGAAGAATGTGTAATTAATGATGCAGAAATGTACATAACATGCCACATAATATATGCTTATGTGTTCGCTCTGAAATGCATAAAGCAACAAGGAAAAATGTTCATTGGAGCATCAAACAAGTGGTATTCTTTGTGGTGGCGGTTCAGCTGTTTTTTATACGAAGTCTGAAACCAGGAAAGGCATCCCATGATATGCTTTCCTACAGACCTGTGGCGCTTGCCAGTTGTATAGGAAAAACCATCGCACGGATGGTGTTGATGCGCCTAGAATGGTTTTTAGAAAAACGTATTATATATCCAGATGCGATGACGGGTTTCGGAAAAGGTAGGTTGTCAATCGATAGCGATAGCGTATTTGACCAAGTAATGACTGTTGAACATCGGCAACGTCACTGTCGATTGAAGGCCGCTGTCTTTTTGGATATAAAGGGTGAGTTTGACAATTTTCTACATGATGAAATTTTAAATGACCTTGAATAATGTGGCATATTGATGGCCGTCTGCATCAGTGGATAGCCAGCTATCTTCAAGAGAGAACGATAATTATGACAACTCCAGACGGTGATACAAGGAACCATAGCGTCTATCGTGGGGCTCCTCAAGGAGGTGTACTGAGCCCAAACTTATTTAATGTTGTTCTCGTTGGACTCGTCAAAAAACTCATAGGTACAGTCTCGGTCTCTGTGTACGCAGCTGACACCTATATATTGAGGACGAGCTTAATGCGCTTACAAGTATTAACGAATATACAGCGTGCAGTGTCAGTAACTTCCCAATACCTAAATAGTCGTGGATTACAGCTCTCACCCGCAAAGAGTGTAGCCATGGCATTTACACGGAAGTCAATGGCCTGCTGCCCTGTTCTGATTGATGGCAAGATTACACCTTCGGTAACCCACTATAAGTTTCTCGGAGTCATCATCGACCGTGACTTATCTTGGTCGAAGCACATCTGTGCATTAAGAAAAACGCTGGCCAGCTTTGATCAAGTCATTCTACATATGACTGGAAAATCGTGTGGTCCATCCCAATCATCTCTTCTGCAGCTCTAGCAGGCACGTTTTGTTGGATACCTCCACTACAGCCCGCCTGTACTTTCTCGGATTAGTACATCTGCCATGCGCACACTTGAAGGAGCTCAGGCTCGCGCACTAGGAATTTGCCTAGGCTTACCACGATGTGCTTCTACATGGTGTACTATTGCAGAGGCACGCGCGTGCCCAGCTCGAGTTTACCTGCAACGGGAACCAGTGCGAGTGCATCTAAGGCTACTGAATAGGCATAGAAATCATCCACTGACAAACGTCACAAGCATATGGTTTGATGCCGCCTACTCAGACAACGTGTTGCCGAAACATGATCTACGGCCATCGGACTTAGCACCACATGACGCACCGGAAGTTCCACTCTGGGCGATGGCAAAGCCGACGGTGATACTCAATCCCTGGAATAACGAAAAGTTGAAAATGACACTTGCTGGTCTCAAGCATTCCGCGTTTTCCTACATTGCTTACATATACGGATATACCGAACATAATTTTTCAGATGGTTCCGTAACAGAGATCTTCCGCGGCAGCTTACACGGTTCCTGGAGTGGGGATCACACAACGGTTCAAGATCGGACACAAAACAACGTCTACAGCAGCTGAGTTGACTGGCGTTCGATAAGCAATCCGCTGCATACTGCAGCAAATCATCGCTGAATGGACAGTGTTCTGTCACTCAAAGCCGGAGCTGCAACTCATAAGTGATTATATGAATCACAGAAGCGAAAATATTCCTCTAGTTACTCTCAGGTACAGCGCAAATACGTACACAAACACACGAAGAAGACACGGCAGGCGCGGACGAGTGCTACTGCCAAATGTTTGTTACAATCGACAGGCCCTCCGATTTATAAGGTGAACACGTACACAAGTGTCACGCCCCCTTCCCCATTAGAGGTGATAAAAACAAATATAAAAAAGGGAGCGATACTACTATCAGCCTCAGACAACAGAGTTCAAGTAGTTCATGCAGTTAGGCACTGCGCAACAGAATAGACGCTTCGCTTATACAATTAGCCGAATTCTTGTGGATAAAGATTGCTGCTAGAGTCAATCGAGCCGTATAGTTTGCAGATTTGCCTAAGATGGTAGTCTCATAAAATCGTGCTTCGCAACCACACGTGGTGATATGGGCAACGAAATGTGCATACTTGTCATCTTTTTTTAACTTTTAGCGCATGCTCCCTGACCCGGTCGTTAATGCACCATTCGGTTTGACCGACGCACACCTTCCCGCACAACAAGGGAATAGAGGATATCACTCCTGTCGGACACCTTACGAAGCGGCTATCATGGCTGGTTTGCCAACCTCCTTTGCTGTCACCGCAAATTCGAGGGCAGAGCTAGATAGCTAATTATCAGCCGTGAAGACCACAGGAATACGATGCCTGTTCGCGACCTTCTTCAGGTTGTGCGATACCTTATACGTATAAGGCATGACTAAGGGTCTCGCTATCAGTCACTGGGTCTCAGCCCTTTTCGCTCCAGCTCTGTTCTTTACCCTCGCCAGGAGAGATTCGGCCACCGAACCAACAAGCAACTCAGGGAATCCCGCTGCCTATATGCGACCAATCTGATTTTCGAAGCTATGCTGCATTGAATGCGGGCACGACTTACGCAGCGCAGCATACAGGCATTGAAATGCGATGCCCCTTTTTACTATTTTTGAGTGGGCAGAGTCAAAAGGCAAGAGGCCCTTCTTGACCCGTGTGAGGTACTCCCAGCAAACATGGCCTATGCTAAACCTTAGCCTGAGGTCCAGGAACTGTAACCCCTCAGTGCCAGGCAATTCATGAGGGAATCTCAACCCCTGCCCTGCTTGAATAAAAACTTCTAAAATACTCCAAGGGGCAGTGAAACCGCCCTCTTTCTTCAAAAGAATAAAAAAATTCATCGACGTACCTAAACACTTTAAGAACATTCCCACCATTAAATGCCAAATCAAGCGCCCTGTCAATATCAACTAAAAATATGTCACATAGAATCGGAGCCACGAAAGCCCAATAGACACTCCTCTACGTTTCAGAAAAGGCTGCTCGTTAAAGACAATAAATGTTACAATAAGATTAAATTCTAAAAGCGTTAAAAATTATGAACCGACAAGCAAGCAGAGTTCTGGAAATCGCATTCGCCACTCTCTTCAATGCGATTCCTAACAGCAACTAAAATCTTATCTTGAGGTACTGAGTAAAACCTCCTCAACGTCGACAGACAAGCCATAATCTATAACCTCGTCGTGTCTCACATATTCAGCGACGTCTTCGGATTTCCTCACGCGGAAAGGATCAACAACCGTGAGTGACTTTAGGTTCTTTAGTAAAAATTAATTAACGTTCTTTTGCCATGCACCCCCCCCCCCCTTCGCTCACAATAGTTCTGAAAGGGACATCTATCTACCTTATGTGTTTTTGCAGAAAAGAAAAGCTTCAGACTGTTCCCCTTACTTTTTCTGATAGCATTAGCAATAGCATTCAATTCCAATTCCAAATTTGATGCACTTAGTCTTAACCAACACCGAACTTTTCTTATCAGGCACAAAGTTCTTGTTCAATGCCGCTTGGGCTTTTTCATTGAACATGCCATTTGGTTGCCCATATCACCACGTGTGGTTGCGAGACAAGATTTTATGAGACCACCATCTTAGGCAAATCTGCAAACTATACGGCTCGAGTGGCTCTAGAAGCATTCTTTATCCACAAGAATTCAGCTCTTTTTATAAGCGAAGCGTCTATTCTGTTGCAAAGTGCCGAACTGAACAACTTGAACTCTGTTGTCTGAGGCAGATAGTAGTATTGTTCACTTTTTTAGATTTGTTTTTATCCCCTCGCATGAGGAAGGGGGCGTGACACTTGTGTGCGTGGTTCGCCTTATAAATCGGAGGGTGTGTCGATTGTAATAAACAGTTGGTAGTAGCGCTCATCCGCATCTGTCGTGACTTCTTCGTGTGTATGTGTACTTAATTGCGCAATATCTGAAAGTAACTATGTTAGGCCAACTAGCCCAACAGGCGGTCCTTCTATAGTCCTCTAGTTTACGACATCTTTCCTCTGCTTGCTGAGGCGTCTCAATCCGGGGCATACCATTGCGCTGCTGTGGATTTCTAGTCATTCTGGAATAGCTGGGAATGAGCAGGCTGATGGGGAGGCAAAAATGGCACACAGTGACGGGAAGATTGTAAAACTTCATTTTTCCTGGTATGACAGCAACGCCTTGCCCCATAACTCTATCAAAACCTCTATGGCGCAACAATGGGACAACCCCGAACATCGAGCAGAGCGCCTCCATAGACTTGAAGCTCGTTTCCGATTACGGCTTCCACTTCGGATGCGGAGAGGCCAGGAAGCACTCATCCATCGATTTCGGCTAGTTGTGGCGTACACTCGCCGATGCCTTCACAAGACTGGACGAGAATGGGACCCTGATTGTAGCGTCTGTCACACTCCCGAAACAATAGACCCCCAACTTTGCGCGTGTCCTCAATATGCGGCCGAGCGAAGGACACCTAAGTGTAGTGTTGACTACTTGGACTCCCGCCCCTTTTCGGAATAAATGAGTTTCAGCGCGCGGAGAAGAGTTGCTCATGCCCAACGCACCATAAAATCACTTTTTACTTTTCTGTGTGAGACGGGGTTAGACCGGTCGTCTCTATGCCTTATGAAAACAGGCTTTTTGAGATGTGAAGACAGTGCGAAATTGATTTCCGCGATGACGTTTTGCGCGGACAAGATTACTCCTGCGTGTAGTGTGTGAAAAGTGCACAACCGCGTATTGCATAACGTCTGTAAATAGTACCTCATTCTACGATATCATAATCACCTGCCACCTACTTCTCCCTGCATCTCCCTCTTCCCCTTACCCCAGTGAGGAGTTGCAGGCTAGAGACACGTACGCTCTCCAGGCCGATCTCTCCTCCTTTCTCTTCAATAAAATATACCTCTGCTTATTGTGTCGGATATTGTTGGGCATCGCACTTAGAAATCCTTATTCATTCCTCATCAAGATGGCCGACAGCGCCATATGCAGTGTTTGAGGATGTAACAACAATACAGCACCTTTTGCGCCACTGCCCATCCTTTGACAATAAACGATGTGCTCTGCAGGCTATAATATCAGCCACTGGAATGGAACCGCTCTCAAAAGTCGAGGCCCAGGAGCCTTAGTCTAAGCACTCTTGCATGCACTAGGCCACAAAATCCCCATTGCACTATTTGAACGCGTCAGGACTGTAAGAACGCCTGTGACTGTCAGCGAACATTCTCATGCGAGTGTGATTACACTGACTGCGTCTTTATTATCTTTCTTATTTTCATTTTCTCTTATCACGCTTTCTCAATTCACCTTAACCAAGTGTAGGGTAGCCAACCGGGGATGACCTTGGTTAACTTCCGTGCCTTTCTTTCTGTGTCTCTCTCTCTCTCAACGACCACGATGTTGGATCAGTTCGAAAGTGGCCAGAGCTCGCCAGTAAATTGAAGTTTAAAAAAAGAACAAGAAAGGAATGGTCAGCGTGAAGGGAGTGCTATAGTTCATAGGATACCTCCGAAAACCCAGCTCCTAAGTCGCGAAAACGAAGCCGGTGCATTTGTTCAATGGGTACAAAAAGTCTGTCGTATGCGTCGTTAATCAGTGGTATCCACAACGGCTCTTTCACTGCGATGCGCAAGATAACGGCTGGATATAGGACTGACAGTATATCTTGAAACCATAGGAGATAATATTTCACTGGCGGAGCGCGCCTTGGCAAGTAGCTTACGTGAGGTCAACACGCCACCGCAACAAGCCAACACGCTACCACCAATATGGTAGAGATAGCGAACACTGCATTCGAAACGGCGACTTCTTTTGCTTAACGCGGTGACACACGTTCGTAGTGACAAACACTAATTGATGCAAGTAACTGCATCCTCCGACATGAAGGAAATAACGCACGTATTTGTCACTACCCGGTCGTTAAAATGCTGGATTCTGTGCTTAATGAACCCACCCTGCCATTACAAGAATCGCTGTTAAGTGTGAACTTCTTGGTAGTCTCATGCAAGAATTTATTGCCATCATGCGCTCTTATCGCAGTGACACCTCAGGAAGCAGCTAGAGTAGGGTGTGCTAATACAAGAAAGGAACACTCATGAAATGATGAAGTCTTCGTACACTTCTGGTGTACAAAGTGTTAAAGCAAGTCTGAACGCGATAAGAGGCACGAGAGACAACGCGACGTCCGAAACGTTCAGGCTTGCCTAATTACCACAGGCCTGCCCGGCATCTTCTAGCGTGGTATAAAGGAGAAAGCCTGTATTGCCTCGTTGCGCGATGGCAGTGAAAAAAAAACGCGGCATCAACTCAAGTGGTACCAAAAATCACGCGGTCACAGAGACGCGCTCGTGCCACTGCTCGTGCGTTCATCGTCGTCTTCTACAACTGGCGCCGATTCTGCTCATTATGCCAGCGTTCCCATAATGTCCCTCACACTCCTGCCATTGCTCGAGCCTTCGTCGTCGTCTTCTTCCACAGCTAGTAATGAACAAGGCGTGTCCGATTTAAAGTGCTACACTATAATGTGTTGCCCAATGTTAAGGTAGATATTTTGAGGCAGGGAGTTTTATTATGCTATGCACCGCTTAAAATGCCAATATTTTCTAAGTTGTATTTACAGTGCAAACTATTCGGGATATATTTTGACAGCCTGGGAGTCTAAAAAGTATACTCAAAGTAACGGAAGAGAGCGTTTTCTGCATTTTGCCCTTATTAAAATGCAGCCCGCACAGCCGAGAATCCAGCCCGCCACCTCGTGCTGACAGCAAAACGCCATAGTCACTGAGCCAACGCGGGGCATATTTTATACACGAACACAAAATTGACAGCGGCACAAAAACTAACCGATTTCTACCCTGAACAATTCAGCAATTGAAGCAAATAAGAGGGATTCCTCGTGCGATTAGCTGCTAACCGTCAAGATAATAAAATTGGTTAGTATGAGCTTATCCTGCCTATCTTTCTTTCTTGTAATGTTTACGTCGAATATTGCCCCATAGACCAACCAAAGTTAACTGCACAATTTATGAACACACCTGCTCGCAGGCATGTAGACATGAGTTCTTACCTAGGTGCCACCCACGGTAAGTTCAGTGGTGGTTCACGAAGTGGCGCGAAGATTTTAAGGAGTTTGTAGGTACGTTGACGCTACAGTTTATTCAAACTTAAAAATTGAGCCCCTAGTCTGTTGTACAACAGCCGCAAATATTGTCGTAGACTTAAAATTGAGAAACGTACCCCAACCTGACATCTCTGTGGAAGCTTTGATGAAAACATATCTCGTTTCGAATGCACCTTACTGTGAGAAAGGGGGTAGAAAGGGGGGGGGGGCGCATTATTAGTACAGTGGTGTCACTCTAAATAGATTCCAAGAGATTATGTATGTTTTATTGCTAAGGATGGTATAAAAACTTTTTGGGTCCCCATAATTTCAAAAGGGAGGAGGGTGTTGCAGAAAAGCAGATATTTGAGAGCACTAGAATGGCAATCACAATCTTGTTGCAACCGCGCATTGTTCTTGTGCGCTTATCATGCAATAACCCATGGATGACGTGCTCACTTGCAGTCAGGTATAAAAGCGTTGAGCTCGCACAAGGTTTCGCAAAGAGACGAAGCAGTGGCTGAGGACGCATAGGCATTTGAAGTCGTCGCCTGAGAATAGAACAAGCTTAATCTCTCGAGCCCACAGCTGCCCACCACCTACTTCTAGGGACTCAAGCGGCGCTATTTCGTGCATCCTCTATCGCCAACACAGCCTGCCAAAAGAAAATTAGGCGGGTTTAGGTTACACAAGGTGAGACGTTCTCATACTTCTTCAGATGCATATATTTCTTCTCAGACTTCTTTACTCTATTTTCAATGAACCCTTTCCTTGTATTCCGCTGCCTAGTAAGAATACGAGAAAGAAATCGGGTACTGATGCCTGCGTTCCATGACTGTACAGAGCATTAACCCCCATAGAAAATGGTAGGTAACCTATGGATTAACTTAAACTTCGTCCTCCTTGCTTCAATTGCCCCTTGCTTCGTGACCCCATAATATGGAACCCATTTCCCCGAACTTTTAAACGTTGTGTCTATTTTGTTGTCTTCGAAAACAGCGGAACACGGTGGATAAGAGTTTTATAAAGCTTCCGAGGACTTCAGTAAGCAATTCCAAAAGCCGCAAATAAGAGACACGCTATACAGTTAGCGCACACATAAGCCATATCGTGCGCCCTATTTGGACCGAATTTTAACTCAGTGGCAAACAATTTTTTCAATACAACTAGCAAAATTTTTATCTCTAAGTGATGCATGCAGAATTTACTGCAATGCGTGTATTTAACCCACACACTTTCAACTTTAGCCATGCCTTAATCTCTACAAACTTCCTTCTATATTTTCACTAAATATAAGCAATAGATGGAATCCGTTTAACGAGAGGGAAATCTCTACAATTTGCATTACGCAAGAAAATAGGGATAAAGCACGTATTCAGAAACTATCTCTAAATATCGTAATTAACTCGGAATCTTCAGCCGCGCATTACTTCTTACATTCACCCTCCTTCAACCACCCACTTGTTTCCTCCAAATGTCAACTCGATCTCACATCCATTGTTCCCAAGCCACTGGCAAAAAAATGGCTATAACGCCTGTATAAGGATTTCGAACACTTGGTGGCGGCTCAGTGGATATAGGCGTTCTCTTGTTCAACATGAGATCACGTTTTCAATTGTTTGACGATAAAGGGGAATGGGATTTTTTTTACTGTGCACCGAAGTTGCAAAGCAGGGCTCTCCATTACATTCCCACTCCATTCCGGAAAGTAGAAATACTCGGTAATTCCACTTCTTTGAGCTCCTCGAAATGGTAAGCATTGGACGATTCCCACTCCTCGAGTGGCTAAGCTGGACCATTTCATTCTTCGAATTCCAGTAAATGAAGCGCTTTCTCTACAAATGGTTATTGTTTACTAGATGCACTCTCCACCTTACGTTCTTGTAGCTAAAGACATAGTGATGCGAAAGCATAAAATGGCCAATGAGAGAAAAAGCCGACATCTGTAGCAGAGAAACAGCATCTAAATTTCCATTGGCTGCGACGCGACGTCACGTGCGCACCTCGACGAAGCAACGCAGGCGAAAGGGCACGCCTTCTGCTGCGCTGGGGTGACACGTGTTGCATGAGGGGAGAGGGCATCGCCGCGACACCCTTGCTCTCGCAAGCCTGAGTTATAAGCGCGTTCCTTGTCCGCGCTTACGCGGACAAGGACTTCCCCTCGGTGATGGCTATCATGTGATAATTGTTATAAAAAGAGTCGCAGTTTCGCCCGAAAGGCGAAGCATCGATTGCGATAGCAAATTAGTAGACAGCTATACGCAATAAGGATAGTAGTTTTACCGGCCGTATAAAGTTCTAAATATACGCTTACTAACTAAATAAACAAGCACGGTGTCACGCGCGCATAGGTTAACATAAACACATCTAGCTCGATGACCGCGGGAGCTCGTCAAAACGCTGGAGTAATAAAGAGCGCCAGCGGCAGCGAGCAAATTGACCTTCGCGCTGGCTCTCGCTTCGACGCGAACTAAACGTCAAAAGCGCAGCGCATATGAAGCTACCGGCACTCGGCGAATGCACTTTGACCCATCGCAGATCGCTTGAAGAGGAGGCCCCGCGGGCGCACGCCTTGGCCACATCGCATATCGCTTTCAAAATAGGCGCCCGCGCAGCAGCTCCGGCTCTGAGAAGCAGCCTCAAGAGCAGAGCCGCAAGAGCTTTCGTACAAACACCAATTCATTCTTTTGAAATAATAGCCGCGTGTATCTCATTGTGTCGCCCGAGTGGGCGAGTTTAGATGCGCAAGCGCCAGTTTTGTTTATACCAAAGACACAGAAATAAACTGGGCACATTTCTAGGATTTCATTGACCGCTTCATGGACGCTTTGCTTCACATACATTCCAAGATTTGCGTTGGATCTTTCATAATTTTTGAAAGGAAGCGTTTTGTGAATTTCGGCTTCTGCTGAAATCTTTCTTCCCATGTGCTGTGAGAGGGATCATCAGCCCTCAGAAGTGGCGTTTCGCGAACGCTCGGATGTTAGAGCCCATGCCTGGTCATTACAGTACCCATACGCAATGAACCTTATTTGACAAACACCTATACAAGGTGTGCACTCAAGACAATTGCGCGTAATAATCTAAACAAAGAAATGCATAAAAATTACTACAACAGTTTTATGGTCCGTCTTGGAAAACAGCGTCAACAAATATATTGCAGACAAAACCATGAGAATAATGAGAAGCAGTAGCGCACCCAGGATCTCGGCCAGGGGGGGGGGGGGGGGTTGACAGTTTGCCAATACCATCTAAACAGCACTAATTTCGATTTCTTCACGGGAAATTGTCAAAAAATGCGCTTTTTGCGAGTGTGCAGACGATTGCGCGTCTTACATCTTAGTGGCAGTACCCGAATGCGCAAGGAAAGAAAAGGGGTTAAACAAAAGGGGGGGGTTAGGTCGGCCTCAGGGGGGAGGGGGTTACAACACCCGAATCCCCCCCCCCCCCCGTCGGTGCGCCACTGATGAGAAGGTTACACTAGACGCCTAGAGTGACTAGAGGCCTATTTCTGGGATGAAGAAACAAATGATAAAGTGCTCATGAGAAAATAAAAGGGCAGGGCAAGAAAAATTGCTGAACAACAACCAATTTGTGGGTTCCGTTGTTATTGCGAACATCGATGGAAGAAGTGTAGCGAACAAAACAGCTTGAATAGAGACTTTTCGTCTGGAGCAAATGCCTCACGTCCTCACTATTACTGACACCTGGCTCTCTGCTGATATCCCAAATAGCGCGCTGTTTCCTTACGACCATACAATCTTTCAGGTTTGACATTCATTAGCCAGTGCATTCCAGATGATCTTGTTTCATGTGAGATAGCACAAGGCACAACAGACCACAACGCTACACTGTCTGCTTATTCCGTCGGAATAAATCCAATTGGGAATAAAATCACAACCCGTATTTATGACTGACCGCGAGCTGACGACGTCAGAGGTCTTTGTTTTCTTGAGCACTCTCTTACTGAATTCGGAAATCATTTCAATGATCCAAAATCTATTACAAATGAATTGTGGCTAATGTTTAAAATATAGTTGAGCACTGCCTTAGCGGCTTACTTTCCACAAAACAGAAAATCCATAAGAAAAGCAAATCCCTGGATACCACGGAAAATTATTCATATGAAGTGCAGGATTTGTCGTTACAGGAAACGCATGCATAAATTCAACTACAATCGTATTCTACAAAAATGAGCAATCTCAGCAGCAAAGCGCTCCAACAAGCAATTAAAATTGCTAAAAATAATTACTTGAATGTAATTGTTTGTAGCTTTATTAAAACAAGACCATATAAATTTTAGCAATATCTAAAAACAAAAACACATCGTCTTCTCAGCTTGCCTGAGACTGAAGCACTTTGTACGGTGAGAAAGTTTAGTGGATATTTCAAATCAGCATTGACTCTTGACAATGGTATTGTTCCTTACTTGAAAAATCTTCCTGAAACGGACCCCAGGCAAACGGTAAGAATCACTTCATCAGAATGTGAAGAAAAAGAACCGACGGGCCCGTTTTTTTATTAATCATATCATAAGAAGCCAAGAACCAATGCCACCAACCACAACATAGGGGAAGTACAAGAAATTAATTGTACAAAAAGTACAAGTAATTTCCCCTATGTTGTCCTTAGTGACATTGTTTGTTGGTGTTTTAGGATATTTATCAGAAACTGGACATTTATCCCGTCTCGCCTTCGTTGACCTAAAAAAAGCTTGCGGCGCCGATAACATGCCAAATGCTTTGCTTGGAATATATGCTGAGTGGATTACATTATATATTTTTTTTTCATTTATACAAAATTGAAAGATACAGGATGGGTCCCCATATCCTGGAAACCTACTCGGATTGTCCCCATCCACAAAGGTGGCGACACTACTAATCTTTATTATTTCCCACCGATATCAATGACCTCTACAGCTAGGAAAGTGCTATACCGCCTATTCTCAAACACATAACCTGCTTTGTTGACGCCAATAATCTCCTTGTTTCTAACTAATACGGCTTGATGAAGTGTAGGTTCATGAAAACGCAGCTAATCGAAACTCTACATGACTTCGTGACGGCATTAGACAGTCAAAAGCAAATTGATTTAATTTGTCTTGATCTGTCTAAAACTCGATCGAGTGTCCTATACTACACTTATCTACAAGTTTGTCAAAATTCTAGGAGAAAACGGCGTCAGGGTCAGGTTGGAAGATTACCTTAACGAAAGATCACAGTATGTATTTGTCTACCAATACCCTTCCGATGCTACAACTGTGTTGTCTGGAGTTCCGCAAGGTTGTGTTCTAGCCCCTATGCTTTTTTTCTTCTCTCCATATAAATGACCCTATCACTGGCTTCGATACAACTGTAGGTATGTGTACTGATGATTGCATTATTTACGAAATTATCAACACACCTGACGACCAAATTGCGCTGAACAACACACTCAGAAAAATAACTTACTGTTGTCAGACATGACCGATGCTGAATTAGAAAAGGCAGATTCAATGACAATACCTAGAAAGAAAGAGCCCATAAGTTATCAATATGACCTACAATATAGTATGATCAAGAAGGTTCACGAATACAAGTACCTTGGAATATTTGTAACTTCAGAAATAAGGTGGGAAAGACACGTTTCTCATACTACCGGGAAAGGTTTTCTAGTGTTTATTGGTTAAAACAAATTTTTTGCCTCTCCTGATACCAAAATGTTAGTCTACATCTCCTTTATTAGATCAATGTTAGAGTACCGTATAATTACTACGGTATAACGATTTATAAAAAAGCACCGGGCTGAAGCAATTTAAACGATGCCAGTGGTTGAAGATTAAAAGACACATTATGAAATAAGAGAAACAGCTCGGTCCCTCCCCTTCACGACCAGGGATGCCATATACATCTAGTATAATGATGACATCCATAACCTAATATCACCATGTAACGATTTAGCGTGGAAGCTTGGGCTTGTTGGTGATTCATTGGAAAAAACACAGCGCAAAAAAGACAGGGACACGAGAGATAGCTGTGCGCGTGTCGCTCTCTCGTGTCCCTGTCTTTCTTGCGCTGTGTTTCTTCCAATGACCATGTAACGTGCTAGAACAACGAATTAGCGAAAACCGCTGAAAAAAGAAAGAACCTATAACTTTTTACTTGCTTGAAATGTTGATGTACCCGAGTGCCTTAAGTTCTCTAAGGTATATTTTTCGCAGAAAACACCCTTCTAGCAGCCTGAAATTAGAGAAAGGGTGCACTATTAGGGCGTTCTGCAAGCGACTACACCCACTTTCGGAATTTTCAGTAGAATTATGGGAGCAAGAACGCTGTTTGGACAAACATTACATCCTGGAGGGTGTTATTTTTCTTAGTGCGCATGCATTATGACTTATGCCCTGGCTCAGACGCCATACTGGCGTCGTACGCAGGCACTAGCGTCACACTTCCTTAGAATACTTTAAATATCAAACAACGTATTATTATTAGGTCTATGCAACCAGTAGCTAAGCCATGTCGGCTTCTGTCGTGTTAACAGAGCACATGCAAGTGCAGTGTGCCACAAACATGCGCTAAACTACAGCAGCGTTATCGTTGTTAATATGTGAAAAGTGTGATTCTGAAGCAGAACGCTTCGGCCATTATAAAAAAAAAGCACGAGTAGTAGCGCTCAATCACGCAAGATGTCATATTTCCCCGTATTCTGTCTAGGAGTAGCACCAACGGACGCTGAAATGAAGATGCAGAGAATGTTCGCGTCGACGCTGGCATCGCTGCTTGCCAGCATGTGCGCCGTGTGCTGCCAGTCCGCCCTCCCAGCAGGAGTAGACAATCCGGAGGAGCTCACCTACTACAATCACGAACAGATGACAGCCTTCCTGAAGAAAATCAGCGAACGCTACCCGGATTTCACCAAGCTCTACACTATTGGAAAGTCTGTCGAAGGTACGTACGAGCTTCACCACGTTGGCGCACTCAGGGAAAGATGGGGTTTAACCTTTCTGAATCACTAATATTTTGCGATCGCCGCAATGGGGCGCAGCAAAAACGTGGCCCACAGGCATTACACTGCACCCACCTGATGATGATGATGATTTAATGAGATCCCCTTTGAAAGGGGGTGGTGACAAATAGTCACCTAGCCTGCTTGATTTAATCAGGTATGCTACAGGTGTTTTTCATCTAGTAGTTTTGTATACATCTCTAATCTTTTCTTCCCCTTCAAGATGTACTTTGTACGCTACCTATGACTGTAAGAGATCAGGCTACCTAAGCGCGAGAAACTTAGTCTGTCACTCGATTCAACCGCCCGGCCAAAACCTAGCATGATGAAACGAGGTGCAGAGAGAGAAAGAGAGGCAGACAGAGAGCGAGAGTAATAAATAAAATAAACCTTCTTGGCAAGGTGGGATTCAAACCCAAGTACGCACGGTCCGAAGCCGAGCGTCATAACGACTAGGCTATTTTTTTTCTTTGTGGCCGGGCTTCGACGCAGTACAACAAATCTTCTTCTTCTTTCTGGGGTTTTACGTGCCAAAACCAGTTCTGATTATGAGGCACGCCGTAGTGGAGGGCTCCGGGTTAATTTTGACCACCTGGGGTTCTTTAACGTGCACTACAACGCAAGCACACGGGCGTTTTTGCATTCCGCCTCCATCGAAATGCGGCCGCCGCGGCCGGGATACGATCCCGCCACCTCGTGCTCAGCTGCGCAACGCCTTAGCTGACGGAGCCACCCCGGCGGGTAGTACAACAAATGAACACAAAACAATAGATAGTGCGCCAGATCTTTCAAGTGGCCAGACCCACGCTTGTAGAACATGCATTTATGAGGACCATATGATTGCGTTGCACCAACGATTGTAACAGAACTTGCTATGGGCGAGAGCAAGAAAAAATGAGAGCTAGAGAGAGAGACATTTAACGAAAGAGAGAGAGAGAGAAAGAGAAACACAGATACAGAGAAAGAGAGAGACCGAACGAAATGAAAAAAAAATGTTGCAGTGGCTTAGCTCGGCTATGCCAGGATATACGTAGCGTTAGCAAAGGTTCAGCTGATTATTCTTAGCTTTCCTGGTTGTCTAGATTGTCAAGGATTAGCTTGATTGTCATGCTTACTGCTGCTCCAATGACACACACAAACGCCAGTCAGAAGCGCAGCGGTTCCAGCGCAGTGTCAGACGGCGACTGCACAGCGAGCGCGCGCCGGCGCCAGTGCGTCTACCACGGCTACGACGTCACTCCTCTGGAATGCGCAGACCGGCGGCGGTGAGTCGCGCGCGGCGGCGGCGGAGTGCGCGAGAAGTGCCGGCTCCGGTGGCTCCGGTGCGGAAGCCGTGTGACATCACTGATCCTTGCGCATGCGCAGCACGGCTCTTGAGGTGCCGCGCGAAACGGGCTTGGCTAGGCCAGTGTAGCTAACGCTACAAAATGAAACGCTGCAAATGAAAAAATCAACGCGTTAGAAAGCCAACAGTAATAAAAGGTCCCAACAAATGGCGCGAGAGCAGGGCGAACGCGGGAAATTTGAATTGAATTCAGCAAAACCTCCATTGCATCCATCATGGGAGGAGTGAGAGGAAGGGGAGGAGCATGAAGGGTGCGAGGGGGGAGAAGAGAGGGTGTTACGTATCAGGGTCGGTAGAAGATCGTCTTCCGACGTCATTTGCAGTGAAGCAAGCAGATATGCGGCCAACTTTTTTCCCACCAATACTCTTAACATCTCTTGCTTATCTTGACTGCTGACGGGCTGACGCTTCCGTCCACGTTAAACCCAAATGCTTCATAAGGTGTACGTTACCTACGGTTATCACTGGGTATCACTGGGTATTATTCGCCGTACACGCCGTCAATCGGGAGAACATGAATAGAGGCCCAGACGCAATTTGGGCCCTCAAGATCGGTGCACGTGTGTCAAACGAAACCTCTTTGTTGTGGGCAAAAAATGCCAACAGCATAATGCACATACAGGGTGTTCTTTTTAGCTGTACCAAGTTTTTCAAAATTGCCTGTGACAGATAGCACATTTCTAAGCCTTGACCTAAATTACTCGATGAGGCGGCCATTACTTTTACGAGAAATAAAAATGCTTAATTGAATGATGAACATAATTACACTAATTATTATTTAGTTAATTATTTTACGGGTACGACAATTTCGAAATGTTACTTTTCAAAGAATCCTGCGAAATGCGTTGGCGTTCCAGTTACTTTTGTGCTAGAGATATTTTGAGGAAAAGAAGAAAGATGAAAGAGATTTATACTAAAATGTAAGAATGAAAAGCATGTATAGCATACCTGATCAACTCAAGCAGGCTAGGTGACTATTTGTCACCGCCCCACTTCAAAGGGGATTCTAATAAATGATCGTTATCATCACCATGCTTCAAATATAAAACAGCGTTTTCTTAAAAAAGTGAGTGTCACAACAGTGCATTTTTACCGCAAGTTACATGGCCCATATTTAGAAACCGGTGCCATCCTCATAAATCGTTACAATCACTTGCTACAATTCGTAGATTGAAATTTGTGCCGTAATGTAATTAATACAAAAGATAATTAGCGTAGGTTTTATTAGTAATTTTTCATGGAAGTAATGGTCGCCTCATTGAGCAATTTAGATGAAGGGTTAGAATTGTGCTACCTCCAAAAAGCAATTTCTTTTAATTTGGTGCAGCTAAAACAAGAAAACAAAACAAAAACAACAAAAAACACCCAGTATATTGACGAAGTCGAGAAAAAAGAATGCTGCCCTAATGAGTCAAAATGTCGCAATTTTCTAGCTGTATATAGCGTCATCAAAGACTGGGGATGCGCATTTTACGATCACAAGCACACCTGTTCTTCTGTGACAAGTTTTGAATAATCAAACCAAGCGGAAACAACAGCTCTTTCGGCGCAATTGCACAACGAAATTACAGGCCCTAGTTAAACAGTGACGTGGCGCACAGAAGGCTGACAGCAGAGAGAAACAGGTTTGCTTACCCAAAGAAGTTAATGCTGCGGACTGTGGTATAAGTGCTTGTCTTTCGGCATTGATGCAACAGGCTTTAATATAAATGGCTGTATGAATGAGTGGCCTCATTATACGAAAACGAGTGCTGCGAATGTGTCCCGGAACTTTAAGATATAAAAATGCCTTCGAAGAAGTCGCGGGTATGGAACGCCTAGCTTCCATTATCATTTCGCTCTCCTTTCAACTTTACACATTCTGTCCGCCGTCCCAACGAGTGTCATGCACCGGTTGAACTATTGCAGTAGGTGCTTTCTCTACAGAACATATTACATCAAATCACAAATCATATATCATCAAATTACAAAAGAAAACAAATTCTGCTGTTTCGCCCGAAGGATAGAGCATCGACAGCGATAGAGATGTTTAGAATGCGCTCAACCCGTTCGGACGGTGTTCTGACTTTACGCGGGAGCGACATGTTGGAGCGACGCAGGTCGCAAGGCAACTGCTGCTCTGCAGGAGAGACAGCACCCTGCACGGCGGCTACCAGGCGTCCCACAACGCTGGGGTATTGAGGAGCGCCGCCTGTGGCGTTGGAGGCGTCGCACATATATGGTGCAGGAGATGAGATCGACGAGAAACCGTCGGCGTTAGTGAGCACCAAGTAAAATACTAAATAATGTTACCCTGGCGTTTACCATCCGTTCCGCTAGGGCCAGTGCATACATGTGCCAGCTCAGCGGGTATGTCAGTGGGCTTATAGCATGCGTGCGCGCAACGCTCATGCCAGTAGCGAATGGCACAACGATATCCAGGTTTCGTTACCGAGCCGATTTAGCACAGCTTTAACTGTGCGTCTAGGTCGCTTCGTCGTTTTTGCAGCCAAACGCACTCCGCGTCTTTGAACACCCTCTAATGCTCCGCGTGAGAATGGCGAATGCGCCGTCAATGGTGAGGCAGCACAACTACGGCGATGGAGACAGTGCGCTTCAAGCGTCTTTATAATCGCTATCGCAATAAAACTAGCAAGAAGTCCATCCTGCACATTGCATTCTTCGGACGGTGCACGCAGTTAGCGCGTGGGATGTACCATAGCTTCCAATATGTCTTTCTTTGCAGCGCTGATCATAATTACCCGTTTAGCGCATCCGACGTGTTGGTTGAGTGAACTCGAAGTATTGTTACGGGCCATTCCCGCATTCTGAAAAAGGCGCTCAGCAGGATGACGAAGATGATGATTACAGAAACACGCCAGCGGCTATTGTTATTCTGCCATCTTGGCTGTGACTTCTTGGTATATATCTTGTATATGTTTTTTTGCCTATTCTCTAAGTCACACTATTATTCACCCAGCAAGACTGCGCGTAGCTTGCGCCCGAACATTTCTACGAAAGACAGGGCACGTGAATTCACCGTTGCTTCCCGACTGTAAAGTACCAGAGTATATCGAACGCCTTCTCCGCAATTATGAGAACGTTGCGGCTTTCAGAAGATGTTAAATTTTTGGAAGACATCATTCAGGACAGTTTAAATTTTTAAAATTCTTTAATCGGGAAACATAAAAGACGACAACAGCCGAACCAACAAATATCTGCTGTTTTCTAATGGACGACTGATCCTTTGCGGCCGTGTGCTTTGTATATGCCTCATTTTTTTCTTGTTTCATCCTCCGTTTCTTTTCATTCCAATTATTGCCACCTGAAGTGGTGAGTGCGACTTAACATTTATAATAAGGGTGATCGAATATTTGAGGTCTAGAATATATCGAAGTTTCGAATACGAAAGGAACAGTCCTTCCAATTCTAAATTGTGTAATATTCGCTTCCGTTCGATTATATGAGGGACAAGAATGCTTATCGGAGTCTCGAGGGAGAGAGATCAATGCATGTGAGGTAGGTCTCCTCCGAAAGACTTTGCTATAGGAGAGCCGCGTTTGTTGCACAGAGGCACCAGTTCCAGAGAAAACAAACGGGGCAGCTAAGGTTTGCTGAATGCCGCACTGTTAGGCATCCTATATGTGAACTTGCGCATTTTAAGAATTTAGGCAAATCAATTTGTTATTTAACCAGCCTCACCATAGTTACATCTCCTTAAAACAATGCCTAGTGCAGTAGTATGATGCTCCTCTCATTCAACGAACACTAGTAGTAGCAGTAGTAGTAGTAGTAATAGTAGTAGTAGTAGTAGTAGTAGTAGTAGTAGAAAACTTTGTTTATTGTTTTGTAATGAAGTCCCAGAGGGTGGAGCCCTCAGTCCAAGGCCCCATTTGCTGCTGTTATCTGGCTGGCTCGGTCGATCAGGTATCGCTGGTCGTCCAAGGCTGTGCTGGAAAGAGCGGCTTCCCACTGGGATGGGGAGGCGTTGGGTATTCTAGGTAGTCCGGGTGGTTTGAGCATTCCCACGTAGAATGGTCGAGGTTTGGGTGTCCTCCACTGAAAGGACATTTGTCGGGGTACTGGGTAGGGTAAGAAGTGTGACGGCGAACAAGGCTGGGGAACGTATTAGTTTGGAGCTGGCGCCAAGCGGCTGCATCTGCACGGTTTAGTACGAACACTAGAATCTACCTGCATACAGAAACGTGCTGATCCCTTCTTTTATTACTTTCATTGTCATGGTGTGGCAGATTACTGAAAGACCTTGTTTCTCATTAACAAGGTTCTCAGTTAGAGAGTCTTCCAGTGGCGGAGGCCATTGCATGCATGTATCAAATAATGTAAACCATTATTGAAGCCCTTCAAGCCTTCAAACCTCATATTTTTACCAAGTCGACTCCAGACAAAGTTTACATTTCGCGTTGTTTGGAAGTGATCAAATATGTAACATTCTATCCGCTATTCGAACGTCACTTTTCCCAAATATCCGTAAGCGAGAGAGAAATTTCTCTGTTCAAGCAGTCGTAATTTTAGGTGTGAAGCACCTGATGCGCTCGGGCTCTCGGCGTCTCCTGTCGTCGTGGACACGGTAAGCAAGCGGCTCGTCGTCGCGCTCGGCACGCGCTCATGCCACTGCTCCCGCGTTCGTCGTCGTCGTCTTCCACAGATGGCTGCGTTGCCGCTCATCATTCCAACGTAGGATTTCACATCCCTTAAGTCGTCGTAATGGGGAGGTCGCGTTTACGGGGTTCTGAGCCATTGCTTAAGGCAGTATGAGCCCATTAGCGGTGCATCACTGCATGCTTCGCACCCTCCCTGCCTTTCCCATCTCATTTATCTCTCTCTCTCTCTCTCATGCTTCGCACTTCCCCAGGTTTCACGTTAGTGGAACCGCATTGCGCTCAATGGGTCACTTGACACTTACGGATAAAATTTTATTCACCGCTAAAACCGAGCCTACGACTTAACTCGTGCCAACTGTGATAATTTCGGCTGCACGGTGGAAAATCCAAGAACACTACGGCTGGGGCCAATTTTTTTTATTCACATTTAGGCTCTACCGTTCTTTCGAAACAACTGGATAATTGGATTCTCTGTGCTTTGCCTCAACTAAAGGACGTGACCTGTGGGTCCTGCTGGTGACCAAGGATCCCCACAAGGAGCCGCTGCTCAAGCCGAATGTCAAGTATGTTGCCAACATGCATGGTGACGAGGTCAGTATCCCTTTGTGTACACTTATCTCTAGCGTGTCCCACAGCGAATGATTTATAGGGCCTTGTATATAGCAGTCAGCCAGCTTCCCTATTTTACTGGTTGGATAATAGCAACTACATCAGCGAGTATCCATGCACATTCGGCTTCCATTTGGCCTCATCGCATTTGTCTGAGATGCGTCTGAAGCTCTACGTGGAAAAGCACCTGCTGTAGTTCTGTATTCTTTCGCGTAAATTTTGGGCCTAGAAGTGAACCAGGAGTTCCAGAAATCTACGTTGCGGGGTTTTAAACCATACAAGTAGATTACATACATCGGGAATTACTCAAATTTGTGGTTCGGCTTAACGCCGAAGCCGCAGCCGACGCCGGATTTTCTGCGACACGGGGCACATAACGCTGTCGGGTTAATACCCAAGTACTATTGCACGGGATAATAGACACTGTGCATGAGCCACTGAGTAACGTACGTATCCTCTGCCAACAGCTTGGCGTGCAATTTGTGCGGGTGCGATGAGACTCTAGAACACCTTCGATGTCACTGACCATCCTTTGACGCTCAACGACGTGCTCTACAAACCAGACTCAGCCTGTTAAATAATAGAGCGCTCTCGGTGGATAATATCCTGGGACCATTGCCTATGCATTTTTGCACACAAAAGGCCACAAAAGCCCTTCTGCACTTTTTGAAGTCTACAACTGTGCGAGTGCTTGTGACAGCACACATTCCGCGGCGAATGTGTTTACAATGACTGAATATTCATTAGTTTTCTTCTCTTTTCTTCGTATCTAGTCTTCCCATTTCGCCCTCCCCAAGTTTAAGGTAGTCAACCGGACAGGTCCTTGGTTAAAAGGACTGGCAACTGATATTCAAGGACCTAGTTTTTTTATGCCGCAACGAAAAGCTCACCCTCGGTAGCGTTTACACCTGCAGCGGTTACTTCCAAAAACACGTGGATATTTTTTAAGCAGAAGTTTTCAATCTGAGCAGCCTGTAAAAACGTAAGAGTACCTCCTCCAGCAATGCTGAGAAGGCTGAGAAGTGAGAGCGATGCCGATAGCCCGCCTCGCAAATTGTGCAAGCCACACATCGTTCTGCTTTCACAGGAGGGAGTGCAACAGTGGTTAACCACCTGCATGTTGACCTTATGAACCCCTTTCGAAAATAAGAAGCTGGTGCAATAAGTTTGTGTTGTCGTAGAGACCTTTGTTATACTTTTACCGCGTTTTTCCCCAAGTACGCGCCTACGCCATTGCTGGCTGGCCCCGTCGTTGCTATTCGATCTGTGAATAGACGAGCCAAGCCAACTCACCGAAAACGAAGACGAAGGCAGCACCACTTTCCTACTCGCTGAAAACGAAGGCCTATCGGCACATTTTAAGTTCGAAAAACTTATCAGAGAAAAAGTGAACTGCATTTCAATACTAATAAAAAGACCAGGAACCGCGTACACTAATAGAAGGTCACGTGGTAGACCTCTTATGTACCTTCATTTTTCTTGCCGCGTGGGGCGCCAAAGGTAATTTTCGCGGCCTTTAGTGAAGAATTAAAAATATAAATTCATGTCTAGTGAGAAAAACATGGCTCGTTTTAACCAGTATGATAGCCAATCTTTCCATCAGCGGGCTTATCTACATTCATGTTCTGAGCAGTTGTCTGTCCCTTTAACTACCTTTGCCTCTTCGTTTTTCTCTCTCTCTATCTCTGCAGCGAGCAATTATTCAGCGCATGTTGAAACGGATATGTGAGAAAGCGATCCTTCTCCAGAACAGCCACAGATAATCTGATCATGTCTCAGCGGCCAGATGGAGCTTTAATTTCCCATTGACGATGCCGTTTGCACCTACTGCACTGACAAGCGCACCTGCTTTCATATGCACCCACTTGCGCAGACGTTGGGCCGCCAGCTCATGGTGTACCTGATCTCGCACCTGCTGACTCAGTACAACGTGGACCCGTACGTGCGCAGCCTGGTGGACGACACGCGTATTCACATCATGCCCAGCATGAACCCCGATGGCTACGAGATCGCCCGGGAGGGCCACTGCCATGGCACACCGCGAGCACGGTACGTGTCATGCATGAGCAGCATGGCTGCCAATCACTAATTAGCGACTGTTGCCCACCATGCGCATTGAGTACCCAGCACTGTGGAAAATGGAGTGTCGATAAGCGTTAACTGAAACATCAATACATTTCGCCACAAATTGTGAGGGCGTATTTCAAGTAACTGGTGCAAGTATAGAGAATTTTTTAAAATGAATATTACTTCATTACTGCTCCGCTTTATTTCCGCGATTGTGACATGTGCTGTAGTTTGATTATGTACAAAGTTCACGAGTGAAACTTTGATAATTAGTCAACATCACTTTGGAATTACCTCTACAAGTAGTGTCCGCCCCTTCAAGTTCCCCAAGTGACAGGACATAATTGCGATGTCTATAGCACAGGAGATTTTCAACTGTTAGGTTCGTGTTAATGCATACTATAGGTAACCTGCTATATAAAGCGCAATTCGGCACTGGAACACTGCGCATTAGCAGAGTAACACAATTAACTCAAAGGCATGAGCATAAAACGTTTTCGGGCGCGCCGTACAGCTTTTATTTGGCCGTCTTGCTAGTTTAGCGTGTTGTGTCATTTTGCTGACCGCGGCCTCCTGTTTCCATTTAACGGCAGCAGTAGCGCTAGTGAGAAGCAGAAGCACCCACAGGTGTCTCCACACTGTTGTACTTTGGGTGCTTTCACTTAACGTCTAAATGGAATCACATTGCTAGTGATGTGACAACGAAGCAGCAACAGCGTACGATTTTACATAGAAACTAATAAATAGTTGTCAGCCTCAAATAGCTGTCAAATAATAAATCAGTCGTCAGTCAGCGTTCGTATCGTCTCTTCCTCTGTCCTTCGTCCGGGTAGCGCTGCCCACCCCTAAGAAACGTGCACGATTTTTCTCCACCATTACTTTTGTGCATGGTCAAAACATACATTACTCTTTGTAATACTGAAAGTGCCTGCGTATTCTTTTGTCGTTATTATCCCGCCGTTCCCCCCATCCAGTAAAGTAAAAAAAAAACAACAGATTCGTGATCTTTTACTGGTCCTATTTTACATACGAAAGGATATGTTGCAGCGCGTGTCTGAAGCATGACGTGTATTCATGGAGCCTTTCGCACACTTGAGTGGCATAAGAAGCAAAGCGCATAATGATAGCAAGCATGTTTGTGCCAACAGAGAGGTTTTGATAATTATATGCAAGGTTATTGGCATGCAGACATGAGTGCGTTTTTTTGCAATTAACTCTGCGGCAAAAAAAAATGGCTGTGGTTTGGCTCTGGTTAAACCTAGTCGAGTAGCGATAGCCAGACCCCCGGCTGCGCTTCGGCGTCTAGCGGCATCGCTTTCACGGCGTTTGGCCAACCGTTCGGCACGCTCCTCTTGAGTCTCTTCAGCGCGCTGCCTCTTCATTCCTACGGCGATCCCTGGCCTCCTTCAGGCTGGCCGACTTCTCACCATCCATACTGCGCCTTCAACTATGGCTGCGGTGACGCGAGCTCTCCCCTCCTATGCTCCCGGTTATCACAGCTGCGGAGCGCGGGGTGTGACGTCATACAGAGGGCGCCGCGAGCGTCCAACGGTTAACGTCCCTTGATAATTTTGAGGGACTTTACCAACGGCAGGAACGGTGACAGCGACGAGGCGAGTTTCTGGAGAATCGAGGCCCATGGTGTGACGTCACACAGAGGACGTGGCGAGCGCGCGAGTTGTGCCGGTTGCCAGGTAACGGCGGACACGCGCATGTAGGAGCAGTGGCCGCACGGCGACCGCGACGAGCCGAGTCGCCGTAGAATTGAGGCCCGTGGTGTGACGTCACAGTGCGGCCACGGCTCAAAGTGCGGCGACGGCGAAGAGGCGAAAACCTGGCGTAATGTAGCTCTCGCTACAAAAGTAGATAGTGTTAGAAATAGCGCTCGCGTTCTTTTCTGTTCTACTGGTGCTCTTTCCCTCGCCTGGCCGATAACGTCCCCCAACTTGGCCATTGGGCCCTCCTATAGCTAAGCAGTATACCCAGTGGGTATCTTTTCTCATTAGTGCTCTGAAGTTTCGCATTGTAGACGGATCTGAAATCATTACATTTCCCAATGCCTTGGCGCCCACACGAGGTTATAAGCCCATCTGCTTGTTAACACGATGTTATTTATTTATTTACTTATTTATGTAAGGATACCAATTGAAGCGCTCAGATAACGGCATTACATTGGAAGGGGTGGGGGAAACTTGATACAAGCTTCAAAATAAAATGCAGAATTATGCAATTATTTGCATTATGGCACATACCATAATCAAAATACATGTACATTAAAATATGTATTACAAAGTGTATGCAGTAATTAAGAATAACCAGCAATGAGGTAGAACTTCAAGATATATTTGCGCTCTATATACACCAAACAGTAAAAATATATATATATCGCAGTTACATTCATTGATAGCGATAGCCAAGTATTAGACAACTACACGAAGTTAGGTTCAGAGTTTTATCGGTCACATAATTTGCAGTAAGCATTCGCTCACTAATGAAATTAGCAAGCATGGTGTCACGCACGCACAGGCAAATATGGACAGATCCTACTCGATGACCGCGAACACTAGCTGTCACAACGCTGGCGTAATGAAGTGCGCTTCTTGCTACCTCTCCCTTTATCGTGTCCCCGAAACTGGAGTTTACCAGTGCGGCAGCACTAGGCGCGCGGAAGGACAGCGTATATGCCGCCGCCACCCGTCGAGGATCGCCCAATCTGTGCACCCGCCGGAGATTACCCCCAAGTTAGGGCCGTGCACGGCTAGGCTGGAGACACGCGCTCACCTCCCAACCAACGCATTGACCGCGATGCACAGCATACGGCGTGCGTGGTTTGATAGGACGTTATCGCACTTGTTCTTTATACCGGATCTCATGGCGACGCCGACCACAACGGCGGAAATTTGCTTGGAATGTTCATATATAGTTTCTATAGCAATAAAAAAAGTGATGATTGTGATACACTGTGGCTTGGAAAATCGACAATCAATAGTGTCTGTAACAGAATGAATGTAAACGTCAAATAATACCGAGAAATGCCGAGTGAGAACCAGGGCATTTATTATATGCAATAACTCAGTTATACATGCGATGGAAAAATGCGAAGCGTCACTTAAAAACAAAAAAATGAATATTATTTGAGCTAATAATAAACAAAGTTCGTTCAACGTAGGTATCAATTACTTCTTGTAGTCTTGTAGGCTAAGTGGCGATGTATGGCGGCAGACTATTGCATTTACTTATCCTGCGTCAAATAAATGACACTGCAAGGTTCTGAAATGTTCTGCAATGAACGGGATTTAGTTTTATTAAGGTGATCTCGGCACGTGAAAGTGGTTTCAATGTAACTGCTATCGGGCAATAAAACAGCGCTTAGCTACAGGGCCAGAGCAAGAGGGAACAACAATGCAGTGACGCTAGTGTATAACGCTGAACATGCCTGGGCGAACGCGAGTGTGTTTTCACGGATTCGCAGGGAGAACGCTCGTGGCGTGGACCTGAACCGGAACTTCCCGACCCGCTATAACACGCAGATGGAGGAAGAGCAGCCGGAGACCACGGCCGTTCGACGTTGGTCGCGCGAGATCCCCTTCGTGCTCGCCGCCAACCTTCACGGTGGCTCGCTCCTTGTTAACTACCCTTTCGACTACGCCAGTCCCAATGCGTTTCTTGGTAGGTAGTACGTGTGGTGCATTTACAAATGGAACGTAATGTGCTCTTCACAAGCATATTTCTGCTGGTAAGGCTCGCGTGACATCGTGTGGAGTTAAGGGGGCTGCGTCACTGCCCTTTCGAATACATATTGCAGACGTGAGGGCAGAAAAAAAACTTTACCCGGACACTGAAGAAGAATATTAGGCTAAGCTTGATTAGCACATTACGCTCCATGAGCAGTAAAACGGCCTCTCTTAACTTGACAGGAAGTAAGATCAGCAAGGGAAGACGCAAAAGGCCGAATACGGGTAGCAACGCTGCGTTGAAATTATGGACCTGCTCGCCTTGACGTCAATGATTTTAAACAGCGTCCACTCTTATCTGGTTAGTTGTTTATCGGTAAAGGAGTACATGAGATTTGAAAACAACGGCTCACTTTAGCAGGTTTTGAGAAATTGTTCGTTGCCAGAACGACCAAACCTCGCGAAAGTAGACTTTCAAATTTGTATAGCGTCACAATGACTTGCCGCCGCATGTCGCTCCGGCGCAAAATTTCCTTAGATTCAAATGTTTCTACTAACAGAATTTATTATGGTAAATAAATAGGAAGCCAGTCTAAAAATACTTTACCAGACCAAGTTATTTAATTAGAAGATACATTGAAAGAATATCGCGTGCATGTAGATGTTGTGACAGGGTAAGGTCGCCTGGCCTATGATGGCTGATGGTATAATGCAGCCATTTTCTTGCGCCACATTTGTTTTTTATAATTTCAAGTCGCAACAAAGCTCACTGGCTTTCTTTTATTTTGCATAAAAAACACCTCAAGTGGATCAGCGTGTCCCACTTCCGTGCCTATCACTGAAAAGAAATGAATCATTGCGTTCAGATGATAAGCGGAACGAAATGTGCTGTAGAATGAATTCTGGGGTTTTACGTGTCAAAACCACGATTTTATTAGGAAGCACGCCGTAGTGGGGGACTCGGGAATAAGTTTGACCGCCAGGGGATCTTTAACATGCCCCCAATGCATGCACGCGACACAGGCGTTATTGCATCTCGCCGCATTAATTTACCCCTACAGAAATGCGGACTCCGCGGCCGCTATTCGAACCCACGGCCTCGAACTCTTACCCCTGCATCAGCAATCACAGAAGCGCCACCACATATGTGTGACAACACTTATTGGAAATTTCTTCACGGGGGCCCTAACTCACAGGGGTCACCCACCTGCGTTCATTCGTTTGAGGCCTGATTGTGCGGCGTACACGGACACTCGTCCCGCGTCATACGCTTGCATGCTCAAATTATCTCTGCTTAGGTGAGACCAGATCAAGTGTTGGTTGTTTAATACAACGCGGGCCGCGGGGGCGAGAACCTGCAGCTAACTGGTGAGCAACGTGAAGGAACAGCCCGCCATTCACAAGCGCGGTTAAATGCACCATCGATTTAACAAATGCATTACAAACCATACTAGGCCACATTCAGGCCGATATACCACATGCACGATTGAACCGCGTTTTCTCCTGTTCGGCAACTACTTAAGGGGTGCACTTAATTGCTTGACAACACTGCAACATCTCTCTCTCCCATGCTATGAAGAGGATCACCAGCCATCCCTGACGCCCGACGACGACGTGTTCCGGCACATCTCCGGCGTCTACTCGTTCAACCACGCCAACATGCACCTAGGCGTAGCATGTTCCCCAGACGGAAAGGAAGGGGTCGTTCCCAATGGCACAACGAACGGTGCTGCCTGGTACGCCTTCTCAGGTACGAAGTGTGCACAGGTGGCACAGCGCAAGCGACTCACGCGTTCGGGCTATAGTCGATACTCAGTAGCCACTGCCTTACCGCAGAAGAGACACAAACTACACGAAACAGCAGCACGAGTGCTAAAGCAAAGCTCGCACCATGAGCACTGTGCTTACCTACTCAAGCACAGTGCGCGTTTTTCTGCTACACGGGGTGGCTGAGGGCTTCGACGGCGCAGGACTACAAACCAATATGACTCCCTCGCGCAGTTTTTATTGTTCAGACTTTCGAATTGCAGTTGCTATTCTTTTTTTTTCGTTTCTTAACGAAAAAGCCAGAATTGTCGTGTGCGAATGTTTTCCGAGCGTAAGAATTGTCAGAAAAGGATGAAGACAAGTCCCAGGAGGAAGCACAGGATTCCAAAGGGGCAGTGAGCAAGTCACAGAAAAAGGATGAAGGGACAGAGGTCAATCTATATTTGTCGAAGGTACATTACAAATTGTAAGACGCATTTCCGAAGCAACTGTTCCTTTTATTAATGCCCTTTCAGCAACCGCCAGGAATAGGTTTCAGCCCAACACATATATGAAACGGCAGCGACACAAAGTCATTGATATGCCATTATGCCCAATCATACTGATTTTAACTTCAAGATTGCGAGCCATCCGGAAAGGATTCACATCATAGATTCAGCGTGAAGCAGGCAACATGATTCGAGAGTTTACTATTACCTTAAGAGTTATTTTGAATAAACGATAAGTGACACTCATGGGGACAATAATGTTCCTTCACCGATTACATTCATTTCATATAAGGCGTCGCAGCTAACGTTAGACAAGTGGTTCAATACCAAAAATAAAAAATTATTTAAAACGCATGGTGCAAGGTACGATCGTAAGACCTACGGTGTTCGGTTACCACAGCTTTGTGGACCGAACACGGTAGGTTTTATTATTGTATCTTGCGCGGCCTTTTTAAAATCTTCCTTTTAATTGAAGTACTTATCACTGAGACAAAGTAAATATTTTCAAATTTTAGACCGGTTGGTAGATGTATACGGTTATGCCACTGAGTTTGCTTACACGTGCCCATAGAGAGCTCTAGCAATTACGTAAACATGTTACTGTTTGCAGAACATCCTGTAACCGGAGAGGTGTACGGCAGCTATAACGCTGGTAGCGACACCTTGCGACGCAGAGTTTAACGAGGTGGTACAGAAAGATAATGCTGCAGTAATCTATCATATTCTATCCAAGTGTTGGCGTAAAGTATTGATGGCGCCGTAATCTTCAACATGCAGTGCTTTTAAGCTTTTGCTTCGACGAGAACACTCACGTGACACAAAAATGTTTGAAACCCACTGTAGTTGCACAAATTGTCCCCAGATGTCGCTACCACCTTTGCTATTGCCATCTACAGTTCTGTTAACGCGGTAATCTACAAACATTAAGAAGTTTACGGACAAGCTAAATAAAACTCTCTAATGAGTAAAGAGCGAAAAGTCGTGGCGTCGTAATGAGTGAAAAAAAGTCGCAGTTTCGTCCGAAACGCGACGCATTAATTGCGATAGCGAATTAGGGGATACCTACACGAAGTAAGGATAGAGGTTTTATCGGCCGTATAAAGTTGTAAACATAGGCATGCAAACTAAATGAACAAGCATGGCGTCACGAGCGCACAACCAAACTTTGAGACATCTCACTCGATGACCACGGAAACTCGCTGTCATAACGCTGGAGTGAGGAAGCGCGGCGGCAGCAGTGAGCGAATTGACCTTCGTGCTGAGCCTCGCATCAACGTGATGTAAGCCACGAAAATACAGCGCACGGCAGACTGTGCCCCCGACGCAGGTGGCTTTCAAGATACAGCAGCCCGGGCGGGCGAGCGCGGCCGCCCGGGTTAGAACACGCGCCCCTGGAGCGTTGCGCGCGATGGAAGACGGCGCGCTTCCTTCACGCGTCCCTCCCTTGCCTGTGCGAGATTGAGCCTCGATCGCCGGCTCACCCTCGAACATACAACATCGTCCTTGGAGTTTATATGAACCCCACGGGTACGCCGACGACAGAAATTTGCCTAGAGAGACCATATACAAGGTGGTAGTAATGGTGACGTGTTAATAAGATGAACCCATGGCTGACGTCGCCCAGGTGCTATGGGGGACTACAACTACATGTATGAAGGCTGCATGGACGCGACGCTGGAGGTGTCCTGCTGCAAGTTCCCACACCGCCGTGAACTCGCCCGCTTCTGGGAGGAGAACAGGCAATCCCTGCTCGCTTACTTGGGTGAAGTTCACAAAGGTGAGTTATTCTACTTTATCTGTTGCTTATATCTATGCTACTTGTATCGCACTTGTGAGGGAGAGAAACTGAGAGTAAGAGAAAAAAGTTGTCGCAGTTTCACCTGAAAGGCGACGCATCAATTGCGATAGCAAATTTGTAGAGAGCTATACGGAGTAAGGATAGTAGTTTTATCAACTGTATAAACTTGGACATGCCGCAGCACCGGCAACACGCAGAACTGTTGTCGACGCCGTCGGCGTTTTGCCCGCGTTCGCTCAAAATGCGTGCGGCGTTGGTGACTGTTGCCGGAGCCTGTGATATAAATAGGCACTTGGTGCCGCAGCTAAACGTCGCCTCCCTTCCCTCCCCCCCCCCCTCCGCCACGGCCTCTCGCGCATCGGAAGAAGGCGCGTTTGCTCTACATATATGGTGATTGTAAAGGATGAAAGAGACGCCTACTTCTGCAGCCCTTAAGGGAGCACGGCGCAGAACGCGCGTTTGTTCTCCTCCGTGCGTTCACTCCCCGTGAAAGCGCGCGCCCCTGGCGCCCTTTCACTCGCACACACCGCGTTCGGCGCGCGGCGACGATTTAATCTCCATTGACGTCATACGGAACCTCACGGCGACGGCGACGGCAGAAATCTGCTTTTGAGTGTCCATATAATTGCTATCGCAATAAAAAGCTTTGATCGGCGAAATTCGGTAAACTCCTCTGGAAGAGCGTTGTACCAGTACGTCACTCCTCCTAAAGGGAATCGAGATGGACAGGAAAAAGGAAAGACAGAAAGTGAAGAAAATGATAATAGAACCCTTACAGTTGGGAACAATTTATCGCAAAAACTCAGCGCCAGCCGCCCGTTGCTGACAACGGCGGCCGGGCATTTACTTTTTTGCGATAGGCTGCACACATGTGCTTTGTAGGCATTATAACAATGCATGTCTAGCGCTATAGAACGATACACGCATGCGCTCTTGCACACAAACGAGAAGACGAGTGAACCTGTCTTCTGACCCGATAAACCGAGGGTATTTCAAGCGAAATTGTAGCGAGGCTGTCCAAGTTTAGTTTATGTTTACATGCTACGGCTCATGCAGAATAGCGCAGACTGAACGCGATCTGTTACCATAGATTATTGAAAATACTGGTTAGTGTTGCAATGAAAACCACCAACGTTTTTAGATCAAAATCGGTGGCTCTGACGTGCCGGTCAAACAGTAAGAGCCCGCCCTCACCCTCATTACCAATCATACTGTGAGGTATACTTGGAATCTCTGTATGTTGTATAGGGTACTACAGCATAAGCATCAAGAAAGCATTTTGGCGTCTTACTTTTTGTTTCTGGGGTTTTAGTGACAAAACTAGATCTAATTATGAGGCACGCCGTAATGGAGGGCTCCGGCATAATTTTGACCACCTAGGGTTCTTTAGCGTGCACTAGAACGTAAGCACACGGGCGTTCTTGCATTTCGCCTCCATCGAAACGCGGCCGCCGTGGCCGGGATTTGATCCCACTACCTCATGTTGAGCAGCGCAACGCCTTAGCCACTGAGCCACCGCTGCGGGTATTTCGGCGTCTTAGATAAGCTCAATGTCGGAGTTCAAAAGAAAGGGCCGGAAACTGTACATTTCTTTTTTTTTTCTACCTTTACTTTGTCTCCATAGAAAAAAGAAACTTTGTCGCCAATCCCGATCGTGGCGGCCGCATTTCGATGGGGGCGAAATGCGAAAACACCCGTGCACTTAGATTTAGTTGCATGTTAAAGAACCCCAGGTGGTCCAAATTTCCCGGAGTCTCCCACTACGGCGTGCCTCATAATCAGGTCGTGGTTTTTGCACGTAAAACCCCGTAATAATTAATTATTACTTTGTCTTCATAAAAATTAAGGCGGTAGGACAATAAGGAAAAAAAGCTACAGAAGTAGCATGAAAGATACCTAACACCCCCTCTCCAATCTTTATCCATTGTTGAGGCCACCACTGAAATATAGAGCAGCTCTCATATTAACATAACTATGAAATGAATACCTACAGTAAAAATATTTCATTCATCAACATAAGTGTTAAGCAGCGTATCGGCCACCTTTTTTTTACGATAAGTGCTTTGTGAAATCGAATACATAATCATAGGCTATCGAAACGTTGAGAGTTACGTTGCATGTTGTCAAAGGCATACAGCCTTTGACAACGTGCAAGTTATACGTATACATATAAGCATGTATTAGCAAAACCTTTCCTCTACTAAGCTGTTCGTGAAAGCAGTTGCAAGGCAATCGTAATACTAGGCAAATTATCAGTGAAGGTATATAGTCGACCAGCGCCAAAGCTATGAACAAAAATCTTTCTGAATTCAGCTCCTGGACATTGTTGCGACTCGAGGTGTATAGCGTTTAAGCCGGGGATCTCTCAGTGATAGGGATGAGTATGTTCAGGGAGTAAGAGCGAGAGAAAAGAGTTTTATTTTACAGTGTTTCCACTGGCTCCCGATATGGACGCCCACTCCATGTAGGAGCACTTTAAATGTCTGAACTCACCACATGCCTCAGACCATACAGATCACGTCAGGATAAATGTACTGCACCAAATGTGTCCGCGTATAAAGCGGTCGTCTTCCCTAGGGGACCTGACTAGGGAATCTGATCGCTATGTCTATGATCGCAATATCCCGCCCATGACGTCGCACCAACTTCAATGTTGCGGATCGCCCCGGCATACGAGGCCAGCACGTGGCAGTCCGTGAAACCGAAGTTGACGCCATTCCGACGGTAGTAATTCCACGAAGTTGGCCCCTCGAATCAACCCATGGCATCTCTGTGACGGTCAGCTTGTCATGATCGGTGTCGGGCCCCGTCGGCAGGTGGGCAGGGGGCCTCGGGTGGGAAGCCCCCAAGAATGCGCACTGTCTCGAGACGTAGCAACATCGGCTTCCCTTCTCAAATGTAATTATTTTTGAATATAATTAGTTGTGGCTCATTTGTTATGCAATTTCAGTACTTGATTCTCTTCTTTGACAAGATTCTCTCAAGTTTCCAAATCCTCATTGAGTTTATTGCTAAAAAGTTTGGCCGCACAACCGCGTAATATTATTAGGCCAATCTCATTTAGTTGTGCCTATGTATAACTACACGCTCCATTGCTTTCCTGGCGATATACTTCTCATCCCTCCTTAAATAAAGATGGCATCGGCGCCCTCTAACAAGGAAAGCGCCGCGTTCTCTCAGTAGCTGAGTAGGATTCGGCGGCTACGGGCGAGGTCACGGGATTGACTCCCGGCCATGGCGGGCGCATTTAGGCGCCCGGTAATGAATCGATCTCGGGCTGTGACGTAATTCGGAGCCCTCTGCTAAGCCGGGCTCTGTCGCCTTGCGTTATTTCGGGACGTTAAACGCCACGGTGAAGCTTAATTCCAACTTTGAGTATATTGTAGGGCAAGAACTGGGACGGAAACAGACAACAGATAAGCATGAATGCAGTTCTGTGTTTCCGGGCATTGCATGTACTCGTATTTCGCGCTACCATATTCCTGGTTAGAAAGTCATCCCAAATATCGTTTGTGTATCTTGAATGTTGTCTCCATGTAGCAACGTACGTGACGTGGACTATCTCAATCATTCGGGCAATGCGCAATACTAGTTTTTATTTCCCTGAACAGGAGTACGGGGCATCGTCCAGGATGACCAAGGTACACCCGTCGCCAACGCGTCTCTACGGATCTCTAACCGCAGACATAACTTCAAGACATCGGCCAGAGGCGAATACTGGAGGATACTCAGGCCCGGCCGCTACACACTTGAGGTTCGCTCTCTTGATAAAACACCTCAGTAACCTCTATTTATGCTTGAAAGAACCTTAACATACCTGATTTGAACAAAATGAGAAATGTCGAGGAAAGATTGACTTTTACTTGTGGATCTCTAGTGTATATTCTGAATGTTCTGCTCTCCCATCTATCACTAATAACAGAAAACCTGCTTGTAATCCTAAATCCAGCAGATATGCACGTAGTGTTTTACGCACAGTGATCATTAACGTGAAATTCTTTAGCAGCTCGCTAATTGGAAGTTGAATGATGCTTCCAGGTTTCTTTCACTGCACGAACTTTGTTCTTTCCCCTTCTTTTGTGTCTCAGAGATTACACAACTTTGTCCACCGTTTACTACTTCTACACTACAAGTGTGCACACACGTAAACAATATATATATATATATATATATATATATATATATATTGTTTACGTGTGTGCGCACTTGTACTGTGCACACACACTGTATTTCTCTCTACTACGCTGCCGTTACCATTCTCCACATTTGCTGCACTGCACTGGTGGTGGGGTTTACGGACACAGAAAGGTGGAAATGCAAGCGGAGAAAGAAAGCACATCCACAAAATAGAGCACGGGACTGTTGTAGAACTAAGTCGCTAAAACGTAGAAAGCTTATCAGTATTTTGATCGGCTTCTATTGTGATTACCGTAATGTATGCCGGCATTGCAGGATCGTCTATACCGAAACCGGCCGGTTGTCACGTCATGCTATAGCATGGTTACGAACAACAGCAGCAGGGGAGTATACGACTCTGTAGCATCAATATACAGGGTGTTTCACGTAACTTTAACCAAGGATAAAAAAAGGACTTAACCGCACCTGAATGAAACCAAAGACATATGGTTTGCGGTGATGTGGCGCTCCTTGAAATATTTTGTTTACATTCCGCTTAATTTTAATGAAAAGATAAATAAAGCACATCTCTTAATAAAGCACATCTCCCTTTAGGTCAGGTGCGTTTCGTTACGCTTTAGAGGGGATTCCGAAAGCCACCGATCCTACTTTTTGTGGCAACGTACGTGCTGCGTGGTGCTTTTTTTTCCGGCGTTTAAAAAAATCCCGCGAAATGTGAAATAAAACCACGTGACTGCGGTCATGCGCTATCGTATTGCAGCGCGGTCAACCGTACTTCGAGCGAATGAACTGCGCGCGGACCGTGCTAAAGTGAGCAGCCGCGGCTCTTGGCATCGGCTTCGCAGGGCGTCACAATCTTTGACGGTGGCACACGGAAAGGAAGCGCCATCATCTCTGATAAGCCACAGGCTCAGAGCACTCGCGGTTATTTTGCTCGAAGCACAGTTAACAGCGCTGCAACACGATAGCGCATGAGCACATTAACGTGCTTTTATTTCACATTTCCCGGGCTTTCTTTAAACGCCGAAAAAAAAAGCACCACGGTAACAGATCGCGTTCAGTCTGCGCTATTCTGCATGGGCCGGAGTATGTTGCCACAAAAAATAGAATCGGTCATTTCCGGAACCCCCTCTAGAACGTAACGAAATGCATTGTGCCCTAAAGTGAATATTAAAATTTTTGTATAATTGATCTCAGTTTCTTAACTAAATAAGCGGAATATAAAAAAATATTTCAAGGAGAGCCACACGGCGACGAACCATATGTCTTTGATTTCACCCAGCTGCGGTTAACCACTTTTTTAAAGTTCTTGTTTACAAGTTACTTGAAATACCTTGTATATTACGAATTTTAGTTGTTCACAGCAGATTAATCATTCAGTCACATCAGTGCCTTCGTGGTTATACCACGTCATCACCTTCAGCCTTGACCTCGCTATATGGCAGAGAAAAACTAAACTTCGCCCGCAATCGCCACTGGAGATCGAGCAGGACGCTGTGCTAATGCGCTCTTGGAGCCCGCACGCACCTACTACAGTGGTATTGCGCAAATGCCACGCTTGGCCTTTCATGCGGATTTTCTTGTGTGCACGAAGGCGGACTTAGAGAGTGCATGGTGGCGTCTGTGCAAGCCTTTCTTAGGCAACCGCACGCGATACGATCATGTAGCAAATATGTATAATTCGTGCGCGCTAAAGCAGTCGTCCGTAGCGCGGTTTGAGCGCAGCAGCCACTCTCAGCGCTTCTCTCACAAACACGACTCTTCAGCCTCTTGAGCGAAGTGCCCTCGTCATCGTCGTTGTTGTTGTCGCCACGTCGTATTTCTCCTTCAGCTGTACTAGTCGTTGTCACCTTGGGTTTATAGTGCAATTGTCACTACTACTGCTGGCATCGTCATGTCGCCATCTTCACCGTTGTCGACGTGCTGCCGCTATTGCATAGTTTGGTTAGCTTATACAGGATTAAAAAGTTTGAATAAAGCAACTATTGCCCTCAGTAAGCGAGCTTGGAGGGTGGCTCAAATGTGCTGATTTGATTCTATAATCTGTACTTTCCGTTGACGGTGACCTTGGTTCCCTATAAGGCTTGTGCCGCGCTCATATATAAGCAGCAACGTGTTCTTTCAAGCCGCAATTTTTCTATAGCGCAACTCTATCCACAGAAATGATTATGATATGTCATTGCAGAAATGCTGCTTAAACCAGCAATGAAGTTCTAATTGACTTGTTTCTCTAATTTTCTCACTGCTGTTTCAGGTCTCTGCACCTGGTCTGCAGAAGGTTGAGGAGGACTTCACCGTGCTTGAGGAGCAAGTGACAGTTCTCAACGTTACCCTGAAGTCACTAGACGGGCAAGCAGGGAAGACTCAGCAATCACAGCGTGACCCACAGCGGAACAAGTCTATAGGTTAAAAGAATCAGCCAGCAAAATAAACTTTTGATACAATATGCTTCAGGAAGCAGTTACATCGTATAGCACGCACCGCGGCAGTTGTACGTCCGTGGCAACATGCAGAAGGTGAAGTAGCTGAGTACGAGGACATGCGTTGATTTCCCACTCGCTGTGGCAGAATTCCAATTGGGGTTGAACTTAAAAAAAAATGTACAGAAATCATCGACGATGATTGTCAGTGTAAGCGAATATATTTGTCGCAGTGAGGATAATTATGCTCCATTTCACAAGTCGTTTGCAGAAATGTGGAAGCTGCAAGACTCCTTAGCAAGTAGGAAGGCCGAATGCCCCACGAGATGTGTTAATCCGTGCGGCGTCGCCTGCTCAGCGGTTGCTGAACTCACGGTATACGACATAGCACATGCGCAAAGGTCCTAACATGTCACGTATCGCTGCAATGTATCATGTACCCAGCAAGAATAATACTCTCTAATCCCGCCAATAATCAGACCGTTACGTATGAAATGTATTCCGCTACGCAAGGGTATTGCCCGTGTACACCTCGTACTTTCAGAAGTGGTGCAAACGACTTGTGAAATACATTATAGGTCGCGTTTGTTGTTTTATTGCGTCATTCCGTAGCGAACAGAGCCGTTGAGGCTAGATTCAAATGACAGACTTAATGGACCTTTGATGATGATGATGATTTATTGGCATCCCCTTTGAAACGGGGCGGCGACAAATAGTCACCTAGCCTGCTTGATTTAATCAGGTATATTATACATGTTCTTTATCCATCATTTTTGTATACCTCTCATTATTATTTTTCTTTTTCAAAAATTTACCTTGTGCCGCTGCCTATGATTTTAAGAGATCAGGTCATATCCATCTTTGCTCTGCTTTTTTTCCACCAGTACTCTAATCATCTCTTGCTTATCTCTACGACTGATCTGTTGATGTTTCCTTCCACTTTGAACCCAAGCGCTTCTGGGAGTTGCACGTTACCTTCGGTTCTCGCTGGGTGGATTCCGTCGCATTCCATCAGGATGTGCTGAGTGGTTTCTGGATCTTTACTGCAGCATGCACATGTCTCATCTAGTTCCGAATATTTGTTCCGATATGTTTTCGTCCTTAGGCAACAGGCTCGAGCCTCAAATAGCAAGGCACTGCCCTTTGTGTTATCGTACAGATTTTCCCTTCTAATTTCTTTCTTCTTATTCTTGTAAATATCCATTCCCCTTTTTGTTTCCATTCTTTGCATCCAATTCACGGTCTCTATTTCTCTCACTTTCTTTCTTATGACTCCTGGTTGTCTATTTACAGTTTCGATTATCCTGTACTTGGTTGTCAACTCCCTTGACCTCTTCCTGCATTCTGTATCCACACTTTTAATGTAGAGATACTTGTGCACTTCAGCCGCCCATTTATTGTCATCCATCTTCCTGAGCCTTTCTTCAAAACTAATTTTGCTCTGTGCTTCTCTGACTTCAAAGGAGGCCCAACCCATGTCACCCTGCACTGCCTCATTTGTGGTATTACCGTGGGCTCCCAAAGCCAACCGTCCTACTGATCTTTGGTTAACTTCCAAACTCGCCAATATATCCGATTTTAAGCATATAATGGCATTTGCGAATGTTAGCGCTGGCACCATTACTCCTTTCCAGATTCCACGCACCACCTCATAGTTATTGTGGCCCCAGAGTGCTCTGTGTTTCATTATTTCTGCATTCCGCTTCCCCTTTATTTTCAGGTTATCTTGGTGGTTGCTTGAGTAATTCTTTCCTTCGTTTATGTGTACGCCGAGGCACTTATATTGCTTCACTATGGGTATTACTTGCTGTTGAATTGACACCACGAAGTTTCTCGTGTGTTCATTAAAGATCATAATTCCTGATTTCTCTGTGCTAAACTTACCCTATTGCAAAGCCCAGTATCCAGTACCCAGTGCCATGCCTGATTATGGGCCCAGTGTCGCGCGCTGGATGCTGGGACGCTGGCAAGGCGCGGCATACTGGGAGGCACTGGGTGCGGGGTACTGGTGCGAAATGCAGCTCTAGAGCGAGAAATACGTGGTGCCTGGCTATCTTATATATTTTTTCGAATACAGAAAGAAACAGAGAACGTTGTAATGCAATAAAAAAAGAAAAAAAAGAAAATAAAACAAAAAAGTATTTAAGAGGATTCGAACCTCCGACCTACAGATCCCAACCCCAGTATTATACCACTAAGCCACGCCGATGCTTTTTTTTTCTTTCATGGTATTTAATACATTAACATGTCATCCAATAAAACATTCACTAATTGTGCATAGTCATAGAATGGTGGGTACAATGAGGCACACACAGAAAAACAGAAGAAGCACTGTTCCGCTTTAAAAGGGTGGTAAGGCTAAGCACCTCACCAAAATGGGGTACCAGTCCGGTTGAACATCAAGTCCATCATAAACATTATTTAGGTGCACAGCCATCTGGATAAAATTTACTCTTGTGGGTACAACTGGTTCGGCGTTGCGGTCCATCATTCGCGTCTTCCACAGACTGTGCATTCCCATGAGAAAGAACACGTCGAAAGGTACACTGTCATCAGGGGTCGGCAGCAGATATCGCACTGTATGGGGGTTGATTTGAAGGTCTTTCTTTAGAGTCCGTTGGAGGATGTCCCAAAATAGAATGGCATCTTTGCAGCCAATAAAACAGTGTTCAATTGTCTCTGGCACATCACAAAGACGACAATTAACAGAAGTCACAAATATACCCTTTTTCTGTAGCCATGTTTTTACCGGTAAAGTTTCACTATGAAGTTTGTAAAAGAATGTTTTGCAGCATGGGGAAATATACATTTTACGAACTCGCTTTAGTACATCGTGGCCTGGCCATTCAATGTATAGTGATCGGTAAAATGGAGGCGGAAAAAGCATGGACAGTAAATCTTTGTATAACTTTTTACGCGACACGGAGTACAAGTATTCAGTAGAAGACCGAACTGTCAGGACACGAACCGCCAAATAAACCTCCTGCATGAACCCCAACAAGCATAAAGGCGAAGAAAAATTTGAAGAAACAAAATAAATCAGGTAGAGCATCAACAAGTGTGACTTGCATGAATGACCGAATTATAGGATGTGAAGGATCGCGAAAAAAGAAGAAACGGGACACCATTTGCCGCACGTAAAGATGCACTAAGCCGAGCCCACCCTCACTAACTGGTCTAAAAACTTTGTCTCGCCTCATGGGCTCGAAAGTGGAAGACAATATGAAAGTTGCAAAAATTCGGTGAAAGCGTTGGATGTAGAGCCTGGCACAGTGAATAACTTGCAATACGTAGTAAATTTTAGTTGCTAAAAACTTATTGTAGGCTTCAGCCCTTCCGAAAATAGAAAGTCGGTATGGAACGAATGTCTGAGCGTAACTTTGCAAGGCTGAAACCCGTTCTTTCCAATAGTGCGCGCTTAATTTATATGCGTCCAGCGGCACGCCAAGATACGTTGGGGGAACATCAGTCAACTTAATGCCTGCAAACTGTTCTGGCTTATAACACCAGGAGCCGAACCATAAGCCTAAGCTTTTCGAGGAGTTCATTCGTGTTCCTGATACGCTGCCAAATTTCTCTATTGTAGCTACAACCTTTTCAACACTGGGCTTATCTGTGCAGAAAAACGCTAGATCATCTGCGTAAGCTAACACTTTAACCTCATTACCCAGTATGTTGAAGCCATGGATGGAACTTGACTGAATTACGCTTAAGCATAGTGGTTCCAGGTAAAGGGCGAAGAGTAGTGGGGACATCGGGCATCCTTGTTTTACCGAAGAGCAGATAGCAACGGGTTTTGAGAGATGGCCAATAATAATTAAACGAGTAGAACAATGGGTGTAGCAAAACCTAACGCCTTTAAGCACAATGGAGCCAACATTGGCGTGTTCCAGAAGAGAAAATAAATAGGAATGACTGACTCGATCAAAAGCTTTAGCAAGGTCTACTTGGAGCATTGCAAGCTGCTCAGTGGAACCGTAACAGTACTCAAGGAGAGTACGGGCGCGTACGGGCGATATGTATGTTCAGACCAACATACATATCGCCCGTACGCCACGCCGATGCGTGATTGCCGATTCATATTTTGCCATGTCAACGCGTAGACACAGTTGTAGCTTTGCACAGATGTCTCGCACAGACATGGTAGATGTGATATCGCATTCAGCTAAAACTTACCCCTCTATCAGAACGAAAAAGTTATTGTCCGTATTGCATAGTATGCCTGGAAGTGCTGCCACTCTGATTTGCTTTTGCGATTGGTATAATAACTACGAAAAAAGCCTTAAATGAACCGCCGACCCGGAATGTTGTACGGGCTGTTACTGCCGATTTTGACAGCCGTTTCTTATTCTTTGCGCAAACGTAATGTAACATTTTCATAGCTCGACAATGCTTTTCGATCAACACGTATGTTTAGTCACATATCTCCGTAAGAGAAGCGGTCGACTAATGCGGCTGACAGCCTTCGGCGACAGCACCTATAGGTATGTTTATAACACGTCATATCGGCGCTCATCGCTTGTTGTGCTGACACTGTACACACGAAAGAATGGTCTGTTTAAAAACAACGATGTGAAAGGTGAACTACAGAGTGATTTATCCTCGTTAGACTTGTTGGTTCCTCAGCCCAGACGTGCCGATAGAGTGTAGACGAACTCGGCGGGTACGGTAGGCTTAACCTTCTGTTGAAGCGGACGATCTCGGTGTGGGTACCTGGCGAATGCGAAAATGTTTGTATTTGAGCTTGAGAACCGTTTAACTATTATTTTTAGTACAGCAGGGAAAGTGGAAGCGCAGGAATCACCGCAGCTTTGTTGTCGGTGCGATAATATCAATCAACGGCAGGCTTTCTGAGGTCCGTTCGAACGCGTCTAAACGGCTGCTCGGTTTCGTGTCGACTGTACAACACTGCGACAACTCGCAGTCATCGATTGCGTACAAACTGCTAGAAAACGAGGCGTTATCTGCGTTTGCGTAATTTCGTTCACGAATATAGCTATCCGAACAGTCAAAAGGGAAATGTATAAAGCGAAAGTGATCTGAAGTGTCGCATATGCATGGGCAGCTCACGCACCTTTATTCCAAGCTGCAACACCGCCGACACGAAACACATTTATGATTCCAGCTTATAGCACTATTTAGGACAGGAGTCTGTTTTTTTTGGACAGGGTATGCCCATAAAATTGTATCAAGCATTTAATAATCAACAGCGCCTATACTCCGGCAGTGCGGCACAAACGAAACCAGCGCAGTCTCCAGTACGAGCCAGCGAACTCCAGCGCCAACCAGCGCGTGTACAGCGCACACCAGTGCGCCCAAGCGTCATAGCAGTGAAACCAGCGTCTCGTCCAGTGTGACCCCGCATTTCTCCAGCGATCTTGCCAGTGTCGCAGTGACTCCCAGTGCCTCCCAGCGTGCGCCAGCGTCCCCAGTGCCACCCAGTGTCAAAAAACGCGCTGATTTCACACTGGAAGGCCCTGGAAGGCGCTGGTTTTTGCAATAGGGTAAGGCCTAGATTTGTCGCTGCATTCCCACAGATATTTGCAAGTATCTGTAAATCTTTTTTATTGTCCGCTAGTAGCACAATGTCGTCTGCGTACATAAGTCCAGGAACCTTCTGTTGCACCGTTTGTCCATTACGCATGTAGGATAAATCAAAACCTAATTCGCTGTTTTCCAGTCGTCTTTCTATACCCTTGACGTAAAGCCTGAACAACAATGGTGACGGAGGGCATACTTGCTTCAATCCTTGGTGAATTCCCACCATTTCGTCTCCTTTTCTACCTTCCCATACCACTTGTACTTGGTTGTCTCTATATATATCTCTCAGCAGCTCCACGAAATCGTCATCTATGCCTTCGTATTGAAGAATATCCCACAACAATTCCCTGTCTACGTTGTCATAAGCTCCTTTAATATCTAGAAATGCTATCCATAAAGGTCTTTTCTGAGCTACTGAAATCTCTATGCACTGAGTTAGTACAAACATATTGTCTTCTAAGCGTCTCCCTTGCCTGAACCCATTTTGTAGTTCCCCCAATAGATCGTTTTTGTCCACCCACTTCGACAGTTCTAATTTTATGGCTTGCATTGCCATTCTATATATCACCGACGTTACCGTAACTGGCCTGTACGAGCTCGTCTTATCCTTGTCTCCTTTGCCTTTGTAGATGAGATTCATCTTGCTTTCACGCCATCCAACGGGAATTTTTTTGGTTCTAATCACTTGCTCTATGTTATTAGTCAGCAGTGCCTTGCTGTTTGGACCGAGATTTTTGATTAGCTCTATTGGGATTTCATCGGGTCCTGCTGCCGTGTTGTTATAGGACATTTTCTGCTGCCTTTTTCCAATAAAAGCTTTCTATGCTAAATTTTGATCTCTCTGCCCTTTCTGCTGTTGCTGGACCTGTTGTCTGAACTACGCTTTTTCTCGTGCCGAAGTTATCCCTAATAACGTCTGTGATGTACCGCATCGCATCATCTCCTTCGTAGATGTTACCGTCTTCATCCCTTATAGCCGTTTGCGAGTTTTTAGTAGGAGCTCCGAGTGCTTTTATATGGTTCCAGAATCTTTTTCGAGCGCCTTTGTCTCTTTTGTGAATGTTATGCACCCAACATTCACTTGCGCATTTAATTTTCTCTTGCGCAAGCTCACTCGCAACCCTTTTCTTTTCTAGGTATGTATTCCATCTAAGGAGCACCTCTTCTTGTAATCCCAACTTTTTGGCTTCTCGATCAGCCCTAGATGCCTCTTTACGCTCTTCTATAGCTTGTTTTATTTCCTTGTTCCACCACTTACGTGGTTTCCGCTTGCCAATCCAACAATTGTTTTGCCGTGTCCGCCTTATTTCATGCTGCATAAAGTCCACCAGTTCCTTATATTCCCAGACTGCTGTAGAAAAATCCTCAATTTTCTTCTCTGTGTTGTTTGCGATCTCTGTTATTTGCTCGTCATTTATTTTTAAAAACTCTGAGGCTATTGGTTCATGTTCTGCGCTAGTATCTCGCCCAAACTTTAATGCTAAACGTCTATGATTGCTTCCCAGGCAATTTTTTCCATTTTCGTCTATTATCATTTGGTCTAGTTGTTCGTAGACCATTTCCGAGACTAAGGCGTAGTCGATACATGACTGCCTGTTTCCGCATTGGAACGTTACCTGTCCATGACACTTATTCTCCCTGTTAACTACTATTAGGTTATGTTCATCACACAGATCCAGCACTAGAGAGCCGTTGTAATCAGTATATCCGTGTAAATCGTCTATGTGTGCGTTCATATCTCCCACTAATATCACCTGGCCCGATTTACTGAACTCATTAATATCGCTTCTAATGCAATCAACCAATTCCTTATTTTTTCTCTGCTATCACTACCTGTCCATAGGTAAGCTACTCCCAGCCACGTCTTCTTACCTTGCTATATGCCGCTAATCCATAAATGCTCTTTACATGTCTCGTTTACCATTTGCCACTTCAGACCTCGCCTAATTAGTACGCCTACGCCTTTCCTTGACCCGGTCATTCTGTTGCACCCTTCCCATACAAAATTGTCAATAACAGGCGGCTGCTCCAAATCTTAGATGCGTTTCGGTCAAGGCGTACAAGCTAATCGCTTCATCATTCAGCTGCATTTGAATTTACAGCCATTTTTCCTGCTTGCGACCACCCTGCATGTTAATGTAGCAAATTTTACCTTCTATATTCTTATCCTTTCTGCGTCTTTTCCTGACTCCTGGTTGTTTAACTCTGCCCTTTACTGGTGTTTCGCTACGTTCAATATTTATTCCTGCCTCCTAATTGCCTGGGGCCCGCCTAAAAAAGCTACAGCTCGCGCTGCGAATCGACGTCCGACCGGTGTTGCTACCTTTTCGCTAAAATGTATCCCGTCACGCACAAAAGCGCCTTCGCGGCCTGCTCGGTGCACTTCTCGGTTGATGTCAATGACCGTATAATTCATTGTTTAGCTAGAGTCCAAATTTCCCTGTTTACTGCAAGAATTGCCCTTTCAATTTCATAGCCCTGCCTTTCAACCTCTGGCACATTACGCAGGTCGGTGACCCCTTTGGCTATTTGCTTTGTGATCCCTGCTCCTCGTCCGTGCAGTACGTCAATCACTCCGCCCATTATCACCACTAGGTGTCTCTCCTCCATTTTGTCGAGAATGGAAACAAAAAGGACAGTGGAGATTTACAAGAATGAGAAGAAAGAAATTAGAAGGGAAAATCTGTACTATAACACAAAGGGCAGTGCCTTGCTTTTTTAGGCTCGAGCCGGTTGTCTAAGGACGAAAACATATCGTAACAAATATTCGGAACTAGATGAGACATGTGTATGCTGCAGTAAAGATCCAGAAACCACTCAGCACATCCTGATGGAATGCGACGGGATCCACCCAGCGAGAACCGTAGCTAACGTGCAACTCCCAGAAGCGCTTGGGAAGTGGAAGGAAACAAACAGATCAGCCATAGAGATCAGCAAGAGACGATTAGAGTATTGGTGGAAAAAAAGCAGGGAAAAGATGGATACGACCTGATCTCTTACAATCATAGGCAGTGGTACAAGGTAAATTTTTGAAAAAGAAAATAATAATGAGAGGTATACAAAAATGCTAGATAAAGAACATGTATAGTATACCTGATTAAATCAAGCAGGCTAGGTAACTATTTGTCGCCGCCCTGTTTCAAAGGGGATGCCAATAAATCATCATCATCATCATCTACATGCGTTCATTGGCCTTCGCTATCACCTCTCTAATCGGCTTTCCCGGAAGCGCGCTAACCTGGACTCGTTCGCCTGCACCTACCCTCTCTGTTATCGCCGGTTCTACTCTACGCATGTCGGAATCCCCAACAAAGACTACTCGACGCTTTTCTTCCCCCTCACCGCCGAAAGCTGCCCCCGAGGTAACATTGCCCTCCCCTCTTGTCTTAATCTTGCCCTTGGCTTTGCTCTCTTCCGCGGCGGCGTCAGTGGTATCCCCCTCGTGACTATCACTGACGGTTCGTGGCGGATTCAGCTGTCTCTGCACTCGCATCGGAGGTGCTCGCCTCGATGGGTTCACCATTGCTTTGCTGAATGGTGGCCCTCAGCTGCATCTCTACGTTAACTAACTTTTCTTCTACCTCCTTCTTCTGCTTCTGCTCGCTTTTAAGTTCCTTTTCTAGCTTTCCAACCCGCTTAGCTAGCTTATCTCTCTCTTGCTCGAGACGGTCTAGCCGCGACCCTAGCACACACATCCTACAGATAAAATCTGCAACGTTCGCTTCGCGTGCAGACTTAAACCGCGTTTCTTCCAACACGTAAGAACGCTCGCACTCAGAACAACGCACGCGTGGGTTTCCCCTACAGACAGACAAAGAACTTTATTAAATAGGTCCTGAGAAGCCCTGCCCTAGGGCAGAGCTGCGGGCCGCTCCCACGTGGAGACGGGTAGTACACTCTAAAAACAGTTGCACCCTTTGGGGCGTATTTTTGCCACAGAACAATAATCGTCATCTCACTTGCGTGGCTTTCCTTTCTTTAACGCTGTGCGCCCGGCACTTCTCGGTCACGAACAGCAAGAGCGTTATCAGCGTGACACAGCGTTCTCCACAGGAAAGTAGCAAGTGCAGAGTTTTCCAGATAGGAAACGCAAGCAAGACAGATGACGATTATTGTTGTGTGGCAAAAATGCACCCCAAAGGGTGCAACTGTTCTTAGAGTGTATCAGCCATCATCTCGTACGAACAAGGCGTGGATGTGACAAAAAAAAAAACAATTTGTTACCTACTTTTACCTAAGCGAGAAGACCAAGAAAGTGAAAAAGCATGAAAATAATTTATAAAGATTGCTTGGCTAGGCTAAGCCTCCTAAAAAACAAAGAGGAAATATAAAATAAGAAAATTTATCTGTTTGCCACGCTGCTCCTGCTGCGCTGAAACGGCACACGAACTCGACACGTCCGCTCCCGTCGGCTTCGCTCGTCAGAGTCACGCTTGAAGGGCGCCTTTTTCACTAGGGTGCCTCGATGCCAGCGCCGTCGTTCAGGGTGGTGCCATCCTTTGACCGCCCCCGCGCCACCGCTTTCTCGCTGCGACGCCATCCTGAATCACAGCGAGCGGTTGCGATTGCTTGGTGCCGGTGCTTAGTTCGCGACACAGTGCGCGCGGATGCTTGGCTGACGCTTCTACTTGCTGTACAGTGTTCAGCCGCATGAATGACAAGCTTGTCAAGTGCATCAAGTCGACATGACGGGCTGTTGTGTTCCCAAGTGCACCGGATCGACGCGTAAAGGGCTTCGTTGTTTACGCTTCCCCCGGGACCCCGAGCGAAGGAAGAGATGGGAAGCCCAAGTCACGGCCGCTGGATGAAACGCACGAGGTGCGGCCTGCCAAGTCGCGCGGCGCAGTATGGGCGGAGCTGTGAAGCGGAAGTTGACATTTGCCGCCGCTTTTTTAGGGGTGGCGCTACTACTGCGGGACTGCTCTCCCTCCGGGAAGGCGCCGTGGGAGAGATTTCGCGTCTTTCTTGCACGCCTTTTGTCCGCACAAGCGGTAGTATAAATGTGTCGAGGTCCTTGTCGTGTTGCATGTGGCACTATCCCGCGCAACTGTTGCGTGCCGCTGTGTGTTACTAACGCAAGAACCATTAATCCGGTACTCCGAGTTTCCGAGCGACGTAGAACGCCGTAAAGCATGGCTGAAATACATTTCGCGACAGGGACAAGTCGCAAAGGAAGCATTTGGGAGCCCAGTGACACGTTTTTAATTCGTGTGTTCACTTCACTTCACCGACGGCCACACCGAGCAACTGTGTAAGGTGTTTCTAAGCAAACTGTTACAGCCGCTACTGGCGAACTGGACCGGGGAGCTGAATGCAACTGTGGAGCGGTTAAAACTCGCCTACAAGCCTCCGTCATGGAAGGTAGTACGATTTTAAAGCTGTTGAACGAGGCACTTTTCCGTGGCTTCCCATCGTGTAAAGAAAATAACAATTGCCACAGCCTCCCTGGATTTTTTTTCACCATTGCGATTGCTCTATTCAGGCTGAACAACTTTTTTTCACTGCATCGTCTTTACATAATTATGCTACACGTCGGCAATGTGGCTGAATGTACAATCTATTATAAACTGTCATCTACCCCACTTTTCTCAAAAGGTACGTGAAACTAACGAAATATAGCAGAAAACAGTTATGGAAACCTATGTCATTGTGCGCGCATTTGAAAGAAGTTTCATATTACAGGGTTCTTTTTTCATTTTTTTCTTACCATTGCAAGTGTTCTATTCACGCTGAACAACTATTTTTCACTGCGTCGTCTTTACATAAATATGCCACACGCCGGCAATGTGGCTGAATGTACGCACGATCCGTTATAAACTGCTACTTTTTTTACTTTAGTTTTAGATTTCCTTAGTTTTACCTTTTTCTAGAAAGGTAAAACTAAGGAAATCTAGCATAGATAGTTATACAAACCTATGTCATTATGCGGGCATTTGTAAGAAGTTTCATTTAACGTTTTCTTTTCTTTTTTTTTTTTGTTTAACCAGCAAACAAGCACGTCAAGCGAGGTAAGTAAATAAGCACACTCAACAAATGCGCCCACATGTATCAGCAGTACTGCCTCTCGATAAATAACTCGCCAATTCTCTTCAACGATGGTCATAAGGCTCGAAACCACCGGCAGAAGTGCGCCGTCCTGGCCTATGTGACCCTATTAGTAGCCAAATACCGACACCAGGGTATATTGATATCCTTGCAGGCAGCGTTGATATTTTATTTTATATTTTGGAAAAAAAAGCATAACTCTCGCGTCAATAAAATGTAAACACGAAGCACGGCAGTTGCGCGAAGCATGTGGACGGCGCCAAAGAAACGCTCCCACCCGCGCGCTTGTCCCGGAGCAGTGGCGCCGCTGCGGTGGCGCGGAGAACTAGGCGCCTCACACCGGTTTCGGGCGACGTGGCAGGCCGCACCTCGTGCGTTTCATCGAGCGGCCGTGCCCAAGTAAAGCGGTATCACTGGAAGGCAACGGATAACTCCTACATTTGCGAGGTAAGTGTCAAGAAAGTTTAGACTATCGCACCGTGTTTTTCATTTAAATAAGAAAGTATTCTCTGATCCTCGCTCACGTACCTACGTTTGCTCACGAACTAAGCACTGCACCGATGCTGTCTGAGCGAGCGCGCGTCGCATAGGCTTTTGCCATTTTGATCGGCGCAGTCTATGCGAGTAGTACCCTTATTTTAAGGACTGACGAAAATGCTCCGCTGCGAAATAGTCTTACATTAGCTACAAATCGTCATGTAAACCACCTATTTTACTTTTTCACGGGAAGCACACATCGTGTGTCGCTTGTTTCTTTTTTTTTTCTCAGTTTCTTTTTTCGCTACTGGTTATTTGGGACTAAAGAACGCAGGGCTTCTTCTGGGGAGAGCGGCTGTTGTGTACGTGGTAAGCGAAGCATTGTGATTTTCTGTGATTTCTCAGCAGATATCTTGCGGATATCAACTCAAGAGATCAGATAGAATTCGCTGAACTGTCAAAACTGATCAACAAGAAGAAAGTAAGGGATATTCGAAATTATAACGTGGGGAAAATTGAGTAAGCCGTAAAATATGGACGCAGCATGAAATCAGTAAGAAGAAAACTAGGCATAGGACAAGGCAAGATGTATGCACTGAAAGATAAGCATGGTAATATCATCAGCAATTTCGATGACATAGTAAAAGCAGCAGAAGAATTCTATACTGACCTGTACAGTAGCCAAAACAGCCAAGCTTCTTCCATTCGAAATAGTGATGAACCGGATACAGAAGCTCCTTCTATAACTAGCGATGAAGTTAGAAGGGCCTTGAAAGATATGACCAGGGGAAAAGCGCCTGGAGAAGATGGAATAACAGTAGATTTAATCAAAGATGGAGGAGATATCATGCTTGAAAAGCTTGCGGCCCTTTATACGCAATGCCTCACCACTTCAAGTGTACCAGAGAGCTGGAAGAACGCCAACATTATACTTATCCATAAGAAGGGAGACGTTAAAGAATTGAAGAATTACAGACCCATTAGCTTGCTTTCAGTATTGTATAAAATATTCACCAAGATAATTTCCAATAGAATCAGGACAACACTTGACTTCAGTCAACCAAGAGAACAGGCTGGCTTCAGGAAGGGGTATTCTACGATGGACCATATCCATGCCATCAATCAGGTAATCGAGAAATCTGCGGAGTACAATCAACCTCTCTATATGGCTTTCATAGATTATGAAAAGGCATTCGATTCAGTAGAGATATCAGCAGTCATAGAGGCATTGCGTAATCAAGGAGTGGAGGAGGCATACGTGAATATCTTGGCAAATATCTACAAGGATTCCACAGCTACCTTGGTTCTCCACAAGAAAAGTAGAAAGATACCTATCAAGAAAGGGGTCAGGCAAGGAGACACAATCTCTCCAATGCTATTCACTGCATGCTTAGAAGAAGTATTCAAGCTCTTAGACTGGGAAGGATTAGGAGTGAGGATCGATGGCGAATATCTCAGCAACCTTCGGTTTGCAGATGACATTGTCCTATTGAGCAACAATGGAGAGGAATTACAACAAATGATTGAGGACCTTCATCGAGAAAGTGCAAGAATTGGGTTGAAGATGAATATGCAGAAGACAAAGATAATGTTCAATAGCCTGGCAAGGGAACAAGAATTCAGGATCGCCCGTCAGCCTCTAGAATCTGTAAAGGAATATGTTTATTTAGGTCAATTACTCACAGAGGACCCTGATCATGAGAAAGAAATTTACAGAAGAATAAAATTGGGTTGGAGTGCATACGGTAGGCATTGCCAAATCCTGACTGGAAGCTTACCACTGTCGTTGAAAAGAAAAGTGTACAATCATTGCATTCTACCGGTGCTAACATACGGGGCAGAAACTTGGAGGTTAACAAAGAAGCTCGAGAACAAGTTAAGGACCGCACAAAGAGCAATGGAACGAAAAATCTTAGGAGTAACGTTAAGAGACAGGAAGAGAGCGGTGTGGATCAGAGAACAAACGGGGGTAGACGATATTCTAGTTGACATTAAGCGGAAGAAATGGAGCTGGGCAGGCCATGTAATACGTAGGATGGATAACCGGTGGACCATTAGGGTTACAGAATGGATACCAAGAGAAGGGAAGCGCAGTCGAGGACGGCAGAAAGTCAGGTGGGATGATGAGGTTAGGAAATTCGCAGGCGCAAGTTGGAATACGCTAGCGCAAGACAGGGGTAATTGGAGATCGCAGGGAGAGGCCTTCGTCCTGCAGTGGACATAAATATAGGCTGATGATGATCTTGCGGATCTCAGGTTGTTACGTTATATAGCTGATTTTTTAGACGAATATATTTGTAGCGTGGTGCTCGTAAGTAGTTGGTCATTCGTGCTCATTACCGATCGTAGTGGGTACTGTAACGGTCATTAAAGGCCTGTGCATGGTATCCCCAGGTGTAGTAGAGTTAAGGGGCATCATGGGACCAAAATGTTTCGGCGCTTTCTGGCATGGTGTCTGTTGTAGCCTGTGCATTTCTTCGAAACGTGTGAAGCGAGGTAATACAGCATTACTTCTGCGAAAATTTATTTTTAAGCACTGTAATGGGTTCTCTGTATTTACAAGGCAACTTTTCATATCAATAATCACTTTTGTTGTTTTACTTGTACTTAGAAACACTTTGAAGAGGACCAGTACGAGGGAAATCGACAGGATGGGCGCCGTCTGTTAAAGTCAACAGCCCTACATCATCATGGACTATATTTTCGAAGTGAAAAACATTGCTAATCTGTATTTGACTGTCTTAGTTTCATTTAAGGTTTTTGTACGCGATATGTATGCAGTGTTGTTTATGTTTTCAATGTAGTTGTCAGTTTTCTAATGGTTATTTATAGAATGTTCTGTACTCGCCATCGATGTGTTTGGCTGATGCGACGTATTCGATGGTAGCTGATGTATTCTGGCTGGATATCTTGATTAATATTACCCGCGGTTGCCTTTTCTTGTTTGTATTCTTGTTTTCAGTTTATATTGTGTGTAAAAAGTTTGATGTACTCACTTGAAACCCCCCTCCCCCCATGTAATGAATAAATAAAAAAAAACTCCCTATCCCGAATTGTGTGTGTCGAGCCTACCTTGCGAATTTTTGTTTATCTCGTCTTTCAACATAACCTTCAGGCGCCACACAGTACATGTAGTTTTCATGTTTCATGATTGACTATTTCATGATTGACTGTATTAGAAATTACTAAGTAAATGTATTTTGTGCATCGTTTGGTTTCTTGTGTGCACTACGCAAGATTGACACAGACAAGTTACGTTACATTTTTCTCTACAGCACAAACTAAACCTTATTTTCACATCGCAGTTATTTTTACAACAGCTTAATCCTGTCAGCACACAGTTTTATGGGCAAAAAAAAAACAAAATGGCGCGTAGATATCGTCAAATAATTGCAACGAACGCGAAGAGCACGCGCAACGCAAGGGAAACTAACCGCCGTGCGCGAGTGGCTGGCTACGGTAAAGGAGGCGTGACGTGTAAACCAAAATACAACAACGAAAAAGAAAAACTTCCACACACAGGGGGTCGCAAACCTTATATACCAAGCATCGAAGCGCAAAAAAATAGTGCGTATTTTAAACATACACACGGCATATTTGCTATAGAGCGAACAGGCAGCATTCCAACAAGCAAAAGGATGACCGTTTTTTTTCACAGTGCACTTATATAGACACGGATCACCTGATCCGTAACACAAGGAATGCGCGCACTGGGTGCGCACTGATATGCGACGTCACGCTATAACAATATTAAATGTGATTGAATTAGGCAACTTGGGGCATGTTCCCGGCACCATACATTTACGTCTTGGACCTTTGACGAGTTAACGGCTATTGGTTATAAAGATGTACAGATGCGATACTGATAAAAAAATCCTCATCAAGGCAAAGCACTTGGAAGTGCGCCGCGAGAAACACCATTTATGAACGCAAGCGTAGCTGTGTCTGAGCTCGTGGGATTCACTATGGCGGTGACAGCGGGGTTGTCTCCACCCTGAACGGCGGCGCTGGCATCGAGGCACCCTATTTGATGATGATTTATTGGCATACCCTTTGAAACGGGGCGGCGACAAATAGTCGCCCTTTCATGTTTCATGACTTTTCACGCTTGAAGGGCGCCCCTAGCGGCGGTTGCCGAAATCACATCTGGTGGGTCGGCTGGTTCGGTGCTCCGTCGGTGGGCAGGTGTTACTAGAGTGTTTTAGCTGAGCGCTTGCTGTCCGCTCCACTCAGACCGGCATATGCTAGCAAATGCCACACAACCGCTCAACGGGAACGCTAGTGCGCTTGCACACAACACTCATACGGTGAGCGGAACGAAGATCGCATCCCTCGCTCTGCTACAAAGCCGACTGAGCGGAGGCTGACAGCGTGTCTACTTGGCCTCTTCGTCGTTTTGCAGCCGAGTTGATAGCGTGTCGCTCGCGTCTCGGCTAAAGTCCCTCTCGGCAAGACGCGCTTATCAAATGCGAAATCTTCGCAGTTCCCTGCAGTATCTCAGAGCGTAGCGGCGAAGCGTAAGCGATGCTCTGCTAAAACTGTCTACGGATACTTTACTGCTTCTCCGAAAGCTGAATATATTATTTTAGTGTGCGTTTTTTTCTTCTGTGTTGCGAATATTTTCTGTCCGTGATGTTAATGTTTTCCCCGGCGGACTTTATGTGATATTTCGACACGGCCAAGCAGTGGACTAACGGCCTAACTTCTGTGCCGCCGGTTAGCGACAGTGTGATTGACTTGCACTTCGGCGCATCGAATCGGCCACGGCACAAAGGACGGGCATTCAAGGAAGAGAAGTACATTCGGCGCATTGAATGCTGCGTTCATCAGCACTCGTGCGGGTGGGAGCTACAAATTCTTAGAAGCATCTGCCTTTGCTCGATGAAGCCCGGTCATTACAGACAGGTCGCAGCACTTCGTGATGACAGGCAAACTTTACAGTGCTGATGGCGTCCCCCTTCGTAGTCGATAAACCCGTCCATTTCTGGTACAGTGCGCACGGACCACGCAGTATGGCAGCCGGCGCTTCACGCTCTATAGCTTCACAGAAAAGTGAATGCAGTAAAGCAGAAAAAAAGAAGCCCTATCTGTCACAAAGTGGTCCCTGCAAACGCGCGAGTTGGCTGTCGGCTGCCACGCAGACCCGTCAACATTCACACGGCACATTGTCTGCACCCACTTTGCCCTTTTGGCTGCATGCAGCGATGCCGCAGGGAATCTGAAAAATCTTATATTTCCTGGCTTTTCACTGAATTTGAAGCATCCCACGGCGGCGCATTGCTGAGGCATCTCGCCGGCGATTTCAGCTTACACGGCAAAAGCACAGTATACCCGACGACTACGCAGCAACGAAGGAACGGGCGAGGGAACCAGCCGCAGGAACGCACTGGCTCTACTGGCGGCCTACCATAAAACATGGCGGCCGTATTGCGCGCGCATGCGCAGAGACTCCTCATGAAAAAGGTCCATCCCGCAGAGGAGCATCACGTGGTTCAGTGCCGTCCCTTTCTGCCGCACACAAGGACGAAGCAGAGAAGTTGCTGGCAGCGCAATTGGTTGAGCGTCAGCCGCGTCATGCTCGTCTGGGAAATTTCGTCCGTCGTGTGAATCCAGCTTCACGGCTCATCTGCAGTGCATGATAGTACAAGCAGGGGGGTGAATCTTTCTATACCTCCCATTGGTTCTCGTATAGCAGACGCTCAGTCGACGCTAGCGCCAAGGAGCACTTTATTTAGGCCCTAGCGGACAGATGATTGTACTACGGTGGCGAAAAAAAAAAAAGAAAAGCGGCGCAATTTGTTTCTTTTTACTCTTGTTTCGCTATAGCACGTTGTTTCTTCCTTTTTTATGATAACGTTGCTCCACTTGCTTCCCCTTCCCCTCATGACTTTCCTATCCCTCCTCGCATATCTCGCCTCCCCTCCCCTCCCTCATGATTCGCACAGTGATTTTTTTTTATTTCATTAGCTGTCCGCGGCGCGATTTTTTTTCTTTGTCGCGGGCATTATCAGATGCACCATCAAACCGAAACGCGCGCTCCTCTCCTGTAAGGCCTAAAATCCCTATATAAGTAAAGTAGCGCCATCTACTCTTTCCTCCGCCACCTCCTCTCCTAAAGCTCTTGCTTTTTTCTTTACTTTTTGCTTGCGAAAGCAAGTCGATGGTGGCGCACCTAGAAAGTCCAGGTTGAAGCTTTCAGGCCGGGCGCGCGCCGCCGCCGCCGCCGGCGACTGCGGCTGCGCAGAGGACTTTCAACATGGCTCTGAGGCGGAAAGAAAGAAAATATAAAGAAATGAAAAGCGCGCGCTATCATCGTCCAATCGGAGATACAGGAGAGAGAGAAGCGGCGTTTATCAAAGGATGACGGTACTTTTCTTATATTGGGACTTTAGTCCGGCCGTGACCGGCGTTACACCGTGCATTCATTCTTGTGCGCAGTGGGTTCTTTTTGCGTTTTCATGCACGCAATTCCGTTCATTATTACGATCACGCAAGCATGTGCCCAAATTATATTTTTAAAAAGAATTTCACTTACAACACAACAGTTCTTTGGACTCACTTTATTGTGTTCGTTTGCGAAAACCAGAATTGAAGCAGACAGTGCAACACACTATACTTAGAATGCAACAAAACGCGGATGGTGTTTCATGTACGCAGATGTAAAAAACATGTATTGTAATTGCTCTAATGGCCAATTCGCTGAATAGCTTCCCCCAGTTGCACGAAGTTTGTTAGTTTCAACCAATATTATTTCAAATAAACGTGTTCTCAGTAAAAATGATGGTTCAAAACACAAATGCCAACACGACCCAGAGCGGTGCAAATGCTATGAGCACGCGTTGTGAGCCCGATTTCCATGGCCCCGAATGACAGGGAAAATGTGGCGATACGCATGCCTCTCGACCGCTATTGCATATGGCCGCTGATTACCGTAATTCGCACGGCTCGTCGCACCACAAATTATGGTGGAAAATCTCTGCAATGGCGGCCCAACGCAACGTCACGCAACGTCAAATTGACGTTTACGAAGTAGCTCTTCCTGTGACGCTCTTCACGGGATATTCCTTCAGCCATTCAACAAGCTGACATGCCGGCTATCTTGGAACGCCACCACATATTCGCGAAATTGCAGATGCATTGCACGGGTTTCGGCACGCTACCGTCCACTTTCTTTTTAAAGCGCTAAAGTCGCAGTATAGTTGCCAAGGACCACAGAAAAGTATTAGTCGATAAAATTTGCTGCTCCACGTCACGTTTCGTCATTCTGATGAAAACGCAAAATTGCATTTTGCAGAACTTCCGTTTCCCGTCACAAATTTCAAAACACGTGACCTCTCGACAGCCAATGTGAGAGTCAACAAGGCGGATAAAGCCGCCATTCGTGTCGAGAATGGAGCCTCTTGTTCCAGTTCCCACGTCGTGCGTTCGCTTCTCGCCGCCAGGGCCACGCTGCATGCCTGTATGGCTTTAATATGACATTGCCACGGCGGCCAGTGCAGCGTTGGGCCGTCGTGTTATACACGTGTAACGAGGCGGCCAGGCAAGCAAGCACGAGTGATGGCAGGTGACCACACGTTTTTGCAGAGATTGCCAAGTTCGCCATTATGTACGGATACAAAATGCGTAATCCACCGTTGCTGAACACGCAGCGCAAAGACAGGCGAACAGATTACACAGCCGGAGAGCGTGGGGCGTATACAAAAAAAGTTGTCGCAGTTTCACCTGAAAGGCGAAGCATCAATTGCGATAGCAAATTTGTAGGGAGCTATACGGAGTAATGATAGCAGCTTTATCAGCTGTATAAACTTGGACATGCAGCAGCACCGGCAACACGCAGAACTGTTGTCGACGCCGTCGGCGTTTTGCCCGCGTTCGCTCAAAATGCGTGCGGCTTTGGTGACTGTTGCCGGAGCCTGTGATATAAATAGGCACTTGGTACCGCAGCTAAACGTCGCCTCCCTGCCCTCCCCCTCCCGCCTCTCCCACGGCCTCTCGCGCGTCGGAAGAAGGCGCGTTTGCTGTACATATATGGTGATTGTAAAGGAGGAAAGAGACGCCTACTTCTGCAGCCCTTAAGGGAGCACAACGCAGAACGCGCGTTTGTTCTCCGCCGTGCGTTCACTCCCCGTGAAAGCGCGCGTCCCTCGCACCCTTTCACTCGCACATACAGCGTTCGGCGCGCGGCGACGATTTCATGTCCATTGACGTCATACGGAACCTCCCGGCGACGGCGACGGCAGAAATCTGCTTTTGAGTGTCCATATAATTGCTATCGCAATAAAAAGCCACAGGCCTGCGTGGGGCACACGCAGCACAGTGACAGCGTAAGCTGGTGGAGCGGCTCAAGAGTAGCTCCAATTTTGGCACCACTCACAACAGGGTCTTCGCGGCAGTCTGTTCGCCTCTTTTTGACGAGAACGAGCTGAACTTTCCGCCCGGCGTCGACGGCGAGCTGCGGCTTGTAAGGCAATCTGCACAGCAGTCTGCTGAGCCCGATCAAGCCTTACAAATGCAACTTACATGTCGGGCACGCCATGTTTCCAGGCACATTAACTAGATGGCTCACTGGTAGAGTGCGTGGCTCACTGGTAGAGTATCTGACTCCCACGCAGCGGGCGCAGGTTCGATCCCGCAAGAAACGCGTACTTATTTCGCATTTCCAGCGATAGCGGTTACGGGCTAAACAGCGCCGGCGGCATCATCGCGAACCAAAACGGCTATTGGAATGAGCCCATAACAGCTTACGCTGTAAAACGCGTGCTCATCTGTCATCACTCGCTCTTGCTTGCCTGGCCGACGCGTAAAACACGGCCTCATGACGTCGCTGCACTTGCCACAGTGGCAACGTCATATTAAAGCCACATAGGCATGTAGCGCGGCCCTGGCGGCAGGAAGCGAACGCACAAAGTGGGAACTGGAATAGAGCACTGCACGGGCCCGGGCCGGCCCGAAAGCCCGGGCCCGACCCGGCCCGCGGGCCGGGCCGGGCCGTCCGAAGTGTTTGTCGGCGGGCTCGGGCCGGGCCCGGGCTTAAAGCCACGGGCTCGGGCTTGAAGCCACGGGCCCGCTGATTGAAGGGCCTAAATAGGCCTTCGAGCACACGCGACCGTTATGCATTGCATGATTCAGTGCATTCTGTGCCAAGCTGAAGTGGCACGTGCAAGATGACTCTCATCATCATCATCAGCCTATCTTTATGTCCACTGCAGGACGAAGGCCTCTCCCTGCGATCTCCAATTAACCCTGTCTTGCGCTAGCTGATTCCAACTTGCACCTGCGAATTTCCTAACTTTATCACCCCACCTAGTTTTCTGCCGTCCTGGACTGCGCTTCTCTTCTCTTGGTATCCATTCTGTAGCTCTAGTGGTCTATCGGTTATCCATCCTACGCATTACATGGCCGGCCCAGCTCCATTTTTGCCGCTTAATGTCAACTAGAATATCGGTTATCCCCGCTTGTTCTAAGATCCACACCACTTTCTTGATTGTATATCGTATCACATGACTATATCTTATCAAAGAAAATAGTAAAACAGATGAAGTTCTCATTTTTAACAGCGGAGCTGTTTCAGCCGGGCCTAATGTGTCCGCTGAATCCAAAAATGTGGGCTGATCCTGGCATGCAGTGCAGAAAGGGTCCAAGCGCAATGGCACATAAACCTGTGAACTAGCGAAGCTGAGCCTGGATAAGTCTAGCTAAGAATGGTGGGGACTAATTGCCTATCGATAGGCAATTGATAGCCAATCAATAGCTAGTCGATAATCTATCAATAATCAATAAATTCCCGAAAATGCTGGGGATGACTTGGTAGTGCTTAGCTTAGCCCAAATACGTGGCCAATACCTTACGATAGCCAATCGACAGCCAACCAATAGCTAATCGATAATGAATCAATAATCAATAAATTCAGATAACTTGTTAGTGCTTAGCCTATCCCAAATACCTGGCCAATATCTTGCAATAGACAATCGATAGCCAATCAAGAGCTAATGGATAATCAATGAATAATAAATACATTCTGGGAAATGCTGGGGATGACTTGGTAGTGCTTAGCCTAGCCCAAAAGCCAGGACTAGCTAGGTGCCCATCATCTCCGCTGTCTCTTTAGCATTGCGCCGCCAGTGCAAGCTACGCAAATTTTTTTTCCGCAAAAACGAACATTGTTTCCGCGTAAGGAAAAATAAATTATACAAAGAACTACTCCTCAAACCATTTCCATGCTACCGCTTTCGCGATCGCACTATTACCAGTGTCGATACTATGCCATTATTTTAGCGTTAAGGCCAGTTACTTTTGTGCTTCAATGCATAAAACAGCGTTTCCCTCAAAAAGTTAACTGGAACGCCCATGCATTTCGTCGGACAATTTGAAAATTAATATCTCGAAACTGGTTCAGTCCTGAGAATTCGCTCCAAGTGGAACGCCTTGCGAACTAAGCGGCTATGATTCGTAGATTGAAAGATGTGCCGTACAATAATTAATTAAAAAGTTAATTTGCGTAATTATGTTAAATATTCAATTAGGCGTTTTGACCATCCATTAGGCCATCCGTGTCAGAATTAGCTTGGAACTACATAAAACAATTAGCCTCCTTAGAGCGTCGTGGCATTAATGCGAACACAAGAAATCCTGAGATATGGTCAATTCCATACTTCAGAACACTCTATAAGCATCAGTCGTTAATACATTACCTACGATTCACTTTGAACAGATACAAAAATGGCGGTAATTTCAGTAAGAAAGAACTCAGCTGACACTTTGGTCGCTTGTAATGTATCTGATGTGATTATTATTCTGCCTTTGTGTATGGTTCTGAGTGTATATTGAAATACTGTTTCGTTTTCTTAGCAAATGTTGATCTTGTAAAATTCAGTCTCATGCTATCTTGTATAGCTGGTGTTTCGTTGTCTTGTATAGCTAGTATTGTTATTGTAGTGTTGTTTAAAATGCATTCTGTTAAAACTTTTTCCAATTCTGTTAACTTGCCGTGACGCAAATATTCTTTGTCTTTCCGTTCATAGCTATTTCGTCTATGAGGAATTCCAGCGACAGCTGGAAATATATGTGAATTATTGTGCATGTGTGCACACTGTTTGCTGTACTATTGCCTTGCCTGGTCTTACAGGTCACGTCAAGCTACATATGTAGCTCTTAGTCCAAAATGACGGTCCAGCATGTAAGCTGGACAATAAATTGATTTGATTTGATTGATTTCGTCGGACACTTTGAAAATTATCTCCAAACTGGTTTAGTCCTGAGAATTCTTTCCAAGTGGATATGCCTTTCGAACTCGGCGGCTATAAGTCGTAGATTGAAAGATGTTTCATAGAATAATTATTTAAAACGTTAATTAGCGTAATTATGGTAATTATTCAATTAGGCGTTTTGATTTATCGTGGAAGTAATGGCCGCCTCATTGAGTAGTTTAGATCAAGGATTATAACTGTGCTATCTGCCACAGGCAATCTTTAAAAAATTGGTTCAGCTAAAGTGAAACGCCCTGTATATTTACATGCTGAATGACATCATAAAACCATATCGTACAAATCAAGGTAAGTGCATGCGCACCACCAGAAAAATAGTAGCACAGGCAATGGGCCGGATTACTGATGTGCCCGTGGGAGAAACAAAGATTTCGGCCTTTTATTGCTTATATACTGCAGCTGATTAAACCTCGAGAAGGTGAGGCTGACAGATACCGTACAATGTGCAAGCAAAAAAAATTTTTTTCTTACAGGGTGGGCCTGGTCATGCACACGCGGGCCCTAGCTAAGCTTTGTAATGAACGCCCGGGCCCGGGTCGGGCTCGGGCTTGGAACCACGGGCCCGGGCTGGTCTCGGTCCTGTACGCCCGGGCCGGGCTCGGGCTTTGTATTACGGGCCCGTGCTGGGCTCGGGCCTCGTAAAGCGGGCCCGGGCCGGGCTCGGGCCGAAAAATCAGGCCCGTGCAGTGCTCTATACTGGAACAAGGAAGCGATAAGCAGGAACCCGGCTCTATTTACCGCGCATGCGCAGTGGACACCTATCTCGAACCCAGCGGCTAACCTTAGCCGGCTCTGCCTTGCTCCGCAGAGCCCCGGCGGCGTATTTTGCTTTCCGCGGATGATTCCACACGCGAGAGAGAAAAAAAGAGGGCGAGGAGGATGGCACAGGTCGCGCCGAGTGCGACTGTTTTCACAACAAATCTGTGCAAGGGCGGCGCCTCGCATCGATGACGTATTAACATTTTCTTTTTCTTTTTTCTTCCTCTCTGTTTGGCTGCGTTCCAACGCCGGCGTTGGAACGGAGAACACGCTGGGCTGGTGGTGAGTAGGCACAACTGTGGCTGGTGTTAAGGGCTCGATAGTATTCCTAAATAAACGCATCACTCTTTAGATGATCGCAATATAATGACAGTATCAGGGAGGGAGCCGTCTACCTGACTGGAGCAGTATTTTTTATTTGGAGTGTTGCGGAGCCCAGCGTAGCAATACCCCAACGAGCACCGCTTCGCGTCGGCGCCCAGGACCGCGGCTTCCGCCGCGGCACCGGGGAACAACCGACCACGCCGCCAAACAGAGAGGAAAAAAAGAAAATGGTGATACGAAGAAAGAACCTTCCTTGCCGAGGGGGGATTCAAACCCGCGTACCCCCAATTGCAGAGCGAGCGTCGTAACCACTAGGTCATACAGCCACTCATCCGGAGCATGCATTGATGCGAACCACATGATTGCGTTCGAGCGTCGTCGTCTTCGTCGAAAAAAAGGTCGTGCCATCCTCCTCATCCTCCTTTTTTTCTCTCTCACGTGTGGAATCATCCGCGGAAAGCAAAATACGCACCACGGCGGCGCGTTCTTGACAAGGCTGCTAATCTCTGTACGTCTCAAACAGCTATGACAGTTGGCATTCGGCAATTAACGCGCCCGGCCATGGGAGCGCGCGCGTCCTTTAACGTGAGAGCCTTTGTTCCTATCTCCGACCAGCTAGCTCCTACCGACAATCACTAACCACGAAAATAAGGGAAGGAGCCAATGAATGATATTAGCTTAAAAAACACCCGCGCAACGACCTTTCGCCATACATTAAGGAAAGCCACGTGGCCAAAATAAACTAAGGCTCTACACTATGGAATCTCTCAGAGCCCTCATGACTACATTATGGTGGTAAACTATACCACCCTAATATATATATATATATATACAGGGTGTTTCAGCGAACACTTTCAAAATTTATTTAGGGTTGCCTGTGTCAGATAGCCCAATTCTAGTTAATGAGCTGGTCTACTCGAAAAGGCGGACATTGCTTGCACAAAAAATTGAAGTGCATATTCGACTAATCCACAAAAATTCCCTAATTAAGTTTTAACTAATTACTTGATGGCCCATATTGCAATTTACGAATTGTATTCTTGGAGTTCGCAAGGTGGCTCCACTTGAAATTAATTTTTGGGATGACGCCAGTTTCAAGATATTAATCCCTGAACTTTGCGGAGAAATGCATTGGCGTTCTAGTTAATTTCGTGCTTCATAGCATAAAGCGACGTTTTGTTAAGAACCTAACTGGAACGCCAATGCATTTCTTCGCAAAGTTCGAGAATTAATATCTCGAAACTGGTGTCATCCCGAGAATTCGTTCCAAGTGGATCCGCCTTGCGAACTCCACCACTACAATTTATAAATTGCAATATGGGCCATCAGGTAATTAGTTAAAAACCTAATTCCTGATTTTCTGTTAATTATTCGATTATGTATTTCAATTTCTTGTGCAAGTAATGTCCACCTCTTCGAGTAGACCAACCAGCTCATGAACTAGAATTGTGTTATATGCCCCAGGCAACCTTTAAGAATTTTTGAAAGTGTTCGCTGAAACACCCTGTATATTACCGTGTCCAGTACATTCAGATTATTCCATGAGTGCAAGGGACTATAAGAGATGTTACTTCAGGGACCTTGTCACTAGTGATTGAGTAGTGACTGTTTCGAAGCTTTCTTCATCATCAGCCGATATTTTATGTCCACTGCAGGACGAAGGCCTTTCCCTGCGATCTCCAATTACCCCTGTCTTGCGCTAGCGTATTCCAACTTGCGCCTGCAGATTTCCTATCATCACCCCATCTGGTTTTCTGCCGACCTCGACAGCGCTTACCTTCTCTTGGTATCCATTCTTTAACCGTAATGGTCCATCGATTATCCATCCTACGCATTACATGTCCTGCCCAGCTCCATTTCTTCCGCTAAATGTCAACTAGAATATCGGCTATCCCCGTTTGTTCTCTGATCCACACCGCTCTCTTCCGGTCTGTTAACGTTAGTCCTAAGATTTTTCGTTCCAGTGCTCTTTGTGCGGTCCTTAACTTGTTCTCGAGCTTCTTTGTTGACCTCCAAGTTTCTGCCCCATATGTTAGCACCGGTAGAATGCAATGATTGTACACTTTTCTTTTCAACGACTGTGGTAAGCTCCCAGTCAGGATTTGGCAATGCCGGCCGTATGCACTCCAACCCAATTTTATTCTTCTGTGAATTTCTTTCTCGTGATCAGGGTCCCCTGTGAGTAATTGACCGAGATAAACGTACTCCTTTACAGACTCTAGAGGCTGACTGGCCATCCTGAATTTTTGTTTCCTTGCCAGGCAATTGAACATTATCTTTGTCTTCTGCATATTCATCTTCAACCCAATTCTTACACTTTCTCAATTAAGGTCCTCAATCATTTGCTGTAATTCGTCTCCATTGTTGCTGAATAGGACAATGTCATCTGCAAACCGAAGCTTGCTGAGATATTCGCCGTTGATCCTCACTCTTAATTCTTCCCAGTCTAAGAGCTTGAATACTTCTTCTAAGCATGCAGTGAAAAGCATTGGAGAGATTGTGTCTCCTTGCCTGACCCCTTTCTGGATAGGCAACTTCTTAGTTAGCTTAGCTTCTTCGTTAGATGGACCCGAAGCTTTCTTATTATCATCATACTTTCGTGTCCGTTTCTTCTAACCTCTACCGACTGCGTAGGTGCCACTGACGTCATATAGCCTTGCATCGGCTTATATGAGCCTAATTCATATTACCAATTCTGAACGTCTCCCGCTCCCTTAACTCCTAATGAATATCTAATCAGTGCCGGTCGACTGTAGTGTTTAAAGGTGTTGTGCTACATGTGTTCCTAGTTGGCTCGCGTGATTTATGACGCAAGCGCATAGTAGCTAGCTACTCAAACTCATGGATATCGTCAGCGCGGGATCTTTCGGCCGTAGCAAAAGCACACGCGTTTCATAAATAGCTGGAAAAAAGGTACTCTGAAGAACGAACCAATCAGAAAGAGGCAATCAACGTTATCAGACGTGAATACGTGTCAAACCGAGCAATAGTATTTCAAACAATATACACATTTAAAACCCGTATCTCACGGCAAATGCAGTGCTACCATGGCGCCCACCCCATTCGAATGCTAGTTGACAAGCTCTTTAAGGAGCTTTATAAAAGAGACTGCAGAAAATCTTTTCTCTCAGTTGTGAATGGTGCTCCCTGGTATGACCTATGCAAGCTGCGGAACAACACAAACTACTTTAAACCTTGGGCACGTCGTAACCGCAAATTGCATAAATAAATCTGTACATTGCATATACCCTGGGTATACACCAATGTCCAAAACTGAGAAAGCTTCGCTTACATAGACTAGAGAGATGGAAGGACCAAAATGTTGTCCACGTCCAGAGAACAAGGATCAAACGCGATGACAAGGACATTCCCACAAAGTATCTGATTCTTATCTTTACTCCTAGTCAGACGGTGCTGCTAGCGCCGAAGGATCGCCGCGGGTCTCAGGGCTGTGGCATGAAGGACAAAATCCGCACAACGGGACCCAAGAAGGCCCTGTAAACTAAGCTACGTTAACCTCTATCTCTTAAACAAACAGCATAAGCACCTTTATTAATTTGGACGCACAAATATTACAGTGTAACGTGAGGGAACTTATCCACAACCTTAAAGAGTCCCTGAAACGGTTCGGACAAATTTGGTAGACGCGTAGGGTACAGCTACAATAAAACATTCACGCCACAATTTAAGTGCAGCGTTTCGTATTAAGAGAGCTACGGATGGTTACAAGTTACTCTACTCCATAGCCATGCTTTTTCTGATCAACTCCTTCGCCGAGTGATCGGGGCTGAGCTCCGCCTTCACTGGCGCTGCGCCATGATGTGACGTCGTGTCGTCTATACTTCTGGTTGTCTTGGAGCCAGGGCGCGAAGCCTCTCCAACCTCTCCGCTAGCCGCCTGGTCGTCGATCCCCAGCGAGAGCTATCCAACAGCGTGCGTGGCGAGCATTCTGTCGCAACGCTGAGCGTGTCCGGTATTCCGGTAGCCACAGGCGAGCTAGGCGTGTATCGGCTATACCGTTTGCCATATTGCATACTTATATACATCTATGGCCCTTTAAGAAATGCGAGTTGGCTTCATTGTGGATTTTGGGCAGCTTTATAGTTTTCTTCAAAAATAGTTACATAGTTGACTTTCGGAACGCGAGCCATGAGTGTCCACCTGACGGGCGGGAAATATAAATAAAGCGGGGGAGCCACACTTCTAGTAACAACGAAGAGAAGGCAGCATAAATTGAATCCAACTGCTTAGTAACTAGCTGTGGGATGAATGATTCATAACGATTTAGTATGGAATAATCTGCAGAATGTTATCAGAAGACAGAGAAATAAGATTGGATGGAAATAAAATGTGCCGCCGGTGATATAGCCTGACCCACAACCCCAAAATCATAATGCGCACGTCGCACTGTACTTGTGCGTGGTGCCCTACCAATAAAGTTTTCAAAATTCACGTTGATGGCAAAAAGCACACCTACCTCATATGACCAATTCCTTGCCTTCGACGTAGTAGGAAAAGCTATTTCGATTGGAGTGTGCTGTACCCATTTAAATTTCGACGAACTTTTACACACACAAAGTGAAACAGTGCATACGTACGGTGTGAAAACAGTACAAAAAATCAGTAGCCCCTCCCCTGTCGAGGAAATGGGGGTAAGCGAAGCTTGTGTGTTTATTCGGTGTTCCTCCGAACGAATTGCACTGACGAGTACCACGCTGTGCTTGAACCACAACCGGTCACACACACTGCAGCTGGCTCTGAAGTTCCGGTTGAGAAAATCGCGTTGAAACCTGGCCGTCGCACAGGGGAAGTTGGCGCTAGCGTTACTGAGGCGTGCACTACCGTTGTCGGATTCCTGTAGGGCAATACGACGCTAATATTTGGCCTCAACATCGTGCTCCCGAAACTCAAGTAGTTCAAATCGCAACTAGTTTTTCGAATCATGTAGAAAAACATGTGCACCGTATTGGAGAGCACGTTGAATTTGTGGTGTTTAGGTTTCATTATTATTATTATTATTATTATTATTATTATTATTATTATTATTATTATTATTATTATTATTCATGTAAACATTCCCTATAAACGCCGCTCCACTCACCCGCCGTGTTCACAAGCGGGGCACGAAGCCAGGGCTCAGATCACGTCCTTTTTGAAAGCGATGTCCTTCCTTGATGCACTTGATGCGTAACTTAACAAGACAGACCTACTGCAAGGGATTAAAGCACAGCCAGAGATTGGTGTGCGACTGATTATCTCTTGGAGACACGTTCATTCCGGTTTATTCGAGGGTGCATGCTGTTTTGAGCCATGAGAGAAGACTGCCAGCGTGTGTATATCCGAAGGGTTAGAGTATCGAGGTGTTCCGCTGGGCGGCCGGGGTGCGATGCGAGCATCACGCAAATTTTATTTTATTGAATATTCCAGAAACGATGCGAGAAAGGAACATACCTACCTACCACTAGGCGCCTTGAACGCGGCAAAAAAAAAATGCGTTGCGTTGAAAATATATGCAATTATGATTTTTGCTCTGTATACCATATTGCAATATTTTGAATCGTACTTTAGCAAAACTTACTGTATCCAAGTAACAACTTTGCGAAGTAACCTTTTAACTGGCACGTTAGTTTTATCCGTATACTAAGGGATGGATGAACTCTGGTTCTCATAACATGAATCTGTGCTTTGTTGTTGTGTTACGGAGTTAAGTTTATGTTGTAGAGTTTTATAACTTTTTTTTTCCGTTTTGGTCAACTCTTCTAGGCAAGTTGGAGCGTCAAACCAATACCTTTTCCCAACAGTCACTTTATCATTTCTTTCAATTGCATCGCATTGAACTCGGAGTTGTGCGGCTGTTTCCCATAGAAATAAATATTTCTGCAGTTCACATCAGTTGATTAGAAACGCTTCAACTTAATTGCAAAGCGTGAAATAGGTACGCCTGTCATTACTGGAGACGATATCAGAGCCGCTGCTGATTTTCCGAGGTGCTCAAGCGCATCATTTAGCAGCACAGCGTAGCGCCACACGTGGACGTATTAAGCGCAGTCGTCCGTGGCGGTTCTCTGAACTGCGGGGTCAATTTTTTGCATTGCCGTGAAAGGCGCTGCTTAATCGAGTTGAAAGTGATCGGCGCAGACAGTACTGAGCGGATGCTCAGTCACCGCATCAGAAGTCGCCGAAAGCCTCCTTTTACGGAACTACGCGCACGTGATCTCTCTTTTATTTTTCTTCGCAAAGCAGAAACACAGAAAACGGCCGAGTCAAGAAAGACCCGAAAGATCCTTTAAATAGTTTTCCTCATTGTTGGTTTCTACAGTAATAATTATGTTTCGGAAGTAAACTAGGCGTACAATATTAGTCTCTACAGTCACCAGGCTTTGTCATCACGTGCAGGCTATTGATAGCAGTGCACGTAATTACATTTGAATCGCTCCTTCGTCGAGGTCGCTGTGTCAGGAAGGTTGCGAGAGAGCGCGGCGCGTGCGCGTCGTCACGCGTACTTGCGCAAGGTAACCGCCGCAGAGCGGGTGCGCAGATTCATGCGAACGTTTCAGTCCTCGTTGGCGTCACACAAATAGGCGCTGACACTGACATTGCTGCAATGCACCGTCAACAGTGTCCGAGAAGCGAGTACAGCGACAGACGGCACCCCTCGCACATTGCGGTTCCCGGATCCAAACAGGTGGGTCCGTTCGAGGCAGTCCTTTTGTATTCTCTGCGTTTTCGTAATGGAAAGATTTAAGGAAATATATAGCATGGAATATAGTGCAGGAGAGTATTACTTTGGTAGATAGGTGGCTCGGAAATACGGGGAACAAGATTAGATTAATACATTCAAAATTGGACTTACATATTAAATGAATAATGAACCATTGTTTCCCACGTAAACTCTCTAAGGAAGTGCGTACTAATCGTTGTTCTGGTTGTACGGTATACAAGCTCACCCATTGTTACTAGCAACTAGTGGGCATTTAGTTTCACACAATTTCGTATATGTACAGATATATGGACATAGCGTTTTTAATGGTTCGGGCATGAATTCGTTGACAACGCCAGAGCTTCTCTTATTGTTCTTTTTCATTTAACTTAGCGAGGTGCTAAGCTTATACCAGTTCAAACACAGTAAGTTCATCAAATCGCGCAATATTCAGCGCATAAATGATCCGCGACACCTTTCAGTGTGCGTGCTTTTAAACTTATATGATTATTGGTAGTAGTACTTACCATGTGCAAATAACAATTAGATGCTGAATGGTTAAGGTTTGCATTGATATACAAGTCGTATAATTGTAAGCATTACAGGCTTAATGATGTCAGTTCTTGCCATACACCTGTCTGACGATAAAGACAAGCTTAAGAAACGTAAATGTAACAAACTGCGAGGCTCTGTGAGACAAGCAGGAGGAACTACAGGCAAATCCACGCATTGGGCATCATTCGCCTTCCGCTTAATGTGCAAATTAGTGGCCTTTTTTTCTTTATTATTTTAGCATGAAAATTTGTCTCACAGAACACGAGAACGCAAACAAGGTATGCTAGAAGTGACTGCTTTATATGCATTCATTATCTTCATTTACTTCTATGTTTGTGTTACTGGAAGCATAGTGGTAGTAGACACGGCTGTCCACGTAATGTTTTTTCTACGTGCGGCGACATGTACAATTTTACCATTTATTCTTATTTTTAATAGTAACTCTTTCCTTACCATTGAAGAAATGGCTGTCTTTAAGGGCTTTACTAAGGACGTCTTATAGAATATACCATTATAAGGTTACAATCCATGCTATAGATCAATACTGAGCTAAATAAATGTATTTTCTCACAATAAGTTATAGCAAGTCGTGTTAACATGTAATATGTAATATACGGACACCTGGGGAAAAAGGTACTTTAATGAATCGCAGAGGAATCATCTAACATTTTTTGTGCTGATAACATAAAGAAGCATAGTCGAAATATATTCTGAAATTTCCAAATATCTGTATGTCCGTTTACTACAGCCCATGACAATTTTAATGTTTTAGCAGAAAGCGACGTGTACAACAGAGAAAGGTTTTCTTCCTAGCAGAAGCTTTGCCTTTTGAGTAGGTGCCATAAATATTGGGCGAAACGTCCTACTTTAATGGACTTGGGGAAGGAAATCACTATATGTTGTACGGATGCTGTAGATACCAGATATTCTCAACGTTGCTAAAACATCTCGAGTGACATAAGAAATTAGTCACCCGTCAAGAGACATAAAACTAAACTCGTTGCCGAACAGCTGACGGCTGTCTGGGCGCGCAACCCCAGCAATTCCGGACATCGCCTTTAGTTCACAGCTTTTACACCACGTGGCGTACGGACCTTTAAGATTCGAAATTCGCGCGATGACGCACGAAGTGTACTGGACGATAACAGAATACACGTTTTAACAATAAAAGAAAAAGAAAAAAACGGACCACGCTAACAGCTTTCACTGTCGAGCATGGACGAGCGCGAAACAGGAATAATTGATCTGATAACGGCCGCGCGTATAAGACGAGCAGCCAGCTAGTCTACTGTGAATCAGCAGTTTTGCTGCTATTGATAGTCGTTTAGAGGCTCAGCCCCGCTTCGAGAAAGCGGGTGCAGAACCTTGAAAGAGCGGCCTCCGCCCCCCCCCCCCCCCCCTTCCGTCCATCTTTTCCTCGCCCAACTTTTTGTCCGATCGAATCAAAAAAGCAAAAATGCCCTTTTGTCGCTTCATTTCTCGAAAGCTGATTCTAAAATAATAATGTAAGCTTGCTAAATGGTCGCGATGGGCGCATGTTTCAGGATATGCAGTCGCATGATTGACACCCTTAATCTCGGTTGGCCTCAGTTTACGAGTCCATTTCCGCATTTGCGTGCAGGTGCCTGATCGAGTTATGTTCACTGCCACGGAATTTCTGTTTTTCGAAGGCGAAAGCCTTAGGTGCATGGCTATATTTTCGGTGCTATTGGCAGTGACCTTGGCGAAACCGCGCCATAACGAAAATGGCCGACGCCGCAAAGAGTAAAATCACGTCAACAAAAGCTCGGATTGACGTCAGTTTTCTCAGGGAGGTTCCTGTGAACAAAGTAAATTAGTAGCTTTGTAAAGAAAATTTGCTACATTTCAGCCGAACACCTTTTCTAAGCTCTTGGTAAGCGACGGGTGTAAATGCAGAAAATCATCTGTAACTGGTCAGTGTTCGAAGACCTGCTTCACTGCACAGTGGCATAGCCAGAAATTTTGTTCGGAGAGGGGGAGCTCACGTTGCAGCGCGGCCTCCTCCTTATAGAATTGGTCGAGGGATCAAATACATCAATAATAACTGCATTTCCATTGCCAATGTCATTGTATATTAGAGGCTGCAAATAATCTACAGAGTGCTACCCACTGTCACCAAAAATATGTATTTTTTCATAAAAGAATATATTCGTATGTCCCAAAAATTGTGGCAGAAATAACTGATATCAATGCTTCCGCGTTTTTTTTGTCTATTTAATTAGTAAAGAAAATGTCACGCGAACTTTAGAACATCAGAATATCATAGAATATCAGTTCCAAACCAGCAAAGCAGTGCATACAGCTGGTGCGAAAAACGTAAAAGCCATGAAAAGAACAAGTTGACCACAAATATTTTGATAAATCTTTGTCATTAAATAACTTTGTTTACTTTTTTGTACAGTCGCGAGCAGAAGTTTGGAGACCATGGCATCAGCAAAAAGTTTGAATATATTCAAGCGCAGCTGCACGGCCCCGAATTGGCTTAATACGTTGTATTGGTCCATCACGCGCACGTAGGCTTGCGCTCTTCATTTCAACCGCAATGCCCAGGCTGCGAAGGAAAAAAAAAAACTTGGCAGCAGAGAGGCTCGGCCTTTCTGTACCGACGTGGGAGCGGCCCGCTACGTGCTGACGCGCGTTCCGAGGGACCGTAATAAAGCTTTATCATACCATCATACCCTACTTTTGGTCCACAAACATTTGCTCGTGACTGTACATATGCAACGGCCAGGGAAAAACCTCAATGACGTTGTCCTTCGTTGCAGTAGATTGCGCCTGAGCAGTTGTTACCGGTCGTGTATTGTAATTACACCGATAATATAGTCGCAGCAGTGAGTACATATAAGAAGCAGGAGTTCTGCAAGATGTAGATTAGAAATGCGAAAATAGAATGAATATACAAGTGCGAAGATACAAGTTGATAAAGGGCACAAAAGTGTCACTGGTAACAAAATGCACTGTTTGTATGCACAAAGCCTCGCTACATGATGTTTAAATATATGTATATCTATCCAATAAATCCACGTATTTAAGCAAACGTCACTGTATGTATTGCGTCAAACAAGACAAATAGACATGTTGCGCAGTCACACATAGTAGTAGCTTTACGCATAGAAAGACAGACAATCCAGGCAAGAACCAAACTATGATCGCAGAAATCGTGATATGTTCCAGAAGGACCGCCTGTTGGGCTAGTTGGTCTAACATAGTTACTTTCAGTTTGGCAGAACAGTTTGGTTCTCCTAGAAGCTGACAAGGAAGGTGGATTTGTTGTGATGCCGAAAGGCATGTTCAATTAAAAAGCCCAAGCGGCAGTGGACAAGAACTTTGTGGCTGTTTAGAAAAGTGCAGTGAGGGTTAAGACTAAGTTCATCAAATTTTTTAAGGACTTGGAATTGAATGATCTTGCTAGTGCTATTAGAAATAGTAAGGGGAACAGTCTGAAGGTTTCCTTTTCTGCAAAAACACATCAGGTAGATGTCCCTTTCAGAACCATTGTGAGCGAAGGGGGGGCTTGGCAAAAGAATGTTAGTCAGTTTTTACTGAAGAGCCTTAAGTGACTCACGGTTGTTGATCCTTTCCGCGTGAGGAAATCTGAAGAAGTCACTGAATATGTGAAGCCCAACGAGAGTATAGATTATGGCTTGTCTGTAGACGTTGAGGACTTGTTTTATTCAGTACCTCAAGATAAGCTTTTAGTTGCATTTGGGAAGTGCATTGAACAGAGTGGCGAATGCGATTTCCAAAACTCCGCTTGCTTGTCGGTTCATAATTTAACGCTTTTAGAATTTTATCTTAGTGTAACATTTATTGTTTTTAACGAGCAGCCTTTTCTGCAACGTAGAGGAATGTGTATTAGGTCTTGCGTGGCTCCGATTCTATGCGACATATTTTTAGCTGATATTGACAGTGCGCTTGATTTGGCTTTTAATGGGGGGGGGGGAAGGTAATCAAAGTGCTTCGGTACATCAATGACTTTTTAATTCTTTCAAAGAAAGAGGACGGTTTCACCGCCCTTGGGAGTGTTTTAGATGTTTTTATTCAAGCTGGGCAGGGTTTGAGTTTCACTCACGAATTGCTTGGAACTGAGGGGTTACAATTACTGGATCTCAGGCTAAAATTTAGTATAGGGCATGTTTGCTGAGAGTACCTCCCACGGGTTAAGAAGTATCCCCTGCCTTTTGAGTCTGCCCACTCTAAAACAGTAAAAAGGGGCATCGCATTACAATGTCTGGATGCTGCGCTCCGTAAGTCATACCCGCATTCAATGCAGCATAGCTTTCACAATCAGATTGGTCGCCTTTTAGCAGCGGGATTCCCTGAATTGCTTGTTGTTGCGGTGGCCGAGTCTATCCTGCAGAGGGTAAAGAAGAGAGCTGGAGCGGAAAGGGCTGCGACCCAGCGATGGATGGCGAGACCCGTAGCCATGCCTTATATGCATCAGGTCTCGCACAACCTGAAGAAGGTCGCGAACAGGCATCGTATTCCTGTGGTCTTCACGGCTCCTAATAAGCTATCCAGGCTCTGCCCTCGAATTTGCGGTGACAGAAAAGAAGGTTGTCAAACAAGCCAAGATAGCCGCTTCGTGGGGTGTGCGACAGGAGTGGTATACTCCGTCCCCTTGTTGTGCGGGAAGGTGTACATCGGCCAAACCGAACGGTGCATAAACGACCGGCCCAGGGAGCATGCGCTAAAAATTAAGAAAAAAAGGACAAGTATGCACATTTGGTTGCCCACATCATTACGTGTGGTTGCGAGGCACGATTTTATGAGACAACTATCTTAGGCAAATCAACAAACTACACGGCTAGAGTGGCTCTAGAAACATTCTACATCCACAAGAACTCAGATATTTGTATAAGCGAAGCGTCAATTCCTTTGCACAGCGCCGAACGGAACTATTTGAACTCTGTTGCCTGAGGGACATAGTACTGTTAACTTTTTTAGATTTCTTTTTATCACCTCGAATGGGAAAGGGGCATGACACTGGTGTACGTGGTTCACCTTATAAATCGGACGGTTTGTTGACCGAAGTAAACGGTTGGTAGTAGCGCTCGTCCGCGTCTGTCGTGTCTTCGTGTGTGTTGTGTGTACTTTTTTGCGCTATTTCTGAAAGTAACTCGTGATATGTACTTGGGCCATGCGGCGGTCGCGACAGCACCATATGGGTAGATAATAGAGGAATAACACAGAAATCAGTACGAAAATGTGTAATTTAACTGCCTGCTCCGTAGATTCCGCGGCCGCTGCGAGATGACGCAACGCGCCCGCTCGCTATCGAAAAACCCTTGAAAGTTAGTGCTCGGATGGGGCTCCTTGCGTTATGCGCGTCCAGGTGCCAAGGGCGTTGCGACGAAATCGAGCCCGAGTTCGCAATATGCATTCCGAAATGTGTTGTGGAGTGTGAAAAAGACATTGCGGACAAAATCCAGAATTATTCCCGGCGCCGGTGGTTGTTTTGGTCGGTGGTGCATGCCAGCACGAAATAATTTCGGGGGGGGGGGGGGGGGTCTGAAGTCCCATCAGTCCTACTACTGCTACTAGTAACTACCCCTACTGCTACTACTATTCCCTTATCATTAAATAATTATTATAGAGGAAGTACAACAACAATGAAAGGTTTACGTGAGATCCAACGCAGTGTTTTAGCATAATTGATGCGAATATTCCATTGCGATTATAGAAAAGTTTTCATGTGTTAAATTTGCCGATTTGATGCAGATTGACAGTGGAATCAACATTATCTGGCTTACTTATCGTGATTATTGTTTTTTCATTTACCATAAACCACTTCTCCACTATTAAATCTCTTAAACAAACTTTAGTGGACACTGGGCTTGGGCTCCCGTGTACTGGTGATGGATAGTGCCCCTGTATACGCAGGGCCTCTTTTTTCCTCGCGCCACCAGCACCGCCGTTGGCCGAGCGTCGTCACGCCGTGACAAGTGATATAAGTCGTTCTACTCGGCACAGAACAGAGAAAATGGCGGAAACAACGCCGCTATACCACTTGCTTCAGCTCTTGTGCCATCCGTATCGGCAAAGGCGCGTTCCCACCACGGTGTCAGGAAGCACATCTGGCCGCTTAGGCCGGAGCAGCGGTCTCACTCCTATCGCGTGCACTCGAGCAGTATACACGCTCCACCTCGTCGCCGCGCAAGAACTATCTGCAGCAACTCTGAGCATGACGGGGCGCTGCGCACCGGGGCTGCGCAAATCGCAATGAAAGTGGGAAAGCTGTTTACTCTGCGCCGTACAGACGGACCGTTGTCGTCTACAGTAGTCCTTAATGCGAAAGCATTACATGAGCCATGAGGCAGAAAATCCGGCATCATCCACAACGAGTGGTATGAAAAGTCAATGTGACTTCATCAGCGTCTTGAATGAAATCAGTAGTAATAGAGAAGATAGTAAATGGTATGACAACGTTAATTAGTAGTAATTATGGGTAGTTATTGTGAATTAAGGTGAATTACAGTGAAGTGAATTAAAGTTACAACAAGTTACAGTAGGGTGACTTAAGGTGAAGTCAAGTGAATTAAAGTGAAGTAAACTAAATTACAATGAATTAAACTTGGTTTAGGTGGATTAAACTGGATCACCATATGAACTCGTAGCTACTTGGCGATGAGTTCTGAATGGTTGTGGTCGGGTGACTAATGAACGCAGAGAAAAGAAAGCGAAGGAAGGATCGCAAACAGGTTGTAATACTTAAGAAGTGTTTATTGGTAATGACTAAGAGAAGTCATAATGCTTTCGCATTCAAATCACGTAAGGATACTTAAGGTACAATTTTTTGCGCATATGGGCCGCCACAGGGCTATCGCTTTAAACCCCACCGCGCCTCTTCCCGCCATATAACGCTTTGCAGTAAACCTTCTCTGTGATAGCATTCATGATCCACCAATAAAACCCACCATGTTTGGATACGTCATAGTGTACAGCTGTCGCTGTAATATCAACAATCTTTTTAATCTTCGGCGCGAACGTCCGTCACATCCAATTATCCTCGCGTTGCAACGGCAGCCCCTGCCGCATCCGAGTTTCACCCCACCGCCGGTATATTTCGGCCGGCAGCATGCTGCACTGTCAATGCTTGAAGGCGTCTGCTGCGTCACGGCGCGAAGCTCCCCTCGCTAGAAACCGGCCTAACTTCTGCGCGCGCTAAGAGTGCATGTTTATTTCCCCTTAAACACTACGATTAGCAACATCTAGGTTTTAAAAATTTAATTGAATTATCGGCTTTTACGTGCCAAAACCACGATCTGATTATGAGGCACGCCGTACTTATGGACTCCGGAATAATTTGGACCACCTGGGGTTCTTTACCGTGCACCCAAATCTAAGTACACGGGTGTTTTCACATTTCGATCCCATCGAAATGCGGCCGCCGTGGCCGGGATTCGATCCCGCTACCTCGTGCTCAGCAACCCAACACCATAGCCACTCAGAAACCACGGCGGGTCGGAACAGATAGGAAATTGAAATGAATCACATGCATCAAAGTTTGCATTGCGAGTATAATGAAGTGCATTTTTAGTTTTTTTTTCTTGCAATTTATGATATATGACAGTCTTTGTGATGACTTCAATTTCCTGTTTTACGTTTAGGCTACTGGCACTGCACAAACTATGTTTTTTGTCATAATACGGAATACAGGCACCAGAGTACGGCTCATAAACACATCGGTATAATGAGGTGTAATTTGTGGATACATTTCTAGTTATGGGTAATATAGAAGCTCCTTTCTCGCAAATATGTGTCTTGGGTCAGAGCGCTTATGCTGAAAGTGGACTGATTTTCTGCGCTTTCCGTGGAGCTACCGAAGTGACAGTGAAAACCTTTCCCTGTTTAAAGGCTTAAGCCTTTCGATGCCAGGCGCCTGAATTAAACACAAAGAACGCGCTCGTCCGGAACCAAAAAAGTCGCAAGCATCATGAAAAGGTCGGGATTACCCTTCTACGGTTTAGTCGCGTCCTTGACAAAAAAAAGAAAACCGGGGAGTGACAAGTCATTTTTAACGACGTGTGGTCGTTCTTATCGTGATCACACATGACGACTTGCGCCAACGTACCGCGCTTTGTCGGGAAGCTGTGATGGTTCATTCTTTAGAAAGGGTATTTATTTTTTCCGCAACGTAACAAACGTCATCGGGGCAGATTTAAAAATATAACGGTCACGAGTCAGGCAGTGGTACCTAGGTTAAATGAACGCCCGAGAAAGATGGACTTGTAGTCGCTTTCTTTTGGAAACGCTGATAACGTTGCAGTTTAAACCACAATAGAACTTCGTACACAGTATTTTTACCAACAGCTTAACAGAAGGCTACTCAGTCGTGATATTATTAAACTTATAACTTTTTAGCAGAGACACTCTCACAGGACTTCAACATATATACAATAAAGGGCTCTGTAATTTCCACCGTGACCTAACCTAGGTACGTTGGCGTACTTCATGTAATAATCGCAGTCAGCCTACTCACATATACCGCATTACTAATCACATCTACCATGGCCTCGGCTACATCCCAAGAAGCAATTTCCTACCTCTGATCATTGCTAAAGATTCGGTAGGCGTAAGACAGGCCAAAATTCGAATATGAATGCCCTGTATGGAATTAGCATGTTACCTTCAGTGATATAGAGCGTATGCATTACACTCGAGTCTGTCCAGAAACGGGAAGTAACATTAATTTACTCTGACTATTCATTTATCATCAGTGTTAATAAACCAAAAGCTTGCTGAGCTTCTATCACTAGGTTTGCGTCGTGAAGTCACCTGACCTTGCACAAGTTCTACAATTCTACGCTCGAATATTTCATCATCAAAAGCTCGGCGCTTGTCATCACGTATAAGCTAAGAAGCAGCCTGGCCTTCAGAACGTATAGTCAGCGTCCAAAGCTTTCACACGCCTCAAGCTGAAAAAATATTATATTTCTACGCCTGAGGCACGCATCGTGGCATTCGGATTTACAGCGCATACTGGTCTAGAGTAAACAAAAGTTTTGCATACTTTTACTGGCTGTGGGCGTAGCTGCGTTGAAAATGAACTTATTCGCAGAATCTCGGCCGCGTAAACTTTTGAAGGTGACTGTGCCATTGAACACCTGTATTTTCTTTATTCTGCACACATTTTTAATGAATGGCCTTCCAGCCAACGTCATGCAATGCTTACACCTGGTTAATTTTCAGGACAGCCATCTCAGACATGATGTATTAAGTGTAAGAACTGAACTACTATGTATACGTCATTATTATCACCAATGAGGTGTAATAAATTTGTAAACAAATAAAAGATAATAACATTGACTATGAAATTTTACTGAAATCTCAGGATTACTTCAAAATTTCGCTTGTTCGTCTTTTTTACCTCCCTATGCTTTCTAGGAAACTGAAAGGGCGAAAATCAAGTGTGAAATTGACATGTCCTGTGGCACCATAGCAGAAAAGGCAAGGTTTGGCTTAGTAGGACCATGTGAAAGGTTCAGCTGCCATTGTGCTACTCACACACAACGAACGACACTTTTGTATTTTATTTATAGGCAGTAGACAAAATGATTAATGATGCTCAGTGCACGCTGGCGTGATCATGACAAAACGACCGTACCGATATGGGTCACAAACGATTCTAATAAAGGAACATTTCTGCAAACCGTCACGGTCCTTTCTATGTTTCTTCAATTATTGAAACATGTTAAATTTAGGGTAGGAGAATATTCGCACAGAATTACTAAAGAATTGCACCAGTAATTATATCATGGTGATGTGACCTGATTCAGGAATAGAGTTAGTCAAGAACAGAACAGCAGAATGCTATATGGCAACTTCGGTAATTGTAGCCGAAAACAGTGTCTTCTTGCACAACTTTGTGGGCATAATTCAAAAAGAGTGTGGTCTGTGATTGGAGTCGTTCTCTATTTTTACACGACAGGCTACATTAACACGTCCCAGTGTCTTTTCGCATAATTTTCAATACTCCTCTGCGTAAGTTGTGGTAAAAGGGTAAAAGGATATGAAGACATTAGTATTTCTAGAATTTTGTGAAGGTATATGGGAATGGTTCAAATGATAGGACACGTGCGCTGCATACTGAGGGTAGAATGTTTATGTTTCGAGGTACTGGTTTGTACTAAGCAAACAAGCTTGTGCATTAATTCGGATAGCCTTCATTTGCACTGAAGGTCAGGTATACGCAAAAATTATGCTTTCAAGTAATGCAAATATACTCAGTCAAATTGCTTCAACTGTATTCCTTTGTAAAAATACTATCTGGGGCTGCAGCCGACTTTTCTACTTCTGTGTCTTTTAATTGCACACACTGGACGCTATTTATTTTTGTGGTACGTTTCAAGCCGCACAAGAGTTGCACAAACACGCCTTTCTCAAGACGTAGCTGAATAGGCAAGATATTTCTTAGTTATGTCTTCATAAATATTCACCTTAAGAAAGAAATGTACTTTCAAAACACGTTACCTGGGTTTATTCTCCAAAATACAACATACCTAAAGTGCAAAAGATGTTTGGAAGCACGTTCGCATGTTCTCGAAACCAGCCAGCTATTTTTTAGGAAGACGGTGGTACAGTAGAAAGAAACCAAACAAGAACCGTAACCAAATGTCCTGCACTTCGTAATATGCCATCGGGTGGAAAACTGCCAAACTAGGCAGCGACAAAGTGATAAGAAGAAGCGCGGCACAGCTGGCTTTGAACCTGCGAACTCACGACCGGGGTTATCAGTGATCTTGATCTGTGGTCGCTCAACACGCTCGGCTACCGCTTCGAAGGGCTGCTGTTGGCGAAAATTAGGTTTATATATGTACCACAATAAATTCCGCGACCTTGTTATGAAAACTGCGATTTTGGAACGACTTCTTTGCAATTTCAAGAGCTGCTGCTGCAACTAGCTGAAAGCTGATTCATTGAAGTTGATAAATCCCCAGGAATACATCAGTCAATGCAATAGGTTCATCGCTAATTGCCTTTTACTGGCCAAAAAAGCCTCCAATATTTTGGCTTTTCAATAGACTCCCATAATTGAAACTTCGCCCGCAATTTGGAACGAGTTTTCTGCCGTAAGTAATGGTACCACTTGCATGATATTTCGAGCTAAGCGCCTAGAGCCTATTTCCACGGGAATATTTTAAAAGATGGCTTCTATGATTAGTTATTCGGAAAAAAACGACGCTCTCCCATAGAAAACGCGTATGTTTTCAGAGGCGGCCGCTAGAGGCGCTGTTCGGCGATGTCCCAAATTCCTGGTAATGTATAACAATTTTACACGCCTTTAATTTCAATATCTTTTTTTAGGCTCATTGTAACTACTGTATGCTACATACTGGGGCCGGATTCACAAAAACGTTCTCACGCTAAAACTGTTCGCAGAAGCAGCTGTCAGCCAATCGTGGTGCAGCACTTACGATCGAAAAGCTTTGTGAATTCGGCCCCTGGTGCTTTGTTTCTCTGTTTTAGATCTTGTTTCGTTTGGGTATCACTTCTTATAATGTTACCTTGAAAAAAGTTTTAATGCGTGTATACATCCTCCCCGCTATAATCCTCCTCGAGCGAATATGGGACTGTGTTATAAATAAATGGAAGGCTGTTCCAGTGACTGAATTGTCCTGGTTCTGTTTTCAAGAAGGCTTAAATGTGCGTGCGATGAGGCGAAATTTAGTCACGGTGTTACGCAGGCTAATAACCAAAGTGGGCCATGCTGCAATAAAACATATACGTACCGCCGAAAATATACACAGGCTTCAAGCGTTGAGTTGTACGAACAATGCTGAAAATGTGTTCCTATAATAAAGTTTTACCGCATGGCCTGCATATTGGTTCTTGGTTCACTAAAGTCATATTATTCTATTGATGGTCTAGTCGTATGCACGCCGTCATATGCAACAGTTGTCGCCTTGCGTCACCCTTGAATCACCTGTTAACAATAAGATTGTCGAACTTAGTGTGTCCTAGTGGTTTTTCTCACATTCTTTTGGTGCGAGATATCATTTTGTAGTTGGATTCATCATCTGTCTCGTTAGCGAATTTATTGTAAGGATAAGACCATGCCACGTGCAGTTGGGCCTTTTCTCTGTGCTCTATTATGTCTGACTAGCGGCATTTTCAAGCTTAGTACATTAAATAAAAGAAGCAAAACAATGCAGCACTTACACCATTGAACATTCATTTGAAGAGCACAAATTTTTCATGTGCCAAGAAAATGACAACGTAAGGGTGTGTAAATGGTGTCATGCCACTCAAAAAGCGCTTAGCATTTAACGAGAGTGCATCAATCAGCTGCTGAATATTGTATTTGACCGTTTTTTTCCCGAATCTCTACACGACGCCGCCACACACGTCGCACTGCGGGAGAAGACGAATACTGTCGAAAATGTTAACTTCCTATTGAGAATGCTTATTGTAACCAGAAAAAACAAATTCTGCCGATTTTTTTCTAGGGCAGCATGGGCTTGAAAGAAAGCAAGTGCTAAGATCCAAAGACAAAGAGTTGATAGACGGTCACTATCCGCTTTCAAAAGCACAAAGCCAATTTGCCTTGTTTGTGGTAAGGTTGTGACTGTTAGTTGACCGACTAGGGGGGTGGGACGGTTTTTTGGCGAGAAAACAAAAGTAGTAGCCCTGACATTGTCCGATAAATGACCATACCCTAAAAGTCCACGTCTCGGCCGCACGAGAGTGGAGCGACGTGTGCAAATTTCAACAAAAAACGACTACAGCGCAAAAGCTTGTAATACTCACCTTCGCGCACTACCGTTAAATGTCGCACGTTTAATAAAAGGAAAAGAAAGATGAAGTAGCACTGTGCTTTTTGATCACCTCGGAAGGGGACTACTTCCCAGAACGCCGAACGCAGATGACTCTACCTACTGCAAAAATGTTTAGGTGGTTCCGTCGAACGAGACAGTGACGTTATGTTAATATATTGAGACGATGCCCAAAACAAACAGGAAGAAAACAACAAGAGACGGGAAAGAGCGCACACTACCTAATATCACCATTTTTGGGCACTTGTACTTTGGATTCACTTTTAAAGCAACGGCTTGCGCGAGAGAATATATCCATTTTTCCAACAAGGAATCGACCCACCACCCGAAATTCTCTTTCTGCGTGCTGATGTGCGCCATCCAATAGAAAAGCGGATTTACAACATCTCTATGCCACCGTATCCGCAGTGGCAGACACCAAGCTGCTTTTTGTAAACGAGACGCTGTGCCCCAATTGCTCGAAAAAAATGATCGGCACTCAGTCGCAAGAAGACAGAAGTGCGCCTGTATTCGAAACTTGTATGTGTATTGCGCCTGGCTTGAGCGTAATAAGTAATAATAATATTAACTACAATAATATTAACAATAAGGTCAATTTCGCCCGACAGGCGAATCACTGATTGCGACAGAAATTTATTAGACACCTGTGCAAACTAAGGTTAGTCGTTTTATCAGCTGCATAAACTGCTGTAAACATTCACTCACTAACTAAATTAACCTGCACGCTGTCACGCGCGCACAATCACACACGAGCACATCTCTCTCGATAAGCGCGGACACTCGCTGTCAAAACGATGGCGTGGGGGAGAGTGGCAGCAACAGCGAGCGAATTGTTCATCGTGATACTTCTAGCTTCAACGCTAATTGTGCCGAGAATACACCGCACACGAAGGCATCAGGGCGCTTTAACGAAAAGCTATTCCAAACTGCTTCTATTCTATTTTTGCAATCAGGCCTCCACGATTGCCCAACTTCACTTGTCTTTCATGCAACGTAAAGGAAAATATTAGCGTAGCTTGCACGGGAGGCGCAATGCTACAGAGAAAGCGGAGCTGATGGGCACCTAGCTTGGCATGGCTTTTGGGCTAGGCTAAGCACTACCGAGTCATCCCCAGCATTTTCCGGAATTTATTGATCATTTATCGATCATCGATTAGCTGCTGGTTAACTATCGATTGTCGATCGATGAGAGACTAAGCTTAAGGAGTCCCAAACATGCTTACTGGACTTAACCAGGCTCAGCTTTGCCAGTTCACAGAGGTGTGTGTCATTGCGCTTGGACCCTTTCTGCACTACCGCCAGGATCGGCCCACAATTTCTGTCCGCAGGTTACGGACTAACGCTCGACTTAAACAGCTCTGCTGTTAAAAAACCGCGAGAGCTACTCACTCTTATATGACGTGTGCACACTAATTATGCATGTGAGACCGAACAACAGAAAAATATTATTTTTCGATTCTATACCTTTTTACCATCAGCCATCCGCAATTGGTCAAAAGTTTTCGGGCTGCGTCCACTTCGCCTGTCTGTCACTTGACGTCCGAAAACCGTGAAAACTCACTGCGTCAAAGTGGCGTGTACGCATTAAAGATGCATTATTACGCTGATCAAAACTTAATTTTCTTTTTAATAGCCGGACACTGCCCCGTTCCGACATCAATAGAAGGTGGGTACCCGCCGATCGCTCAGGCACTGGCTAGTCGGAGCTGCCGTGGAGAATGGATTTATTTGCCTATATTAAAAATTTAGCGTGACATTATATGGTTGTCGAGTCCTTTCAGCACGAAAACGACATCGCTATGTAAAAGTTTTAGCTGCATTGTTACGTTTCCGTGGCACGCCGACGTGATTTTCTAGCAGACACCGAAATCTAAGTAAGAAGAAGCAGGCCAAACGCAGACGCCGGCTACACCCTGCTCATCAGGTTATCTACTTTCACTGTGCTAGCCCGGCCCCATGTTACCGCCTCCACTTCTGCGTGCTCATCGCCCTTGGTCAGCCAATCAGCTAAGAAATATCTGTTAAATTAGGCAATGCTATTCCTTTTGAAAGCAAACAACAGTGACCTCCTATAAAATAGGAGAGCATTTCAATAGCCTTCTGAAACAACGCTGCGAGTCACCGCCCGATGCTTGCGTTGGCGGTTACGTAAATTGGACATCAGGAGATTAGAAGGAAAACAGATTGGAATACTTTTACGTTATAGGGTCCCAGCCATCGGCCCGCCTAGACTTTGTACCCAGCGCAGATCGCTTTCTAGATCTGGGCCGGGCGGCCGTGCTCAGCCGCGTCATACGTAGCCGCCACGGGAGTAAAACGTCCCCCACTTTCCCTGCGGCCTTGTGCGCGATGGAAGACTGAGCGGTTTTTTCCCACCTTCCTCCCTTGCGCACGCGAGACTGAGCAACCATTCTTTGCTCACCCTCTCACGTTTTCACTTTACCCACACCATACGGCGCGCGGCCACGATGTTATCCCACTTGGACATTATACGAAACATCACGTCGACGACGACGGCGGAAATGTGCCTGGAGTGTCCATATATTTCCAATCGCAATAAAATTATGTAGATCCGACTCAGTGTGGGAAGCAGAGTAAGCGAAGCTTTCTCTGCTGTTTGCTTTGACTGACAGTAGTACGCGGTGATCTTAACAGTGAATGTTTAATTTCTTCAGCATTTAGTGCAATGCGAGAGTGGTGAGTTGATGTTCTGCGTGTACCTGTTTGTCCGTGTAATACACGCAATACACAGCGAGACGTGCTTGCTTGAGGCATTGTTGTGTGCCGTTTTTCATAACCTTCAAGATTGAGCCACCAGGCTTCTCAGATGAATCTGGCACGCTTCCACTCGCACCGGCAACATACGGCATCCGGCCGCGATGTTATCGCACTCGGACTTCACACGGAACATCGTGGCGACAGCGAAGGCGACGCGGATGACGTCGGCGTAAATGCGCCTGGAGTGTACATATAACTGCTTTCACAATAATAAAAAAAATGTCACAGTTTCGTCCTAAGAGCGAAGCAATGAATGCGATAGCAACACAGAGAGAGAGAGAGAGAGAAAAAGGTAAAGGAAAGACAGGGAGGTTAACCAGAGGTTATCTCCGGTTGGCTACCCTGTACCGGGGGAGGGGTAAAGGGATGCGAAAGGAGAGAGAGAGAAAAATAAGTGAAAATAAAGAATAAACAAAAAGGAAGGAAACAAGAAAATCACACACGCACACAAAACAGAACTGTTTCTGTGGGCACTGTCATGAAGTCCGCGAAGGCGTTCGCGTGTTGCATTGTCTGAACGTTCCGTCCTAAGTAACACAATGCAGAGTCACAATTTGTCATTGAGTCCGGTGTCTTTCAAGTAACGCAGCAGTGCCTTCAGGGCGGCTCGCGCCGTTGTTTGTGTAGGCCAGTTTCCAAGGATGTTCTTTTCTGTTATTGGGCGTTTGCCCAGTTGATCTATTGTCGCTGAGAGAGCTGCTCTCTGCGGGTTGAAACGAGGGCACTCACAAAGAAGGTGTGCGATTGTTTCGTTACACCCGCAGGATTCACAAAGTGGGCTATTGGCCATTCCGATACGAAAGGAGTACGCATTTGAAAATGCTACTCCAAGCCATAGACGGATTAGAAGTGTGCAGTCCCGTCGTGGAAGGTCGAATGGAATACGAAGCTGTAAATTAGGGTCCAGGGCATGAAGGCGTGCACTTGTGAAATCGGAGGAATTCCATTGCATCAATGTTAGTTCACGCGCAAGCGCGGAAAGTTTTTTCGCTGCGTCGGCTCTCGAAAGAGGAATGGCAACGCAGTTGACAGCGTCATGAGCAGATCGGGACGCTGCGTCCGCTCGATCATTGCCATGTATGCCACAGTGACTAGGCAACCACTGATATATTATATTGTGCCCTTCATCAATTATGCGATGGTGTACTTGTCTTATCTCTGCGACGAGCTGCTCATGTGATCCATGGCGCAGTACTGAGAGTAAACTCTGTAGGGCTGCCTTGGAGTCACAGAAGATTGACCATGGATGGGGTGGTTCCTCCAGAATGAAATGAAGAGCCGCACGGAGGGCTACCAGTTCAGCAGCTGTTGTTGATGAGACATGTGACGTCTTTAGCTGCATCTTGACGGATCTTGCTGGAATCACCACTGCGGCAGCTGAACTTGTAGGTGTGACTGAGCCATCGACATAAACATGTACGCGGGCACTGTGAACCTCATGTAAAAGTCCTAACGTGGCCTGTTTCAGGGCAGATGACGGCATGTGAGCTTTCTTTGTGATTCCTGGGATGGTGAGGCGTATGTCAGGTTTGTGCAGGCACCATAACGGTGAGGATGGTCTTGCTGCAGGCATGTAGTTCGATGGCAACGAGGTATGATTGGCTGCAATTATACGACTGAAAGTTGTGTGTGGCCTTTCTGTAAGTAAAGATGCAAGATGGTGGGAAGGTAGTCGGGCAACGTGCCGAATATGCGCCCTGAGGGCGTCGGTGGCTAAGTACGTTGTTATTGGGTGGTCTCGCGCAATGACAATCGTTGCCGCCGTAGACGCACACTTCGGGAGACCGAGACACGTCCTTAGGGCTTGAGCTTGTAGTCCCTGGAGTACACGCAGGTTTGTTTTGCAGGTGTTGCCTAGCACCGGGAGGCTGTATCTTGCGAAACCGAGGAATAAGGCACAATAAAGCTGCAGCATTGACCGCACCGATGTGCCCCATGATTTTCCACCGAGGAATTTAAGGAGGTGTGTTATGGTCGTTAACCTCTTCTTTAGGTATGAAACGTGCGGGCTCCATGAAAGGTCGCGGTCGATAATTACCCCTAAAAAGCGGTGTTTCCGTGCGTTTGCAATTGTTTGCCCATTGACACTTACAGAGTAAGGCCTCATTGCCTTCCGAGTGAATGTAACAAGGCAGCATTTCTCTGAAGACAGCTCCAAGTTCTGTTTTCGTAAGTACAGTGATGTTAACGTAGCTGCCTTTTGTAGCCTTGCTCGTACCTGCAGTCGTGTTACAGCAGACGCCCAGATGCAGATATCGTCAGCATAGATTGATATTTCAACGGTGTTGGGCAAGCATCTGACTAGGCCAACGAGCACTAAGTTGAATAGTGTCGGGCTCAACACCCCACCTTGTGGTACTCCACGGAATGTTTGGTAGTGAGTCGTGGCGCCATCCTCGGTCATCACGAAGAAATGTCTGTCGGTCAGATAGCTGCATAGCCACTGAAAAGTGCGGCCACCAATTCCGGCTGCAATCAGAGCCTCTATAATGGCATAATGTGCTACGTTATCGTAGGCGCCTTTTATGTCAAGGAACAATGCCGCAGTGAGTCGTTTCAGACGTTTTTGATGTTGAACAAATGTGACCAAATCGATGACATTGTCTATGGATGAGCGCCCACGCCGGAAGCCAGCCATAGCATCTGGGTACACATTGTATTTCTCCAGGTACCATTCCAGGCGCGTCAAAACCATTCTTTCCATTATTTTTCCGATGCAGCTGGCCAGAGCGATGGGGCGGTACGATGACAAATCTAACGGTGATTTACCTGGTTTGAGAAGTGGTACCAAGCGGCTGCATTTCCATTCACGTGGAACCACACCATTGCGCCAAGACTCGTTGTAATGGTTTAGCAGCACGAGTTGCGCCTTCTGGCCAAGATTGCCGAGCGCAGTATAGGTAACGCCATCTGGCCCAGGTGACGAAGAGCGCCTGCAAGTCGCCAGGGCCGCATCAAGCTCCTCCATCGAAAACATGACATCCATACGGGAGTCCCGGGACGCAGGAGTGACACATGGTGTAAGTGCACATTGGGGCTGCAAGCCAGCAAGTCTTGAACAAAATTCTTCAGCAATCTGAATCTCTCTGCAACCTTGGTGCAAAGCGAGAGATTTGAAAGGAACACGCTGTTGCGGTGATACGCGAAGTCCACGCACGGTCCTCCATATCTGAGATAAGCGCTGACGTGGATCCAACGACTCATAAAATCGTTTCCATTTTTGAGATTGGAGCGCATCGATGCGCCGCTGAATCTTCTTTTGTATTCGCCTTGCCTCTCTGAGATCGTGGATGGATTTTGTTCTCCTGTATCTTCTTTCCGCCCGCCGGCGAATCGCTCGTAGTCGCTGCAATTCGGCTTCAAATTCTTCATATTTCGGGAACGGCTGAAAACCGCGCGTGGTCTCTTTCATGGCTGTTTGAATTTCGTGTTCCAGACTAGAATGGTTTCCTTCCTGACATACTTCCTCCATGTGTGACCGAAACGCTGGCCAGTCAATTCGTTGGAGAGTCGTGGAGGAGTATTTCAATAGTCCCTTGATCTTCAGATACGTGGGAATATGGTCGCTGCCATGTGATTCGATATCTGAGAACCATTGCACTTTTCGTTCAAGACGCCGAGAGACCAGGGTCAAATCTAGGCAGCTGCTGTATGTAATCCCTCGTAAATATGTTGGACTACCATCGTTGAGGCAATAAAGGTCGTGCTGTGTTGCAAAAGATACAAGCCTCTTTCCCCTAGAGTCCATCTTCAAACTCCCCCAAAGCGGATGGTGAGCATTAAAATCTCCAGTGAGGATCGTAGGGCCGGGTGTCGTGGATAACACGTCGTGCAGTCGTTTAGAGTCGAAGCGACTTGAAGGAGCAATGTAGGCAGCGACGAGAGTGAACGTAAGTTTCTTCGTCTTTACGATTAAACAAACGTACTGGTTGGTGTCGTGAGGTGGGATTAGGTGCAACACGTACGTCAGTTCACATCTTATATATACAATCACCTTGCTCACATCACCACAGGTAGAGGACATGAATGCTTCATATCCAGAAATGCGGATGGCATTTTGAACGTTCGGTTCACAAATTACGAGGATGGGAAAACGGTTTTCGAAGACAAAGTGTCTAAAATCTGAAATTCTTGATTTGAGGCCCCGGGCATTCCACTGCAACAGAGAGGCTTTCTTGACTTCCTTGTGGAATGGCAGCGAGGAGCGGGCCATAGTGCTATACGAAGCTTTCAAGCACTGGAGTCAACGTGTCCAGTACTTGCAGAGCGCTACGAGCAGCCGGAGTATCCATGTTTGTCAGTAGTAGACGCATGACATTCGTGAGCGACTTCAGCATAGCAATCACTTGCAAATCCTTGTCTCGTATGTGGTCAACTGCAGCGACGTTGGACTGCAAGTGGCGAGTCATATGCTGTGGCTCTGGTGTTTGGCATGTCTTCGGCAGCGCTGGCCACTCCTCACTTGAAGAGGTGTCAACACCATGGTTGCTTTTTTCGCTGACATTCGTGCTCTTATTGGAGACAGATGGAGCAGGAGGCGGCACTGCAGGACGAGTCATCTCCCTCGAACCTGAAGAGGATTTCGTGGACTTTCCTTTTCGGGAGCGATGTCGCCTTATTGCAGCAGAAGCATCTCTGTGTGATGATCCGTCTCTGGCCATTTTCCTCAAGATTTTCTGCTCTTTCTTTAGACGTGGACAGTCTTTTGAGGATGCAGCGTGCGATCCTTGACAATTTGTGCACTTGAGCTCCGTTGCACGGCAGGTGTCAGCGTCGTGTTGTTCGGAACATCGTGGGCATACCGTTGAATTTCGGCAGACAGCACTCACGTGTCCAAGTCTTTGACATCTTCTGCACTGAAGTGGTTTTGGTACGAAAGGCCGTACCACATGACGAAAGTGTCCGACCTTTACGTGCGATGGTAGGCAGTCACCTTTAAAGTCGAGCTTTACACAGCTCGAGTTGCCAAGGCGCCGAGCTTGCAGTAAGGCAATACCATCTGTCGCAGGTTTGATTAAAATTGGCAGGTCGCTGTCGCTAATCGATGTATCAATATCGTAAACCACACCAGCCGTGGTTTCGTAGTCCTGCGGCACGAGGTAGTGGACATTAATGTTGCCCAGGAGCTTTACGGCCATCAAAGCATTGATTGCGCTTCGGTTGCGAACATCAATAGCCAGGACATTCTTTCGATTATTAATCCTGATATCTTTAATCTCTCCTGGGACAAGAGCCTCCAGAGTAACGGAAACCGCTTGTCGATTAAGGCGGTTGAGGTTGTCCACAGGCCTGTCAGGCATAAAGAGAAGTGTGTGCGCCGACGGCCTTCGCTGTGGCAGGACAGTTGACTTACTTGACGAAGACCGTTCGCTGATGTTTCTTCTCTTGGCCTTCCGGTGTACCACTCTCTCGAAGCCTTCATCATCTGAGGCGTCATCGCTTGAGCAGGAGTACAACACAGTGTCCTCACTGCCGGCTTGACTTGGAGGGCAGTTTCTCTTCCTCGGGCCGGTTCCTGACGTGGTAGTAACGTCCCGTCGGCGTTCTGTTGACTCCACTTCCATTGCCGTAGCAATGGGAGCGGCGTCTCCCATTAAACCACGGGTAATAACCAAAAATACTGCAGCGCGAAGGAACACTGATCTGTACAAGAATCACTTCGTCGTCCATAGCAACACAGCAATGTCATACGAAGTAAGGTGAGCGGCTTTGGTAGCAATATGAATTGTAGTAAACATGAGCTGATTAAGTAAGCAGGTGTGCTGCGGCGTAAGTAGACCGACATGAAGAGAGACTCGATGACCACGAGAAGGCGCGTGTGAAACCGTGGTGTTGATGAGAAGCGCGTCCCGTGTGCAGCGCGTGCGAAGGGACACACCTGTAGTGCTGCACTGCCGATCCGGGCAGCATTGCATGTGTAGCGCGCGTTGGAAAATGTGGCCCGACTATTACTAACTGAATGAACAAGCGTGGTGTGAGCGCGCACAAACAAACAGGAATAGATCACACTGAACGACTGCAGACAACGACTGTCAAAACGCTGGTAGCGAGCGTATATACGCCGCAGCGGGCGAAGGTACGTGCGGTCTATCGCTTCAACGGAAACTGAGCGGCGTACGCACGGCGCATAAAGGTCAGAGCCGTGTGGAGATAAGAGACGCTGCGGACGAGCGACGAGCGCGGTTGTTGGCAGCGTAGAAGTGCGCCCCCCCCCCCCCCCCCACGCTCCCTCCGGCGCTGGCTTCCCGCTTCCTTGCTTGCGCGTGGGTGATTGAGTGCGTTCGCTCTCCGTGATAGCGCGCGTCCCCGCACGCTTCCGCTCGGGCATACTGCGAGCGGCGAAGATTTTATCTATAGGGAACCTCACGGCGACGGCGACGGCGACGATGACGGCGACGGCAGAAATCCGGTAGAAGTGTCCATATAATTGCTATCGCAATAAAAAAAAGTTGTGTACGGGAAATACCGCTGCCAAAAACTAGAAGCTTGTTTCCCCACAGTACGACCGAGTTTGTGGAGAAACAAACGTGTTGTATGTTTTCTTCGTATTTCCAAGCGATTTGGTGCGACTGCATTTAAAAGCCAGGAATCAGGTTAGTCATGTCCGAACGACCGTCAGACCAGTGTTTTGTTGCGCTACGAGCACATTGTAAGAGTCACCTTACGAGATGAAATATTCCCGACAAAGCGGGGCTCCGAGAAGTATTCTCAAGCGATTACCAGTTTGCTCAGCTAAGCAATCGTGTGGCTCACAGCACGCCCTACAACAATTGACCCGGTGTAGTTCAGCGGTTGCGGCTCCACTTTCTCAAACCTTCACAACCTTACCTTCGCGTATAACGTGCGAGATTTGCGTACACTGAACAGGCACGCATGATTTTAGTTATACTGCCGAACTGATAAAAGAAATCACGCAGAAACTCCTCTGGGAGTTGCCTAAGTATGCACAAGCATTGTGCGGCTTGCTAATCCGCACGCTGCCCGGTGTCATCATCAATGTTATGAAACGTGATTCGACCAGCATAAACCCTTATAAACCCTCATCGGTCGTTATCAACCTTATCGAACACGATACGACCCTTATGAACTATTATCGGTCCTTATCAACCTGGATGTCCAGCTAAGCTGTTACAAAACCACCACTACAATTGCTGAGGGAGCATGCAATGCTTTATTCATGGTTCGGATGCTTGTTTTGAACTTGTTCTTTATTGAAACGTGTGCTGTTCTGTGTATTGTATGGGTGATCTCAATGAATGTGTGCGCTGTTCGCTTCACTTCGCTGAGCGCTTGTAGCCTCTGCCTTACGTGGTTATGAGCCATTGAATTCGTCTTACGTGACGGACGGACAAATTTCTCATTTGGTAGGCATAGAAATGCTTATGCATTTAAAACTAAAACGGGGTGGTTTATTAAACGAGACGAAGCTGCTGATTTTCGCTGTAACACGGGGACTATCTTTTCCTCTTTATTTCGTTCCGTCACGCGTTCTATAGATCATGAGTTTTTCCTTTCAATTTGTTTTTAGACTGATAATATTCAAACCTTCGCATTGTCGGCACATTGCATTAAACACACGTAACACACGTAACAAGTAAACAACTAACAAGTAACACGTAAACACACGTAACAAGTGCTCTATTTGGCGATGTCCTTTTGTGTCAAAAATTTGCCTAATACTAAATCTGTCTAAGCACCTTATCTTTCTAAATACCAAATGAAACACTTTACGATGCACCGAAATTTGAGAAAAAGGGGGGCTCGCAACCAGGCTTCGCGCTTCGATGCCACTCCATACAGCCATTTGGCCCGCTCCTTCTTGCAGAATCTAACACCATCATCTTTCCTTATACGTCATGGCGCAAATATGCATCACAGCTTCACATTCGTGTCCATTTTTAACATGGTCCGCAAGCTCTTTCCCATCAATTGCACGGCGGACGAATCTTTTGCCCCTGTAGAGATGCTTTGCCGCATAGTAGCCAAACAAAAGCGCCCCAGGAAAAAAAATCTGCAAGCGGATTAAAACCAAACTGGACCTACATATATAGAGAGACCTAAAGTATGTGCCACTAGAGTGCAATTAGCGGATGAGTTTTTACTGTGCTGCAAATTACATTTAAAAAATCACCCCGTGCATTTTCAATGGGTCTACAAATGTGCCTCAGGAAAAAAATCCAGCCGGTGGAATTAGACTACACTCGACACATACTGTGAGAACGTTGTCGGGATTTAACGCCTTAAGTGCAAATTGCGAAAAACGAGCCATTGCTCAGTAATAAATTAAAAAAAATGCTTCCCTTAGAGTTACGCCAACCGCATCGTCCCAGGGTCGGCTTTGCCGCAGTAGTCGATGTCCCAGATTGCTGGACTTGTTTTGCGGGTCTCCTTTATCTAAATTTAAATCCCATGATTTGACGTCATCTTAAGTGGCATTAATGCTTTATGGTAGCTTCCGAACAATCATTTGAAGGTGCAACAAAATGGCGAGACCAAAGCCATTCACGCCAAGGCACAGACAGCTTCAGGAGCACCCACCGTTTCTACGATGACAAGGTGCGCACCTTCACGCCCTCGTTGTAAATCACTGCCTCAGTACGAAAAGAAAAATATTCAGAAAAAGAAAGTTCACTCCTATTAACCACGTACTAGATGGCGCATCAAGATCGCGAGGACGCCAGAAGCCTTGAAATCGGGCACGGACCTTGTTAGTCGCTTGGGACCATGATAATTGTTGTGATTTAATAAAAAGAAGGATGAAACGCAGACACGTTTCATGGCTTTAAGTACCCGACCAATTTTCTCTCAGAATTTATGACGGAGCTTAAAGGAGTGTTCTCACCAATTTTACAGGCTAAATTGACTACAGCAAAAGCTTTTCATTGCTTACGAGGAACGCTATCCCGATGTACGACTGACAACAGATGGCTAAAAAAGTATTTCATTCAATTTTAGTAGTGAGAATTGAAGCTTGCCTCAATTCTCCACATACATTGTGATAGCCCTCACGGAAACGTCATTCTTACGGGCAAAACAGTTTGACATTAAAGACGGCGACGGCGACAGCATTCACAACGAGTACTCGGACGTTTGCTGAAACAGGGCTGGGAGACGCAAGTGCGCGTTTCCCACCTAGCTGAGGCTTCGGCAAACATGGGCGCACGTGTGAAATCGAGCACACGGCAGATGAATTCGTTGTGGTCGACACGTTGGTGTTTCGCGTGAACTCAGAGACGTCGGAGGCTGCTGATTTACGTCACTCGAAGTATATCCACCACTGCTGGCGGGAATCTTGAAAACTCGAACTGCGTTATGGAAATCGTATGATATTTAATTACTGTGGACATCATCGTGCATATGTCGGCCGTTATTATGGTCCCCTAGGTACTGTGTATTACCCAAAAAGCAAAAAAAGAAATTTCCACCCAAGAATACGGAGTCTGCACCCCTTTAAGTCAATTTGGCATTTCTCGTGATTCAGTTAACTCTTTACTTGCCATGAAAAAAAATGCTATTTTTTGAACGCTCCTGCGATTACATTTAATTCAATACGTGATTATCGTTATTTGCGTCGAATAACAAGCTAGAACTTTAGAAGGAACAATGAGACGGGCAAGGGACAGGCGTTAACTGGCAACTGAATTTTATTGGAAGCCACATGCGTAGACATATACATGGTGTCCGAACTATCATGCCCCAAGGTTTAAATATATGCAAATGCCACGTAGCTGGACATAGCCAAGGTAATGTTGTTTGTCGTCGCTTGGAGATACTCTGAATATTTTTTTATTCTGCCTGATTAAAGTCATTAGTCTTAATTAATTAAACAAATTCTCAATTATTATAATTAGATTAAATGTGTCAATGACAAAATTGTAGAGCAACACGAAAAACTCCCGATGCAGCTTTCTATTGCTCAATATGTGCTACATAAATGTAAGTGTTTTTTTCAAACGTGAAAGAAGCCCTCGAATACACGCAAAATTGCCGCGCGCCTGGCCGCTCGAGGCACTGCTGCTTCAATACCATCGTTGGCTGAGACTCGCAAGCTTTCACTGGCTCATATAGCGCACGGCGCGCGGCGACGATGTTATCGCGTTTGGACTTTGTACGAAACATACAGCGGAGGAGGGGGGGGGGGGGCATTTCCGTATTCGAAGTCGGAAGTGTTGGGAGGATGGCGTTAAACTGCATGGGGATGGGTTTTTGTCTATCTCATTCACGATCATCTCGTTGAGAGGCTCGGTGAACGAGCGCTCGAGCCGAGACATGACCCTTCAGATTCCCAGCGAGAGATTCGTGACCGGGGGTCAGAATGATCGTGGCCGTTTTCAGCAGGATAGTCTTTCACGGGATAGAAAGGACTACTTGTAAGATTCTACCTGTAGCGTAATTTCTGCAAGGCGCTTGTGAGTCGGTGAGCAGAAGGACCTGATTGCTGCCACGGATATGTGTCAATGGCCACCGCGATCGCCACATCTTCAGCGCCGCGGCGGTGTTTATATGCGTGACGGTTGTGTCACATCTGCACTTTGAGCATCGCAGGTACAGCGTAGAAGGTTGTCTACGATTTCGGCTCCCTTGGGGCTGCGGCGTTTATCAGCTCTACGGCGGCCTTGCATTTTCAGTTTACTGCTTGGGCAACCTTGGGCAACCTTAGGCAACTTCAGGTATTGTAGTTGGGCTGGGACCTTGTTATATTTCTTGCATTTAGGCCAGTAATTACTGTTAAATATTATGTGAATCACTGCGTTCGAGGTGACAGAATTTCCCAATTTCGTTGATTGCATCTTATTACAAATAAGGGGCAGTAAATATGGTTTAACACTTCATTTCACAACTGGGGAAAGTTTGTTGGGCAAGCAGTCAGGATGATAGCAACCGCCAGTGTCGGTCACAAGGGAAGGTATTTGCATAACACCCAGATTATGTCATAAGTAATAGCACTATGAAGCTCATTGTTGCCATTGCACTCAAGCGACCGCTTGATGAAATACTAAGATGAAGTTTGTAGCATATGTAAGAGTCAGCAAAGCTTGGATACTGCTCACACCTGTGAAACCACCCCCATTCGTTTTGGTATTCAGGTGAAAAGTGTTCAAATTATTTCGCTGAAACGATTGCGTTCTTATGCATAAGCAGCACAGCTATGGCGGCTTTTAACTTATGCACAGTCAAGCTGGTATGAAGAAAAGCATCTTGTGTGTGTCGTTTCATTGATTATGTGTTTTTTTCCTTGCTTTTCTCTCTCTCTCCCTCTCTCTCTCTCTTTTATTTTTCTGCAGGAACGGTTCCAAATATCAGGTGCAAAGCTATGCCGGTGTGTTCTGCTTCTCCTTTGGTGCACGAGCGCGCATGGCGGCGATGTAGAGCGAGTGACATCTCTCGGCACAGTATCTGGAAGAAAGTTGAACTTGCTGAACACCATCGTCGAAGAGTACATCGGAATCCCTTATGCAGAGCCTCCGTTGGGAGAACTGCGCTTTCGTCCTCCGCTTCCTTCGAGGCAATGGACGGACACATTCGATGCCACGACGCAACGAACCGCTTGTCCGCAGGGACTCCTTCCGGGCCTTATGGCGGGTGACGTTGTCTACACCGAGGATTGCCTCCGTCTCAATGTCTGGACGTCGCTTTCGCAGCGATGCCTGAACAAAGACCTGTCACCCATCCTAGTCTGGATCCACGGAGGTGGCTTTTCGTACGGCAGTGCCTCCTACGATAATTACACGGGTGCAACCTTGGCTGCAAAAACGGGCCTTGTGGTGATCTCCATGAACTACCGTTTGGGGGCGCTGGGCTTCCTTGACGCGAACTCGCCGGAAGCTCCAGGCAACATGGGGCTCATGGACCAAAACCTGGCGCTTCGCTGGATCAGGGACAATGCTGAATTTTTCGGTGGTGATTCCTCTAAAGTCACCCTTTTTGGTCAGAGTGCTGGAGCACTGAGCGTTCACGGTCACATGTTGTCTCCCATGAGCAAAGGCCTCTTCACGAGAGCCGTCATGCTCAGTGGCGCATTGTATACCATCGACTCTTACAACTCTCCATCGTACAGCCTACGCATGGGAGAGCGACTGGCCATGCTTACAGG